>NC_054388.1:49715827-50073327 GCF_017654675.1 Xenopus laevis | reverse complement strand
AAAAGGAATTTCAATGAAAATCAGGGTAATCTGTGTCTGCAGGCACAGCCAGTCTCCCATGTTGAGATGTTTTTCATGGGATTGTTGGAATATTAGAAACAAACCCAATCTGGAGCCTTTGTGAAGGATTAAGCTTTCACAACAACAGCACCAGTATATTTCCCTTCCCAACTAAGCACTGGAAAGAGCAGCACAAGCCCAAGGGTTGACCATGTGTAAATGTTATTGCTTCTCTGCAGCAGGGAGATTTACTTGTACCTTCACACCAATGTATTGAAACTAGAGGAAGATCCGGGGACTAAACTTGTTGCCGTATGTCTTAGCAGACCCTACTACACACATGTACCCCACTGCCAAGGTATGTTGTGTATTTGCTTGAAGTGATAAGGGGTGAAATGGCTTACTTATAGGTTATTGCAGTTGATCCTATATTAAATGTGGCAGCCAGCAATGCCAAGCTCAATAGCCCCTTAACCCGTTATAATGTAAGGAGCAACTGTGAATGTACAAATAATAATGTGGTCTAGGGACCATTGCATTCCATGCAAGGGCATGAAGGTTTTAGTACTATGCATCAGGATCAGAGTTGGGGTATCATTGAAAAGTGGCATATGCTGGGGCACCAGCATTGGAGGTCATTGCAGCTTCAATGAGCAGGGCTGAATAACACCTGTTTAAGGGTAAGGGTTTGGGTGGCATTTGTAGGGATATATGTTGGAGGTACCAACTGCTCTGGGAGGATATTGCTGTACCATCTTTAAGGAGTGAGGCCTTGGTGCCATAATTCAGGACTATGGGCTGAAGTAGAATATGAACAGGGTTAGAGTTGTAGTATCATATGAAAGGTAGTGGGTCACTCTCTTTAAGGGGTGCTGGGTAACACCTGCAATGGACCTGGGTTACCATCTTTTAGTGGGAGGGCATTGGGGTACCATTATTAAGGAGTAAAAGTTGGGGTACCATCAGTAAGGGATGAGAGGTACCATTTTTCCAAAGTGAGTGCTAGGTGCCATCTGTAAGGGGTGAACGGATTTCTTTACTCACAGCTTGCTGCTGTACATCCCCGGTGCCAGGAAGCAGACAGCAGTGCCATGAACACACACCAGATATCCGTATCCATGTCTGGCCAAAGCGTTAGGTGCCTGTCCAGATGCCCAGATGATGAACAGTCCCCTCGGATGCCCGTGCCAGTCCCGTGGCTCTCAGCAGCATCCAGGAGCCCGGGGCACAGCTGCAGACATTCCACCCGCACACACACAGCACAGATCCAACAGCAGAGCCGGAGACACGCGCGCCTGGGAGAGCGAGAGAGCCGGAGATTCAGCACTGACATGGAGGACAGCTCCTTATAGGCGAACGCTAAGCGCTCCCCCTCCCGCATCCCACAGCGGCTACACCCACCGCGTGCAGCCCGGCCCGGCTCCTACTCAGCAGGTAGAGGGGCAGCAGGGCAGGGAGAGGGGCAGCAGGGCAGGGAGAGGGGCAGCAGGGCAGGGAGAGGGGAAGCAGGGCAGGTAGAAAGGCGCAGCAGGGCATGTAGAGGGGCAGCAGGGCAGGAAGAGGGGCAGCAGGGCAGGGAGAGGGGCAGCAGGGCAGGAAGAGGGGCAGCAGGGCAGGGAGAGGGGCAGCAGGGCAGTTAGAAAGGCGCAGCAGGGCATGTAGAGGGGCAGCAGGGCAGGGAGAGGGGCAGCAGGGCAGGGAGAGGGGCTGTAGGGCAGGGAGAGGGCAGCAGGGCAGGTAGAGGGGCAGCGGGGCAGGGAGAGGGGCTGTAGGGCAGGTAGAGGGGCAGCATGGCAGGTAGAGGGGCAACAGGGCAGGGAGAGGGGCAGCAGGGCAGGGAGAGGGGCAGCAGGGCAGAAGAAGTTAAGAATGGTACAGATTGGGGAATTTATGAGTGGCATATCTATCAGATGGAGAGGGTGGTGCAAATGAGAAGTTTAAGGGCTGGCAATGCTCCAAGAGCATGAGATTAGCACAGAGGGGAAAAGGTGGCACAGCTGAGGATTGGAGGTGCTTGTGGAAGAGGGTGACACATATAGTGGAAGACAATGGTAGTACAAATAGGATACAGTGCAGTGGAAAGAGACAAGTGTAAGGATAGCGCAGATAATGGTTGGCGTGAGTGTGGCATGGCATGAAGAGAGTGAGTTTTCAGTGCCAAGTGATCATGGTGGTGAAGCAGATGGTAAAAGATGAATGTAACACAGAATAAATATTGAGGTGGCAGGGTTGTAAGTAGCATCACTAGTTAAGGGTGTTAGTACTGGCAGTGGTTCAGGGAAGGATAAAAGAAGCAGGATGTTAAGGTATGTGGTTGATGGTGGCATAGCTGGTACATTGTTTTACTTAAAGCAGGCAAAGAAGATAGATACACTGGGTTATGGTGCCATTGAAAGAGGGTGGGATTTGCACAGATGAGAGAATATGGAGTATCAAAGGTGGGAAAGGATGAGGGTGGCAAGGGTGAGCAACAGTGAGAGTGATACACCTGGAAGAGGGTAATGCTGGCAGAGATACACAAGAGAAGTAAATATGTATAATACTGTTTGGAGAGATTGATGCAAGGTGGTTAGGCCTGCGGTGATTATAATAGCACAAGAGGTATAAAATCATGGCACAGAGAAAGGGCTGCACATCTGTAGTGTATAGGAATGAGTGAAAGGATTAGGAAAGAATGAAGCTCTATAAAAGCCCAAGACGGCAGAGTATAAGGGTGGCGGTAGCCCTCAATAGAAGTGGGTACCCTGAAGAGAAAATTTTAGTAGTGACACTGATTTTCTTGAGGGAGGCGAGGACTCGGAGAGAAGATAACATAACTCTACAGAAAGCAATACAGAATTTCTTTAGTGCTGCATACATGTCTCTTATAAGTTTTATTTCAGATAACAGCCATAAGGAACGTGTAGAAATGATTAATGTGTTGGGATAAATATTTAGGATATTACAATCATGTGTATGTTATTCTTGAAATAAAATGGCATGCACTTGGTGCTAACAGCATGGGATGCAAGTAGGGGCACTATTCTTAGTGTTGCATCATAAACTATGTTGTGATGAGGGGACCATGAACTATAATTGGCCTGGGTGCATCAATATGGGGTACCATGACCTTTAATTGATTGGAACTGAGCAATGAACTATCAATAGCTGGGGTTGTAGCACAACAGTAGGAGACAGAGCACCTTCCAAAGTGTACATTTAAAAAGCCATTATTCACAATATATGGCTTTGCGCTGTGACAAATCACAATGTTTCAGGCCTGCACCAGGCCGTTTTTCAAGCTTAGGCACCTACATTTTAAAAGGATAGAAGTTGGTGAATTCTGACTGATTATATTACTATACTGAATAGCTTGGGTTGTACCATGTGCTGTTGGAGAGGGAACTAAACTATGTTTGTATTATTCATACATTTATCCTGCACCCAGTAGCACTGTGTTAACAGCTAGACACAAACATATTTTTGAAATGTTTCAAATATTGGAGGGATTAGTCTTATCCCCGTCTTCCCCATGCACAGATTTCTGATTGGGTCTCTCGAGTGAATATTTTATTTATTTATACTTCTATGGAAGCCATTACCCTAAAGAATGGCATGCATGTGGTGTACAGGGGTTGTTGCAAATATTTGATCCAGGATGGTGATGTAATCAAGATGCAAACAGGGCTATTGAGTACTGTTCTTAGATCTATCAGGGAGCTGTTATCTTGTATTAGGGAGCTGCTATCTGGTTACCTTCCCATTGTTCTGTTGTTAGGCTGCTGTGGGGGAGGGGGTAATATCACTTCAACTTGCAGTGCAGCAGTAAAGATAACTGAAGTTTATCAGAGCACAAGTCTCATGACTGGGGCAGCTGGGAAACTGGCAATATGTCTAGCCCCATATCCGATTTCAAAATTAAATATAAAACAAAATCAGTTTTCTCTTTTGAAAAATGGATTTCAGTGCAGAATTCTGCTGGAGCAGCATTATTAATGGATGCATTTTGAAAAAAAAAAAACATGTTTTCTCATGACAGTATCCCTTTAACAATGTTTTCTACACTACACCACACTATTATTTATGGTTGGGGGGCAACCAAATGTTGGGGAACTTTATTCAAAAAATAAATAAGTACTACCATTAAGAAAACGACTTCAGCAGTTTAGAATTACTTTTTTGCATTCATTTCTGTTTTCCATTACCACCCAAACATCCATAACAATCTGTTCTCAGTCCTAAAGAACCTCCATTTTCAGTCAAGTCCCTTTGCTGCACATAATTTCCCAGTAATTTATATTGCTTCATATACATTGCGGCTGTCAAGCCTAACAACTCCGTGGAGTCCCATTGCTTTGGGTAGGTGAGCGTTCGACTTGCTTTGTGCGGATATTAGATCTGTGGACAATTTGTTTGACTGTTTCAAAGGTCAATTTGCTTTGAGGAGTCTTGAGCGTGCGGCAGCCTCATTGATCATTAAATATCTGATTCAAAAATAGCTCTTCCTCTAATGTGATCTTAATGTGCTAAGCAAAGAGGTTCACACATAAAATATTCAAATCAGGCAAAATGGACAAAGCTTTCAGCATCTTATGGATGGAATGAGGAATGATGGATTCACTATTACCAGCAATAATGTGGCAGCTTTGGGGTTTGGAAGCTGTGCCCCGTTTATGTGGCTGGAAATGTGTAGGCACAGATGTGAAAAAGTGCAGTAATTAAACACTAAAAGAATAACTGGAGACTTAAAACTTGATATTGAATTATGTATCGCTATGGAAAAAAAGAGAGAGAAATAATAACACTTCTGCTGAGTAGTTATGGGGTGATGGGCCCATAAAGTAAAATAGAAGTCACCTTGAATCATTGTGGCTATAACATGGATCCAAGGATTGCTTTTTCAGGGTGACTTTGATTTATAACTTTTGTAAGGGTACATAATCTTCTATACTATACACTGTTAGGGGTTATTAGTTTCACCTGTCTGCGTGGTTAGAGTTCCATGAGCTGAATATGTACATATACAGACTGGCTTTCATCCCCATGGATTGCATGATTGTTTTTTATCTGACCCATGAATACTGCTTTTATACTAATAAGGGTTATAAAAATGTTTTCACAGTCTAGTGCTGGTATCTGCACCAACTACACAAAAAACAGTTCACTGAATATTTTTGATAGGTACCTACAGTTGAAATTCACCATTATAAGTAGAACCCTGACATTTACTGACACAGGTACGTATTGCTGATGATTACTATTACAAGTAGAACCACATTATCCACAGGATGGAATTCACTGGCTATCAATTGAGGGAACCTGGTACAAGCTTCTTGTGGTGGCCATTTTTGATGATGGCCTTTCTTAGAGACCATGGGGTATATTTATCAAAGAGTGAAGAGAGATTGCCACAGTCCTATAGAGTGAAATTCTGCAACTCTCCATTCATTTATATGGGATTTTTAAAAGAGTATTTATGAATGTTTGAAAGTGAAAGTTCACCATTTGATAAATACGCCTTTCAAAATCCAATAGAAATCCATGGGGAGTGGCGGAATTTCTCTTCACTCTTTGATAAATATACCACTATATCTTTCTCACTGGATATCTGGGACAACAAGATTTGCAGTTGCAGCTGCCAGGCCACCAAGTGACCCACCAACCTCACCCTTCACAAACTCTTTCCCTACCTGCCATGTGAACTTCTACCCCTCAAGACAATTTCCCGCCCCACCTTGTACCTTCTCTCTCCTCTTGGGCCTGCAGATTTCAGCTAGCAGGCGGACGTGGTGGCCTGCAGACCACAGCCATCAGGCAGGGAGTAATGCAGCAGTCGAAGGCTCCAAATTCCTTCCCCATGCATGTCTCCCCTTTTCTCCTAGGCCTGCAGGTCCCAGGCAGCAGTGATTCCAGGGCAACCTTGCCGGTCAGTGTTTGGTTGAAGCATAATGTAGTGGCATTAGTATGACACACCCTTTTCTCAGTTGGAACTAAAGGCACATACAAACCCAAACCATGACTAGTATTTAAAGAAGAAATGTCAATGGCTCCTTAGTCTGATTTTAATACATAAAATGTATGATGTTATATTATGATATATAGTATATATATGTTAGAATATCTATTCTTCCTTTCCAATAATATGTAATAATATACATAATATAGAATTATATTGGTATTAGGTACCCTGACTGGTTGATACACTTCCTAGGGATGTTGGGGGTGAATGGGACCCTATTTTGGATTATTTATTATATGATCTCTATAAAATCAGCAATCAGTTATTTTTTCTCAATTAACTGACACTAAAGAAAAAAGAAGCTCTCATGTTATATCATCTTTATCAATTCTCTGTCTTTCTTCCACTGACTGCCCCCTGCTGTGCCTAAGAGCACTGAGACAGAACCCTGCTACCAACACAATCATTATGACATTTTTAATCTGGCAGTAATTTGGGAGCTGAAGGCAGCAGCAGGCAGTTTGCAATGAAAGAGAAGAAGCAATCTATTTAGGCGACATCATCAGGTTAAGCCAGGTTGACCCATCCTGCTGGAACCACATTACAGATCCAAGAGAGATTGTCTCTAATGGGATTAAAAGAGACAATCACTTGTCATGATAAGGATTCAATCCAGTGTCTCATTTAGACCCGGGGTGGGGTTCATGCTAGTTGCTAGTTTTATCAATTCATCCACAAGTGAATGAGAAGTAATTATTATAAGGAGACCTGGAGCTGCTGAAATATCCTGATCTGCCCAATATTTCTGATTGTGATTGAATCACAGACGCTTACACTCTCGCTGATACTAAATAATGAGAACTGCCCATAAATGAAAAATGAACCAGACCACTTGAATCGGAAACAGCCTATTTTGCTGTCGTTATTTACAATGTATCTCATATTTAATGTAGAGCTGCACCGCTAAAGTGCCCGTTGTTCCTCCTCTAAATAAATCCAATTTGGAATTTTCTCATAAACCTGATATTTTATTTGTACTTTAATGGAAAAAAAACAACATTTTCTTAGGGGCCACTCATACAGTGTTCGACTGGAGTGCCAGGGACCAACCAGAAAAACCTTAAACTGCAGGCCCACTCTCATTTCACTAACCTTCTCTATTATCCTGATCACTTATCCTTATATAGTGTTATACAAGGAGCCAATGTTTTTTAAAAAATATTTTTTGGGGCCCCAATTTCTTTAACTTGTAAGGGGGGCCCTGACACCAATGTTTTTTTTTTAAATATTCTTTGGGGCCCCAATTTTTTTTTTACTTGTACGGGGGGCCATGGCGCCAATGCTTTTTTAAAAAAAACTTTTATGGGGGACTCTGGCGCCAATGTTTTTTTTTTTTTTTTTTAACTTATAAGGGGGCCTTGACCATCAATAGCTTTTTATAACTTGTGTGTGTGGGGGGGGGTTACTTTTTTAACTTGTGTGTGTGGGGGGGGTTACTTTTTTAGTGCTGATGTCTGTGTGGTCTTTTAACTGTGATGTGGAGTGGGCGGGATCTGGGCGGGGCTTGGGCGCCAGGGTGGGCAGGGCCCAGGCCCCCCCAAATATTGTATTGTATGGGGCCCCGTGATTTCTAATGGCGGCCCTGGTCTCATACCCTTGAACTCATGACACTTCGGCCAAAAAGGTCAAGGAGCTGTTATAGAAGAAACTAGCAAAGAGCCTTCTGAGAGTCTACAGAGATTTAAGACCATGTGGTCTTTTTTGCTGCCTTTATGTTGCACTTTGCACACTGAGTTCGGGTTTGCAAACAGGTATCTTAGAAGGATCAATTGCCATATTTTATGGCAATTATTTTTGCCATTTAAGATTTAAAGGATTTGATTTGAGGGTGATGAACCCCACACCATGATAAATAGCCCCCAAACAGTTCATTCAGCAATACAGAAGCATATAACAGTTTAGGCTGATACCGTATCACTGAGCTTTATGACTCTGAGCAAGGGAATGTTTACTTGTTTTCTGCTTGCTGTGGGAGTTAGTACATGGCACCGTTTCACATCACATGAACATCTCTCTGGCTGCTTTGTTGGTCTGTGGGGTGCATTCAAGTGTCTAAAAATACTCACAGCTCAATTTCTCAGCCACAGAGAAAAATGTATCTATGATAGATGGAGCCTCACGAGATACCATTTTACTCTTTGGGAACTCCATCATTTATTGCAGGAGCTACTCATTAATTGTGAAAAAGTACTTGCTATTTGGAAGGAACAGTTAAAACAAAACAAAGGGGCTGCAATTTGTGGATGGATGAACCTGTAGCCCATGAGAGCAAAAGAACGTTCACTGGGCCAGACCAACCCCTTAGCCAATCAGAACATTAAAAAATTAAAAGTCTGTAAAAGGAAGGAGAGCTAGAAGAACCAATCAAATCAATGCTCTCAGAGAATCAGAACATTCATTGGGCCAAACTAACCTGTATCCAAAAGGAGTATAGCAAGTAGGAGCAAACCAAATGAGAGAAGAGAGAGGCAGAAACATATAGTGTAATAGTGTAAATACCTGGGTCACCGAATTATCTCTGAACTAGTGATGGGCAAAAATTTTTTCAGCAGGTTTTACCACCGCGTGTAAAACAAATTTGTCGAGCGTCAAAAAAAATTTCAACCCATAGACTTCAATGCATTTGGTGAATCTTTCGCCGTTTTGAGAATTTTCAACAAAACAGGTCAGATTTGCCCATCACTATTGAGAACCATCTTTAATGTGCTCCTAATAAAAGATAACTTTGAAAGTGCTTATCCATATAGGAGCAGATAGGCAGGACTGGTCGTGTTGTGTATCTTTTTTGATGCATCTGCCCAGCTTATAAACAGCAAAATATGGAAAAAAAACTGTACAGGGGAGAACATCATGTCCAAAAAGCAGATGAGCAAATTACAAATCATTTGTTTTTGCAAAATATGATGACACGATGGCATTACAGAACCTTGAGTTTCAGTGAAATTCTTAGTGAAAACTTTTAACATGTAACTTGCAATTGTTTCAAGTTTCAGCCTATTCAGAGTCTGTTTTTGTTGATCTTTAGCAACTAATAACCTTGAAATTAAATTGTTCTCCGGTAGATAAAGAGCGTAATGTACCCCATGCTGGTATTTCTAAAGCTTTTAGATATGAAGAAGGAATTGCAAACCATATAGAGGTCAAGGCTGCAGGAAACTAACTCATTTATTATAGGGATCTACTTCCTCCATAACTTAAAAGAATATCTCCCCAACTGCTCTCTTACCTGTGATGGGGATGGGGGAAGTAGGCTGAGGCAGAGTGTGGACTAGGCAGGTGAGAGGGAGGGAGAATAGAGATTGCAGTGTGTGGGGCCCAGTGCACTCTAGTTACACCACCAATGGGTTGCCAAAATGTAAACAATAGAACCTCTTTTCCAATCATTACCTTTTAACAATCTCCCCACTCTATGTGTATATGCCACATGAGCACAATCAATTATGGGAGATGCTGGCCCCTCCCAGTCCCCAGGAATCAAAAATATAAAGAGCAATTTCCTATACCCTGTGCAGAATTTCCACTTGGGGCATCGCTGTTTCATGCCACATCCAAACTTAGCCATTAAGCATAGCACCTGAATTCCTGCTGTTTCATTTAAGGGGAAATTCTCTACCCATTTTTAAATAATTAGAAATGTACACATATCAACTGTGAGTGAAGTTAGGAAATTGCCTGCTTATTTTTGCCCAGATTTGGATGAAAATAACAAAGACAGCGAGTAACAGCTTTACCATGCCAATCTTCCGTGCTGATAATTATCACCCAGAAGAGAGAGATTTCCTTTGCAAAAATCTTCCAATTAAAAAATAAATCAACATATTTTTAAAAAGACACCATGAAAGTTCACCTTTCTGGAAAACAAACACTACAGCGCTCAAATTCTCCCTCATCTTATATTTTGTTATTTTTTTCCTATACTGATTAGACTGATGCTTAAAGAAACATAAACCTCAGTCTGAAGCAGAGAATTACACAAACAATAGCCGCAGTTGCTAAAGATGGAGATGCAGATTCCATGATAGTTCCATAGTAAGTAATTATGCTTTCAGATGTTCATGTAGTGATACAGGTTGCCATGTTTCCTGGATTATTTTAAAAGCGTTGATTAGACTGAGCCTTGACGCACCTGCGAGAAAGCAGCAGAAATTCATACTGAGTGGTATTGTTAGTAGGAACTGTAGGACAATGCTCCGAGGCTCTGAGGCTTTAGTTAACTCAGTGCTTTGCTGATTCCAAAAACTCAAGGCAGGAACTGACTGCAGTGCAGTCGAGCACAGTATTTACTGTATTTATGAGGCAAGCATTGTTTTTCTACATGCCAGAAAGGGCACAAAGTGCAAAATGCATGGCGACTTGCATCCATTATTTGCATTTTGAATGTAATAAATTACCTTTTTGTTGAGATCCATCCCCCAACCATATCTATTATGCCCCAATCTGCCTCTCACACCATCCAATCCCAAATCCAACCTGCCCTTAAAGAGGTTCACTTTAGGGACCATTGTGTGTGTTTGCAGTCCCCACTGGGTTCATAAAAGGACTCCTGTCTGCCCCCCATCATGGCAGCCCAACTCATGACAATAAAGGAAAACTAAAACACTAATCACGCAGATTCCAAGAAAGCTTGGTACAGGTTTAAAGTTGGTCATAAATACCTGTAGGTCAATAGCCGACCAATTAGCTGAATAGATAGATACTGTACATGTACGATGATATACTGTACATAAAATGTGGTAATATTTCTGTGGATCTTTTCATATTGGACAAGCTGTGGCTCCTCTTCATTTGTCTATGTGCTTATGCTCCATGTTCTGGCTAACACGGTGCATCAGCAAACACTTTTCAAACATCCTATAAATAAGAGCTTCACCCCCTTATGGAATAAAAGGTACTAAGTTTGCCCAGAAGCAGCAACCTATAGCAACCAATAAGATGTTTGCTTTTAAACAGGTGACCAGTTAATGTTACTTGCCGATTGGCTGCTATGGGATACTGCCCCTGGACAAACATAGGTTCAGATTTACTAAAGGGCGAAGTGACCAATGCTAGCGAAAGAGATAGACTCTAGAGGTACTTCGCTCCCTTATGCCTGGCAAAGTTGCGCTCTGGCGAATGGACGTAACTACGCAAACTCACTAAGATGCGCATTTGACTGAATGTTACCTCTTGTGCCAGACTTGCCTTCGCCACCTCAGACCAGGTGAAGTGCAATAGAGTAGATAGGGCTTCCTCAAAAAAAAGTTGAAAAAGCTGGCGACTTTTAATTTTTCAGGGTGATAGGCTGCAAAAGATCGTAAATGTTTTCCTTCCTACATTTCCTAACATATGGCACATAAACTATACAGTGGGCTCATGTGTAGGGCAATATAACACCTCTATTTAATTTTATTAAAGTTTCCCGTGCTTGTGTAGTGTAATGTATTGGCTGCAACATATACGTCCATTGAACTTTTACTTACTGTCGTATACAGATTAGGCAACACTAGCGCAACTTCGCTTCGCTTGCCACAGTAACGCTAGCACTACTTCGCCAGTGTTCGGTGCCCTGGATGCAACTTTGGATTTTAGTGAAATAGTGTTGTCCTGGCGATTCTACGCCTGCCCGAAGTGTTGCGATGTGAGTGAAGCCATCGCTGGTGAATTTTCGGAGGTTAGTAAATTTGCACTTAGTGGCTTTTATTATATAAACCCAGAAGGCTCTGATATCATTAGTGATGAGCGAATTCATTCGGCGGGTGCTAATTTGCAGTGAATTTCCACATATTGCCGCCAGCGAATAACGTGGAAAAAATTGGCAGTTTTTTACTTTGATGCCAGTGACAATTTCGATGCCGGCTACAAATAACAGATGGCCATTGTCTTTAATGCATATCAAATTGACACCCGTGAATTGACGCCATCAACATTTGAGTTTCGTTTTTCACCGTTTCGCGTATTTCACAGGAAGTTCACCAATTTTTTCGGTGAAACAGGACAAATTCGCCCATCCCTTCCTATCATGCTAACAGTACAGAACACAACACAATAGTTCTGCAAAGGGATTAGATACAAGGGCAATGTGTTGTCAGGGGCTTATCGGCTCCTAGCAGAGAAGTCTGGACCAGGGAGAAAGCTTAGGGGTTAAAGTCCAAGTTCACTATATCCAAAGGGGTTATGCATAAGTGTAGTCAAGTTCAGGCAAGAGTTCAATAAGGCAGCGAGAATCATCACCACCAGAGATGGGAGCTCCATCGGGCGCTCCTGACATGTATATTGTTCTAATTGTGTCTGGTATTAATAATGGGACTTACAATTGTATCTATTTTATCTCCATTAAGGTTTCAGTGTGATAGTACTGTCCCCAGTCATGTTCTAATCCCCTCCTTGGCTGAGATTTATTCAAGTTGTTAATAAATAAATTCCTACCAAGCCAGTGCTTATTCCAGTTTCCTGCAACTGCAGTTTTGTCCTCCAAGGAGAAACAAAGTTAAGACTGAAATAGAACTTTTCCTATCAAGAAATTGTTATATGTGCCCCAATGTGTGGAACTGGTGTTAAATATTCTACAAAGCAAACATGTATCACTGTGCTCAGAATCAGCATTTATTGCATTCATGAAATATAGGGATTTAGTATTGATATTGTTTTGAGATGCCGAATCCTTGGCCAAGTCAAGCCTCTTGCTGTTACTAGCCCAATAATGCCAAATCTTGCCGTGATGGTTGTTATGGAAGTTGAACAGAAGCTTTGAAACCTTCACATCTGCGCTTGTTCCGTTATTCCCTATGACTACCTTGAAATACAAGAAGTTGAACAAAAGCCTTTTACTGTGATTATAGAGTGGGAAGGACCAGCCAAGATGGAAGGAAATTCTTATTAGTGCAAAGAACAGACAACAAGCATTAAGTGTAACAAATAATCAAAAATATACATTGAGAAAGGAAAGTAGTCTTACATATTACCATAACTAGATACAATAGTTTTATATTTGATGTGTGTAAAGGGAAAATTCATAGTTAAAGGGTTACTATCATCATATAGTTACCCCCTTTCTTTTAAACCCTTTAATAGTTAAATTTTGTCACATTGGGACTGGTTCTATCTGCAGTTTTATTGGAACTTAATGGTGTGAAAGCAGCCATTGTCATCAGTTGTGGTGTCTGTGTGAAGATCTTGGAGGATTCTCTGCTTGTGGTGGAAAGCTGGTGGAAATTATTTTGATTCCATGATGTCTGGACACAGTAACAATGCCATATCTTCCCCTTGTCTAGAGGCTTCTAGGTAAAAATCTGTGTCATGTTTTTCTGATGCTAATATAGTGGCAGCTAAAGAAGTGGTAGCCAATGTAGTGGCAGCTAAAGTAATGGCAGCTAAAGTAGTGGCAGCTAAAGTAGTGGCAGCTAAAGTAGTGGCAGCTAAAGTAGTTGCAGCTATCAGTCTCATAATGTAACATTGCAAGCAGGCCCTGATTTCACAGTGGGAGACTGAAAGCAGCTTATTTCATCTTACTTTATTTCAGGAGATGCTGGCTACCCATGCTATACATGGCTAATGACACCAATATCTAGGCTAAATAAAAGAGGTGAATTAGCTTTTAATTAAGCACATGTAAAATCATGCTCTTTCATTGAGCGAACATTCGGGGTTCTAAAGAGCCGCTTCAGATGTCTTGATAAATCTAGAGGAAGCCTCATGTACAGCCCCAGTAAAGTGGCCCTGATAGTTTCTGCATGTGCTGTACTGCACAATATCGACAACCGCCATGCATTGCCTGGCTTTGTGGCTGATGATCTAGATCAGTGCTGTCCAAGTTCTGTGGTACCGAGGGCCAACATTTTACTGGCCTATGTGGTGGAGGGCCGATAATGGGAGTCAGTGTTG
The DNA here is from genome assembly GCF_017654675.1 of Xenopus laevis. Taxonomy (NCBI): domain Eukaryota; kingdom Metazoa; phylum Chordata; class Amphibia; order Anura; family Pipidae; genus Xenopus; species Xenopus laevis. Next base: position 50,059,469 of record NC_054388.1, on the reverse strand, counting down.
GCCACTCCCCCTTTTAAACCACACCCACTATAAACCACACTCACATTACCACAAGAACTTTTAAGATAATATCCACATTAACGGTGGTAGCACACCAAAAAACCAAATGGTTGGTGCTCACTGCAGGGAAATCCCTCATCACTCATATGTGAAAAATTGAAGTCATGTTAAAAACATACCCTTAAATCCATATGCCTCATCCTCCCTGTGGATAATACAACAACCCCCCAACACATGATTAAACACCTTAGGGGCCCTTAACAACAATTTCCAAATGCTAACAAATCCCAAGAACAAACCCCTAACAGGCTTGCATCCCACAGGTAGCATAGGGCAAGCAGAGAATGGCACACACATGCAGCACTGGGCAAGCAGAGAATGCGAAACACAGGGAGGCAGGGCTGGGCCAAGGTATTTTTGCACCCTAGGCAAAGGCTTCAATCAGTGCCCCCCCTCCCAGTCCTGCATTACCATTTTCCACCTTACCAGTCACATTCCACCTTACCCCTGTACCTGTGCCAGCACCTATCATATTGCCTCCATTTGTACCTATGCCAATGGCAGTCAATCCCTCAGATTGCCCCCAGGCCCCAATCTGTACCTGTGCCAGCATAAGCCAAAACATCCATCATATTTTTACCCCCAATCTGTACCTATGCCATTGGCAACCAAAATAATCCATCATATTGCCCCTATTTGTATCTGTTCCAGCAGTAGCCAAAAATCCATCATATTGCCCTCAAACATCTGTGTACCTTTGCCAGCAGCCCCATATTGCCCCATGTACCTGAGCCAGCAGCAGCCAATCCCTTATATTGCCCCCAATCTGTACCTGTGCCAGCATCAGCCAAAAAATCCACACTATTGCCTCCATATATGTACTTGTGCCAGCAGCAGCCAAATATCCATCATATCATCAGTTTACCTGTGCAAGTAGCAGCCAAGATATTGCCCACAAAAATATACCTGTGCCAGCAGCTGCCAAAAGTCAGCTGGGAGTGATTCTGCCTGGAACAGGGGGTTTATAAAGTTGAAAAACATTAAAGGCCAAGCAAATCAGGGTATAAAAAAGAAAGAAAGGAAATTCCCCTTAAAAGTGTGCCCCCCCATGATTGTGCCCTAGGTGGGCGCCTACTCTGCCTGCCCCTAGTTCCAGCCCTGCAGGGAGGGAAGGCAGAACAGAGCAGGAGACAAGGAGAGATATCATTCTAATATGTACTACATACAGTGACACAGTGCTGGGACCCCATTAGCATTTTGAATAAGGTGTGAACAGGTGAACAATATGGGCAGTTTCAGTCTGGGTCTCAGGTGTGAACAGTACAGGCTTTAGGATATAAACAATAGAGGTGTCACAAGTGTGAACAATACAGGGGGATCAGGGGGATCACAGGTACAATACAGGAACAATACAGGGCATTAGAGTCTGAATTTGAGGTTTAAACAATGCAGGGTGCAGTTTATTTCTTAGTCATACCTTTTAAAGGTTACATATGGTAAACAGACAAAGCATCTGGGGGGCCAAAGAAGGGCCGCCAGTTGGACAGCCCTGATCTAGATGATCCTGTTCATCCCACTCGTCCTGTACGAAGTGCAGATAACAGAGACAATCGAATACGCAGAGAGATCATAACCAATTACTTTGAGTATAAGTACCTCTATAGATCCGACCACTATACTTGCAACAATAAAATAGGAACACACAACAACATTTTAAAAAATTCTCTTTTAATTTCTGTGAAAACAGTTGCACAGCTTCAAATGTGCGATGAGTTTGAAGTTTTTTTGACATCAGTTTTACTTGGTGATAAGATTGGCAATAAGCAACATCTGTTTATTCACAGTATATTCACAAACTGCTTAATACTGATCTACTTCAACCTGCCACAGCTTGGAAACAGTTGTAATAGAAATTTGTAATGGTTGTTCAATCATGCTTGACTAATGTAACTGTTTTGTTACTGATTAGTGGCAATGTTGTCCACAAAAATATTTAAATATACAGTATGTAATGTAAACAAAAACTCCCATTTGTACTGTTTGTGGAAGATTGTGAAATTATAGCTCAAGTCAGTTCAACTGGACCAATCTCTATTCATTCATTTGCAACAGTGTGTTTATCAAATCATGAATTCACCATTTGCCCATTGATAAAAACACCTTTACACATTCCAATAGAATGAATAGATATTGGTGGAATATAATAGAGGTGAGCTGTAATTTCACAACCCTTTAAATGTATTTAACCAAATCGGTACAAAAATAACTTAGATATACGTTACTTCACCTAAATCATTCAGCATATAAATAAAATTGTAATATTTAAATAATACATTTTTTTTTATAGGAAGTTGTCTAGTTGAAACTGAAGTGGTTGCTGTACTGTTGCCACTATCTTTCCCACAGCAGCATGTTGGCATTACTCGACTATAGGGATGGGCGAATTTTTTCGTCTTGTTTTGCCGAAAAAATGACGCCTATAGACTTGTATGGCGTTGTGTGTCAAAAAGACGACATTTTTTTGACGCCCATAGACTTTAATGGGCATCAGCGTCATTTCGCCGGCAGCGAATTTTAGGTGAAATGAAACGGGACAAATTTGCCCATCCCAACTCGACTACTTTCTATTACACTATGGGGCCGATTCACTAACTTCGAGTGAAGGATTCGAAGTAAAAAAACTTCGAATTTCGAAGTATTTTTTGGGCTACTTCGACCTTCGAATGGGCTACTTCGACCTTCGACTACGACTTTGAATCGAAGGATTCGAAGTAAAAATCATTCGACTATTCGACAATTCGATAGTCGAAGTACTGTCTCTTTAAAAAAACCTTTGACCCCCTAGTTCGCCATCTAAAAGCTACCGAAGTCAATGTTAGCCTATGGGGAAGGTCCCCATAGGCTTTGCTAACTTTTTTTGATCGAAGGATATTCCTTCGATCGTTGGATTTAAATCCTTCGAATCTTTCGATTCGAAGGATTTAATCATTCGATCGAAGGAATAATCCTTCGATCGTACGATCGCACTTTTTGCGCTAAATCCTTTGATATTCGAAGTATTTCAATTCCCAGTTGAATATCGAGGGTTAATTAACCCTTGATATTCGACCCTTAGTGAATCAGCCCCTAAGCAAATGCTTGCTCAACTCAACTGTTGAAAATACCATTTTGTTTCTCCAACAGAGAAATCTGCTGTTCCTTGTTCTTTAAGTTTTGCTCATGTATTTTTAAGAGTAGCCTCGTAGTAGTCTTTTCGTCCCTGACTCTTGTTGCAACATGCTGTGGCAATACACAAATCCAGATTGTATAAAATGGAGACAAAAAGGAACACCAAGAGCCCCAATAGTGTAATATGTTTTTACAAGGAGTAATAGTAGAGTAAACAAGTTAATACTCACAAACCAGGGTTACCGATAGGCAACCACTGTATAGGCAGGTGGGGAGATTATCCTGACCCCACTCAGGAATAAAACGTCGCTCTCTGTAGAAGAAGAAAAAGGGGATGATACCCCTCCACTCGGGGTGGACTCGATATGGTAGTAAGACAAAACAGAGAGGCGCCTGGCGTGTTTATAAAAAGACACTGTTGTTTTTGCTCCCGTTCCACATTGCCTGATGAAGCAGGAAATGCCTGCGAAACGCGTTGCATTACTGTTTTGTGAATAAACTATTATTGAAAATTACCACTTTCGTTGGTGTCTGCTTGGAGGAGGTAAGTTCATTACTACCTCCTCTGAATTACCCATTGGGTTTTTAAGTGCTTTTAGCTATTTTTATCCTTTTGGCGCCTCTGTTTTGTCTTACTACTACACAAATCCAGATGAACAACATGCAACTTTTTCATGAGAGATTTTTATAATTGATAAGAGACATATGAAAATGACTTTTTTCTTGTTCACCTGTTTTTGCACTAACATTAGTACTTGTGGCTGTGATTTTACGATTGTGATGTGTTTGTTGTTGGAATTCTGAGGTGTTAGCATTATTATCATTAACAGCCTCAAATTCAGAAATATTAATATAATCTGTAACATTTTCAGAACATTTGCATCAACAATTAAACTTGTGTCTTCCATTTCAGGACACTGTACTGGTTCTCTGAAGACCTGTCTTGCTGACCTTCCAACTGAGTCACCTCTTGTAGCTTTATCTAAAATTTTATGAGAACCATGTTCAACATGACTATCATACAAGTTTGTGGAGTTTGTTATTTTCCTGTGTATTATTCACCTTTTCTAAAAAATAAATTCAATACAAAAAACATGGGAAAAATCAGAAGAAGCCTTTTGTCTACATTCATTTTTCAAATAAGCATAAGTGAACTAGGAGCAGCCTTTACACACCCACATCACAACACATAAACTAAACGATTGACTGCACCTATGTATAAGATTAACTGACAATACAACTCCAAGGCTGCTGCATAGTGATGAGATTAACTGACTACACCTAACCCAGCATGATCCACATGTAGAAAATCAAACCTCTGAAATGACAAATTCACTCTGAAATGACCAATTCACTGCACTCACAAGGTAGGCCAAACAATCATGGCCTACAAGGCATTCTATAAACCGCACAAAATATCGCATGCAACTAAATAACGCACACAGATCACCGATAAATAACTTAAAATATAATGCTTCTTAAGTCAGACAAGATAACTCTTAGTAAATTGATCTTTATTTCTAAAAATATAAGAAGTGATAACATTTTTACGCCATGCTATAAATAACACTCACTTTATAGACCTTTAGTGAATCGGCCCCAATGAGTGCAGACTCAGACAGTTCAGTTGTTGAAAATCTGTGATTAAACAATATGTACAACAAAGCTTGTGGTTTCCCTGGCAGTGGCTGCTGCAAACCAACATGGATCTTCAGCTGCCTCTGTGGGGAAGCCAATCCCACTACCCAGTGACAATACTATGCTGGGTAATGTTACACACACTGCTGATACAAATTGCACAATAAAACACACAGTTAATTAATTAATTTACATTCTCAAGATGGCGCATCTGCAAGTGATGTACAAGATCCCAAAAGCACTTCCCCTGCTTTATACCAGGCTCTCACTGCTCTGGGAAATGGATTTCTTTCTCTTCCTGGAGGGAAAGTGCTAAGGTAAGTCAGTATGCAAAAATAGAATACAAAGCAAAGATTCCAGTGGCCATCTTGGGTCTCCTTAGCAGATGGCTGCTATTCAGGGAGTGCATGTTACTAGAAGTCATACTAGAGATGGCAAAATCCAGGAACAGCTTAATGGCAACAATCTTGGTGGCAGCCATATTGCAACTTTTGAATTGGGTGCTGAACATCTTGCTACTCCTGAATTGGGTGGTGGCCATCTTGGAGGTACAGAACTTCTGGGGACCATAATGGCAGCCATCTTAATGAACCGAGTTGAGAGTTGGGTGCTCCCAGCATGATAATGTGCACAATGCCCAAAACATTGCATCAGTGGGACAAACTGTTTCCCTTTGATGTTGACAAGATTAACAGTGATCAGATTCAGTTAATCAGATGGAGGAATTGAGGCAAAAAATAAATAATATTGATCGAAAGGCTGTGTTCAACCAGTACTTGTGGATAATGTGAATGCTGAAATGTACTCACTAGAGCACAACAGCTGAGGAGCGTATATCAACAGGAGGAGGGTCAGAGTGCTCCAGATGCTTCTACTCTGGGACATGGGAAGTGTTATCATATGGAATTCACAAATGCGTATAAAACTTGTGTAGCAGGGCAGAGAATGTTGGTGTGGCAGATGTCAGGAAAGAGAAGCTCAGTGTGGCATGTCTGAGTGATGGAGAAAGTGATGGTAAGAAAGTTGAAGTGGAAAATAGTGTGTGGGTTCAGTTCTGCAGGAACCACAAGGTAGAAAAGGTAGAAAAGGTGGAAGTGCAAAGGTAAGACTTGATGTGGAATTTGAGGGGCCCTCAGGGACTTGTCAGTCAGTTCCTCTTACTACGCCTTTGCCTGGTGTACTAGGGAAGGAGACACTGTTAAAACAGCCCACCATACCCCCAACATTACACTGTTTTTTTAGAACTTCCCATAAATTATGATCACTTTAAATAAAAAGTTTTCTGGAATAATGTTAAGGTGATTTGTCCCTCCTGAGGACATAGCTATATGGCGTGGCAGGCATTTTAAGGTACTTTCGCCACTAACCATGGACATTGATGGGTACTGCCCTGGTGTGTGGATATTGAGCTGAGAAAAAAGTATAAAATTCTTCAGCATCTCACTGGTGATGACATAGGAGTGGTCTTTTACCCCGGTTAGTCATGGGTACGTTTTGAATGTGGCTGTTATGGCCACCCTGCAAACAACTCTGCAGTGGTAAGATGTTTACTTTGTGATGGTACTGATGACACAGGGTGAGATAATAAGGCAAAGCAATTTGTGTGGATTAATGGGATATGTTAGAGGAGATTACGGAAGAACCCCATGAATGCCAGGCTGCAGCCCAAGGGTCAGATTTCTATTGATCTGTAAATCATCCTTTATTGACTGTTGAAGCATCCAATCCTGTTTCTTCTCAAGCCAAAGGTCCATAACCTGCTCCTTTGCATCAGAGACAGACTTCTAAGTCCCTACTTTAAAAGACTTGCTCTGTTGTTCCAAAGAACTGATGTGGTGGTGAGTCAGCAAAAGGAAGAGAAAACCTGAGAAGCAGCCAGTTTAAACGTCCAAGCAAGCCACTGTAACCTAAATCCCATCAATTCAAATTGACCTATAAAAAAAAAAATGATCTTCTGGCAAACATTTTGGAGAGAGGTAATGGAAAAATAAGATGGACTTTAAAGTATGGCAAGAGGGAGGAGGAAAGAGAGGGGCGGTAGGCTGAACTGGATAATATTCCTTTGGAAGCTGACTCAGAATAGCCTGCTGTTTAAACTCTTACTGATGAATCTGATAGTGGTGCAAAGGATGATTATGAGAGCAAGAGGGGGAATGAGAGAAAATGGATACAGGGGCAATTAGGAAAGCAGGCAAGTCATAAAAGGTCTTCAGAAGTGCAGAGGTAAAACTCAGAAAAAGAAAAGAAGTGGTGGAAGTGATATAAACTTACAACCCTGCCTATACTCCAGGGGAGCTCAGCTGTGCATATGGTGCCTGATACAGGCAGTGCAGCCAAAGATTCAGAGTGGGAGTAGGAATCTCAAGTCTGCAATGGTTTGATCAGCTGCGGAAATCTTTCAGGGAGGAGGTGCCATACCACAACCACAAGCATAGCACCACCAGCCACTCTGCCTCTTCTGATACAGAGGGAGAATGCAAGAAGCCACAAGCTCCAGCTAAGAAGGTACCAGCAAAGGACAAGAAGAATGATGTGATCCACTGGCAGGAACTGGCATTTGATGTGCAGGAAGTGCAGGAGAAAAAGAAATAGCAAAAGGAAGAATTTTATATCACCCAGGAAGATTTACTTCCTGTTTCACCTGTCAACACAACCATCAAAGCAGACTAAGCAACTAAGGCAGATGCCATTACATTCAGCAGTTTGAGGGAGAACAGGTGGTCCAAAGGTGCAGGTCCTTCTTCTGGGGTTCAGGCTTTCCATAAACAAAATTGTGTCAAATTGATGTGGGTAGGAAAGAGAGTGGATGCTCCTAAGAGGACCTACATCATTAGGACACTGCTGGGGGGGTCAGACAAGTTTAAGACCAGTAACCTGGAGGCATGCATTGTCCAGTCCCCCACAGAGTGGAATGTTAGCCACAGGGCTTAGATGTAGTTTGGCATCACTAGTGGAAAACTGAAGGTTATTGATAATTTCCCACAACATCTGCTCACCACCTTTTTCATTGGCAAATAGAAGTGCATCTGTTTCTATGCTGGTCAATCGAGTAGGTATTTTAACTGCAGTTCCCTAATTCATCTTGCTAGCTCCTGTCTGGTGGAAAGATGTGCTTTCTGTGGGAAGACAGGCAACACAAATGGCAATGTGTTGGGAGTTTCCTTAAATGAAAAGGATCTAGGGGTCTTTGTAGATAACACGTTGTCTAATTCTGGGCAGTGTCATTCTGTGGCTACTAAAGCAAATAAAGTTCTGTCTTGCATAAAAAAGGGCATTAACTCAAGGGATGAAAACATAATTATGCCTCTTTATAGGTCCCTGGTAAGGCCTCATCTGGAGTATGCAGTTCAGTTTTGGACTCCAGTCCTTAAGAGGGATATAAATGAGCTGGAGAGAGTGCAGAGACGTGCAACTAAATTGGTTAGAGGGAAGGAAGACTTAAATTATGAGGGTAGACTGTCAAGGTTGGGGTTGTTTTCTCTGGAAAAAAGGCGCTTGCGAGGGGACATGATTACACTTTACAAGTACATTAGAGGACATTATAGACAAATGGCAGGGGACCTTTTTACCCATAAAGAGGATCACCGTACCAGAGGCCACCCCTTTAGACTAGAAGAAAAGAACTTTCATTTGAAGCAACGTAGAGGGTTCTTCACAGTCAGGACAGTGAGGTTGTGGAATGCACTGCCGGGTGATGTTGTGATGGCTGATTCAGTTAATGCCTTTAAGAATGGCTTGGATGATTTTTTGGACAGACATAATATCAAAGGCTATTGTGATACTAAACTCTATAGTTAGTATAGGTATGGGTATATAGAATTTTAATTAAAAGTAGGGAGGGGTGTGTGTGTGGATGCTGGGTTTTCATTTGGAGGGATTGAACTTGATGGACTGTCTTTTTTCAACCCAATTTAACTATGTAACTATGTAACAAAAAAGGTGTGCAAAACCATAAAGGGTAATCTTTGTGGAAAAATAGGTCACCCTTACCACCTGTGCCCTAAAACCTGGAATACATATTGATGCCCAGGAGGAAGAAATGGTAGAGCAGGAACTACTGATTGAATCAGTACAGGAGATAGAGCAGCAGTGCAGGGAGGAGCTAACAACCCCCTCAGATGCTCCTGATCACAAACAACAGCCAGGTACCTTAAAGGCAGTAACTTCCCAACAACCTCAGGAATCTAGCCTGAGCCCTGCACCCAACTTGCAAGATTTAATTGTTGTATAATTTGGATGTGGGGTCTGGTCCAAAACACGGTTGCCTACGTTTTTGCCTTAGGCCTCTTCCTGCAGAATCTAAAGAGCAGTGGCTTGAGGGCTAGATCGGTCCCCAGATGCCAGACATTGACATCCCTTGCCTACATGGAGGGATGACAGAAGTAGTATCCAGTCAGAGGACAGGAAGCTGCTTAATATAGTCATTGAAAGCTAGTCTGAAGCCTCTGGGTCAATGATTAACTATGACAAGTCAGAAGCTTTATGTACACTGAACTGTGAGCCTGACTTCCAGCTTTCTCAAGTACTCCTTGGGATAAAGTTTGGGAGGGAAGACAATTGCAGGCTAAACTGGTATGAGAAACTGCCAGAACAGCAAAGCAATTGAAGAGATTGAGGCTGGCCTACAGTGAAAGAGTGAAGCTTTTCAAGGCCTACCTGGTCCCTCTGTTTTTGTTTGTAGCTTATTATGTATCCATTGCCAGAATCTCTCTATACCAGGGTCCATAGCCTCTTTTTCCACTTACTCTGGTGAAGCAGGCTGAATCCAGTCAAAAGGGGTATTATATACCTGCAAGCGGATGGAGGGTGGGTTTGACATGTTGTGTACAGTGGCTTTCTTTAGGTCACTTTTCCTGAAGTTTAACTTGGGGAAGTAATTCCCTATTGGAAGTTTATATCAAGATCAGGGTGTCGCCTTTTGTAGGGACATGGCTTCAAGGCAGTATCTTAAGGATAGGGATGTAGCGAACAGTTCGCCTGCGAACTTGTTCGCGCGAACTTCGACCGTTCGCGTCCGCCTAATGTTCGCGAACGTTTGGGAACGTTCGCAATTTGAGTTCGCGACCATTCGACCGCTAAAATCGAACGATTTCCATTCGTTCGAACGATTTCCATTCGTTCGAACGATTAAAATCCCTCGACCGTTCGATTCGAATGAAAATCCTTCGATCGAACGATGAAAATCCTTCAAACGTTCGAATCGAACGAAAAATCCTTCGAACGTTCGAATCGAACGATTTTGCGGGTGTTTTTGCTAGCATTTTTTGCCGGTGTTCGCGAACGGCGTTCGCGAACACCAAAACGGCGGTTCGCTACATCCCTACTTAAGGATAGTTCGGGTAGGACAGGGTTCCATTCCATCATACCTTGTTCTTGATCTGAAGATTCTGTCTGAAGAGGTGGATGAGCTGGTCACATCTTCCTGAAGGCAGTTGTATAACAGGATGATTAGGGCCTACTGTATGTTGCTGTTCCTCTTGCTTTAAGAGAATGTGTGGGGAACACCCAGAAAGCCCTTGATGATGGTGAGAAGAAGGTCATAGTGCAACATGCCACCCTGCAAAAAAATCTTTAGAGGGGCACAGCGCACTCCTCCCACCCACTTCACACCTCCGCCCATTTCCTGCACCGACCCCGGGCCACTCACTGACCGGACCCCACCCACTCCCCACCTGGACTCCACCCACACTCCACCACATGCCAATTTGTGCTCTGCTTCCCAGCAGCAGGTAAGAAAGTGGCTTTTTTTTTGATTAGCTTTAGAGGAAGCAGACCCTGCATTCCTGGCCTCCCTTTTCCCCAAGCCCCCCTGCAACTACAGGATCTTCTTCCTCTATAGAACAAGATGATACAAGGCAACCTTTGATTTTTTTTGTTGCCAAAGGACAAGGGGGATTGAGTTTTGTTTTGCTTCTTTTTTTGCTATGATGTTGATTATTTAATTGTAAAGAGAGTTTATAAATAAAATAAGTTCCTATACAGTATATTAGGTAACAATCTAGTGCTACCAATCCCTATTTAAGCCAACAAATGAAAAACCCTACATATCGGAAGAAGGAGCTGTTTGCACAGTTGCTCTTTATAAACTTTTCTCGTTTCAACAACTGTAAATGGGATGAATTGCTTCTGAAATGTCTTGATTTTTTTGAGATTCCGAACTCTCGCATATGAAAGGGTTCGGGTATCGTAACTGTTATTTCAGGATATAAATTACAATTTCCTATGCACAAACACTGGCTTTGCAAAAATGTCTCTTTTTGTCCCTGAAGAGGCGACCTTTTTCATTTCATCCATAACAACTTCAGTATGTATGTTCTTTACAATTACGCCATCTCCAGCTGTAGATACAGAAATGTCACATTTGCAATACTGTTTTATTATTTCCTTTTCTACATTTAAAGAGCCACTGGAAAGCGGTGACCCTCAAGCAGACGCTGCTCTTCCTTTGGTTCTATCCCCATCAGATAAATCCCCGCACAGTTTAACTTATGACATAAATAATATCACCAGATGGAGACATTGTATGAAAATGCTCCGTATGAAAATTGTGTCCTTTTTTTCTGATTTGTGAAAAAAAAAAACAAATTTGAACCAGCTCTTGAACCTTCACCTTCTATTATGACAGTGTGGCGGAAGCATTTGCACTGAAAGAAAGACAATTTTGCAGACTTGTTTCAATGGGCTGAGGGGAATATTAAAAATTTATATTGCTGTAATGAAGGCTGAAGGTTGGGTATTGTTATACGTGAATGTTAATGGACTTAGGCTTCCCGTGTCAGATGTGCTCACATCTCATTCGCAAAACTGGAGGAACAAGAGTAGCTTGAGAAAGGAAAGGTGAATGTGTTAATGTTTACATCTCGTGGGAATGATTGAAGTAAATGAGTGTGATTGATAATAATGGGAAATAGTCAAGAGAGGGAAGTTTTTGCCAGACCTTTCAGTCAATGGAGCAGTGATTGTTACTAGTGACTGATGCTCCATGTATAATTCATTGGGCAGATTACTGGGAGGCACTGTACAAAGTCGTTTTCTTTTGGATCTTTGCACATATTGAAAAATGGACATGACTTTAGGTTTATATATACAAAAGATTTTCCATTTGTTAAACCGTAATGATGATATTGCCGTGCTGCACATTGATCACTGCAATCTGCTCCCAATAGTAATAACATTGACCGGATAAAATAGGGCGCAGGGAACCCTATAATTTCATTGTTGGTTAGTATAATGTTCTTAAATACTGTACTGAGTCTGAAATACACTGGGCCCTATGTACTTATCTAATAAGGCTAATAAGCAAGCAGAGCCATGGGTGCAATGTACAGCCATATAGTAAATCTACCTGGTGCAGAGAACCTAAAAACAAACACAAAGGTCTCTTAGTCCTATAATTGTTTTTGTATATTCAATAAAGGTGTCAGTGTGCTAATGAAATGAGCACAGGAGTTTGGGAGACAAATGGTTTCAGTTTCACAATATATCAAACTCCTGCCCCCATATAATTTATTACGATGGGCATTTTTACGGTATGATAGATTACATTCTGTGAAAACATAAGGGTTCAACTGGCAGTTTTAAAATTGTGACATTGCACAAATGTATGCCATTCTACAAGGCACTTCCATTAAAAACCATTCCATGCACTTGTCGTTTTGGCAACAAGCACTAATGCACTCCACCTCTATGTTGGATGAATCCCACTCAAATGCGGCTATTGCCACTGGCAAAGCTGGAGCTATCACCACCCAGTGTACACTGATCAAAACTCAAGAATCAGACACAGATGCCATTTTGCCCCTAGCACTGGAAGTCCCACTCCACCCCAACCTAAAAGTATTTCAGAACAATTGTCGTCATCAAAAAAAAAAAGTCACCATAAATTTCAATGCATTTTGGCGAATTTCTGCCATTTTGAGAAATGGGTGAGATTCACCCATCACTAATTTTTTGTCCTTACAAAAAAAATCTTAATCGAACATGAAGCAATCTTGTAGAAATTGTGATGTTTTGCTGCAAACATGACAATCCTGATTGCTCATATGACAAAAATGCACGAAGAACTCCAACTACATATGTATTAAAAAAAATTTTTTGTGGCTTTACACTCTTGTGATGAACTTGTGTGATTTTTTATACATCACAGCAAAAAATTTAATTAGTTTTTTTAATAAATCGTCCCCAAAGTATTAGTGATATATTTCACCATTATAAATGACCAAGAGTGGATATTAAACCCTACAATTTCACCCTATTATTTAATTTAAAGGTCAGCTTAAATCCAACCACCCCAAACTGTTCTTCATATTAGTTTTATGGGAGTCTTTAACATTGAATATAGGTATGAACATGAACAAAGATGCTCTTCCTGTTGGCATCTAAATAGTTCAAAAGCTTGGCTTTATGAGATAGTTCTTCAAAAAGTTCCTACAGAACCACTGACTTAAAAGAAATGTTAACCCCTGAATTGCTCTTCTGAGCACTTTTGCAATTTTACATTAATATTTTTGTTCTAGTTTTCAATATATTAACTGTTTTTAAACTACTAATATAACGAAGCAACAGCTGTGAATGCTGTGAATTTCGACAAAAATGTTAAAAAAAGGAATGTCTAGTGATGTTGCTCTGCTCCAAAGATGACGTTAATACTTAGAGCTGCCACATTTATAATACATTTGTATTAAAGTGTGTTTATTTAGATGCAAACAGGGAAGTGAGAAAAGCACACAGTATTTATACTTAAGGCTCATTTACGAGCACAAGTCAAATTTTGCACCCATATTATAATGTTTTGTCTGCCCAGAATGTAACATTTTACCCAAAATTTCTGTGTAATATCAGCCACAAGGGGAAGTTGCATTTGGTGCATTTCATCCAATGCATAAAAAATTCACACAGTTGCGTAAATTAGCTGCAATTGCATCTATATCTGATGCTTTAGGCACAATTTTGCTCTATATGTTGATGTAGCCTCATTGGAAACCCTAAAGCTAACAACACCTTGAAGGTAATAGTAGCACCATGGTTCACCTGTGAGAACTGAAGCACTGCACACAATTCATCTGAACAAACTGGTGGGCCATAAATTAGCCCTTTTGTCCATATATCCATAAATGGAGCATGTTATAAATTGCCTTAAATATATCAGAAAATAATAACCAGCAAGACTTATGTAGGTTTTATTTCTCCTTTAAATGTTTAGAACCAAATAATTCTGTCCCTGGTGTTATAAATAAAATATTGATGACAATATATCCTTATTAAATTGGGACCATATAGCAGTATAGATATTTAATGTTAAATCAATAAAGAAGAGTTTGGAGAACTCCCTACAAAGGACTTTCCAGGTCTTCATTTCAGTATAAATAGGACTGAGAGGAGGATTATGTTTATCTTTCTTTCAGTAAAGATTTGTTTTTGCTGTTGTGTCAGCCTGTTGATTAAATAACCAGCCAGTCATCAAAATCTGCAGAAACATGCAATTCAAATAAAGTCATGTTTTCTTATAAATTGTGAGGTCTGCCTTAAATATTTCATGAGCCAACTGTTTGTTGATTCAGGTCTAAGCGTTTAAAGCTGCGATTATTCATTTGGGGATTCATTTATTCAGAGGTAAAATGAGGGGATCCATCAGGCTCATCCGCGGAACTCTAGGATCCACAAAATATTTGTTTTAGGATATTTACATTATCACAGAATCTGATATTAAAGGCACTCTATTCCTATATGTCTTTGCTAGCTTTGGAAAAAATGATTAAAGCTTGTAGTCTTAACCTGGCTGTGCATGGGTAGATACGAGCTCAATCAGCGAATTGACAAATAATTCATGAAAAAACGACGAAAAAACTTACAAAACTGCAAAAATTCACGAAAAGCATTGAAGTCAATGGGCGTCAAAATAATCTTAATTCATGACAATTTTTTTAAGCGAGCGACAATTTTTTATAGTCGCGACTATTTTGTCCTAATCCATTAAAGTCAATGAGCATCTGAATAATTTTGACACAAAAACATTTTTTTTTTGCCACAGCAGATTTTTAGTTGCCTAATTTTCGACGCAGTTTTGCAAAAAAATTTGTGGGCGGGAAAACACTTATATTTGACACATATTCATGCCTGGTGAATTTATTCGCCCATCACTAGCTACTAGTAGTACAAAAAGATATGATTAATATGAAAATATATACTGGGACAATAAGCTTTAGAAGTTTTAAATATAGCTACTATATAAAGCACTAGTGATGGGAGAATTTCATGCGAAAAAATTTGCGAAACGGCGTCCATTTTTTTTGACGCCGGCAAATTTTCGCCAGCAAATTTTTTCGGCCGTTTCACAAATTTATTAGACGGCGGTGAATCACGCGAATTCGCGCCTGGCGAATAAATTCGCCCATCACTATAGAGCACAGCTGGACAAGATTCTCTCACTCTGATCTTCATGAAATGAGGTTGAATAGAGAAACAAGAATGGCAGAGTCTCAATGAAATGGACACCCCATGACCAGTTTCACTCCGGGATAATCAGGTTAATGATTCTAACAGGAAGGGCAAAAGTTGTACTAGAGGTTTGTACTAGAGAAGACAGTTTTAGCTACAAACCTTGATGTCTTTCTACCATCATATATGGCACATGCTTCAGAGCAGCGTCATATTGCATTTATCCGACTTCCTCCGAGAGATTTCTTGTGAATGTGAAATAATGTAATGTTACATTTAGAGCTATGATGTGCTTTATGTGACTGGGGTAGGAAGTACTGTACTTAATCTTTCATCTCTAAGCTTTTGTTTGATGCAAAAAAAATGAGACAAACAAAGCATGGATTGAGTTGAAGTTAAACCCTAAGTATGTTGTACAGTATCCTTTACATATATGTAAATGATTAGGGCTCCTAATTTAGTATTACAAATGCATGTGAGGATACTTTTTGTGGCATGGCATGTGATATATTCAGATATATACTGATATCCAGTGGCTAGTCATCATGTGAGATCAAGAGCTGTCAGATATGCCATCTATTTGTACACTAAATTCTCTTGGGAAACCTTTGACAGAAACAATAACCATTACAGCACACTCTGATTTCTGTTAAAGGAACAAAAAGTGATTGTAATTTGTTTCCAAGAAAAATTAACAAAGGCCAAAAATTGTATAATAAAGTGACTTCCTTTCAGACCATGTATTGGTATTACTCCTAGATGGAAGGTAAAAAATAATCTTTAATAAGAAATTGGAGCTTTAGACATTAGTGATGAGCTCAATCATTGATATGAACACATAAGAACAATACTTGATCATTGATTGAACATATAGGAACAATACTTGATCGTTAATTGAACATATTTATTATTATAACTTGCTATTGTTTATATACCTTTAATTACTGTACAAAAGTGAAGACGAGCTTTAATGATTTTTTAATTTTATCAATGGCAGGGACGTACCCAATCCCAGATTCAGTTTTGGATTCAGCTAGATCTCAGCTTATTTTGTACAAATTTAATTTGGACAAATCCTAAGTCCCTGACAAACACACATTTGAGCCTTTAGAGTCTGATAATTAAAATTCACGATCACTGGTTTTTTTTCACAATTCAAGAAATCCTTTTTGAAAAACTGATATTTCAAAAATTTCAGAAGAGACTGGAAAATGTAAAGATAAACAAAGGTCTGGGACCAGATGGTATTCATCTCAGGGTACTAAACGAGCTTAGCGCTGTGATTGCCAAACCTCTTTACTTAATTTTTCAGGTTTCATTGAGATCTGGCATGGTGCCAAGAGACTGATGCATTGCTAATGTGGTGCCAAGAGTTAGACACCCCCAAGTGATTGTATTTACTTACCCGACACTCCGGCCAGTGCTCCTATGAGCAGAAAACGGCTCCAGCCCGGGGTTCTTCCAATGAGTACCACGGAGCGGCCCTTTTCCTGCATTATATTTCTTCTCACTGCTGTGCATGTGCAGAAGAGTGAAAAGCAAAACTTTAATGAAAAAGCCAGCTAATTCATGCTACTGTGCATTCATCTGCCCTGGGAAATTTGAAGAGAGAAGAAGGCGATTGCGCCGTGGTGTTTGCTGGCAGAACTCCGGGCCGGTGCAGTTTTCTGCTGATAGGAGCACTAGCCTAGGGTGTCAGGTAAGGAAATACAACCATGTGGGGGTACCTAAGTTTTGGCAACCCCCAAATATAAATGGCTTTTATTCTCCTCCAAGATATAAGAATAAAGTGTAATATATAAGGCAGTGGATCAATAATGAAACCAATATGCATAATTTTGGCTTCCTGTGTTCTCGGTGCCAAGGTCTTTATGTTCAGTGGACACCTGCGTCTCACTTAATTGATAAAAATCATCCTTATAGAAACTAGAATTCATGTTAGTTGAGCCTGTAAATATTAGTTTAATACATTTCTTTTTTTACATTGCTCACACACTCAAAATACAGTATTTGGACATTATAAATAGGCTTTGATTAATCCTGCCAATTGCAAAAAACATAAATTCTGCTCCTTAGACAAATATCACATCTGAAATGTAAATTGCTGTTTTAAAAATAGCAAAGCACAAGCCCAAAGACATTCTGCCAAAACATTAGCAAATGCTCCACTAACGGCACCCTGCTAGGTTGTCTTATCTAGTCAAGAGATCAAACCGAATACTTTGGTCACACAAAAATAGTTTTCTGTATTGCTAGAGCAATGTGTGCTCCTATCCCTTCTCTTTCAATTTCAAACTTGGATTGACCAATAAGGCTGTAGCCAAAAGACATTTCAAAAATAGATCCTGATTCTGGAAAATGTTCTGATACATGTTCTGAACATGATGTGGGTTCCAAATAAACTAGTCCTAGAGTCTCTAGAGTCTAAGAAACCTTCCTTTCAATTTTTGGTCATTACCAACCAGCAGCATACCATTATGTGTTCAATTTGAGCAAGAATGTAGGAAAGTGTCACGTCGTATGTTCTTGAAAACAACATTTATTTAAAATCCACCTCTTGTTAAGCTTTGTGTTGGTTGATGGGTCTGCAGAATAAAGACATCGTCAAAGCTGAAGGCAATGAGTCAAGTTTTTTTTAAACTTGTATGCACATTTGATATTTCCTTTATGAGTTTTATCATCTGCAATTGCAGTCAGAATAACGATGATATGCAGGTTGCTAATTAATATGTAGGGTCAATGCTGGTTTGTATCTATGGTTCTTTTATATTGAAGCCTTAGATGAGCTAGTATTTTGAGCTTTTGTATCAATAGTACAGTAAAGTTATGTAATGTATAGTTTCAAGGGGAGTTTCTGTGGCCAACTTAAGTGGATGTTATGGAAATAATAGTTTAACATGTAAACAACCATGTTAACTTGTAGTACAGTTCACGTTGCCCATCAATGAGAACATTTTGTGAGACTGTAACACTTGGAGACCACTGCTGTGGAGGAAACAGACTGTAGACTAATACTGACCACACTTTGACCGAGTTCCTTCATTAGATACACATTTATACATAATAGTAGAAGCCCAACCTGCAGAGATATTTAAGTGGCAAGTGCCCAGTCATGGTTCTCCTGTCATTTACAAAATTTATTTTCTTTCAATAAAATTCAAACTGTAGATTAATGGTATATACCCAGTGCCCTAAGGGCTATGACTTATGGAACATTTTTGTGCATCAGGGTGAAATTGTGGCCCCATTCAATTAAGGGTTCCTAAGTATGCCTTCCTTGACAGCTCCTGCAAATTTCCTACCTCAATCCCACACATCACATTTGTAGATCAAACAGGCATGTAGTTTTAGATTTCTTTTCATTTAGGGTGCCTGTGTGTGAAACACTGCTACTCATGCTACTTTCATGTCTTTACCATAAGGCAATTGTGATTTGTGTTGCGATTGTTTTTTGGGATCTAATATTTTCAGTAAAGCACAATCATTCAAGAACTTTTTTTTAATTCTTGGAAAATGACACTAGATGGAAAAAATTTGGGGGGTTATTTATCAAAGTCCGAATCTATCTCAATATTTTCTGGAAAAAACTCTGACCAGTTCCACACAGGTTTTTTTTGGCTTATAAATACACTTTCCTGAAAATTTTGTTTGTGGGAAAAAATCCCAAAAAAATCATGAAAAATATAAATTTTACGAATTTTTTGGAATTTCCATCCGAAAACTCGTATTTTTTTTTTAGATTTTTGCCAGAAAACCCAGAAAATGTCCAATTATTGCACGAAACCCAGCGCAGATCAAAAAAACTTTGGTACTTCTCTTATGGACTTATATGCAACCTCGGCAGGTCTGAGATGCCGGATTTTTAGATTTGGACTTTTTCCATCCTCGGGGGAAAATAATATTTTGAAAAATTCATGATTTTTTTTTCAATAAAAATTTGGTTTTTATACTAAAAAACACAAATTTATCAGGTTTTTGACATTCGGAGTTTAGTAAATAACCTCCTAGATGTTACTATCTATAACATGACACAAATAGAATGGTGCTAGCTAATTGGGAGATAAAGACCATAAATGGCAATGGATAGAAAAGGTCAATGGGTGGCTAAAGCCTTTGCCAAAACACACCTATTAACCTTGATTTTGGGCATTATTAATCTTTCAAATAATTTGTTTTACCTGGAATTAATTTAATGAGAACAAAAAGAGATTTTATTTAGTTTCTGTTACATTTTTTTTCTTGGTCCCTGTGCCCAAGGAGATGCCTCATCACTTCCAAAGCCTGTTTTATGCTTTCTCCCTTTCCTATAAAATGTAGTTCGAATTGCAAATACAATATGTCATTGCAAACATGTTTTATTAATGGCAATCATTTCTCTGTTTACTGTGATCAATTTGAAAAATGAGCATCTCATTCTCTCAGAAGCATTACAGCGATATATTATGTGGTTTCATAAAACTTGCTATTATCCAACAAATCAACATGCTTTCATGTAATGAAAAAGAACATGCTGGATATGCTTGACTAATGGAGCAAAGTAGAAAAGATATTTTGCACTGTGTTTACTCAACGAATTCCTTTATTGTGAAAGTTTCAGTAGAGAAATGGAACCAAGATCTGTTGCGAGGTTCTTGTTTTCAGGGTTTGGTTGCCTTTAGGACATATGTTTTAGAATAAGAGATGACTGTTAGAATTAGTATATGTTAAATACTGTGCAAAATGAATATTTTCTCTCTTTACCTGTTTTAAGATACTTGACTACACTTCTCTTTAGAGGTCATACCGGAGTACTCTTTCTCATCACCTATGGCATTTTGGATATGGTACAAATAAGTAATTCAAAAAACTTTTTGGGAGTCCTAATGACTAAACATTGGCAAGTGTAAAAACATTGGCAAGTGGTAATCTGAGAGCAGTCATACCGTTAACACATCATAATCCTTTATAATTATCACTATCAATCCATCTTTTTCTCAGGTCTATTTCAAATTTGCAATATAGTAAAAATGGAAAAATGTTCCCAAAGTTGGTAATAACTAGCATTGTTATCTAAGCGGCATCCATATGTGGTGTTTCCATTTCCAGGTCACTGTTTTTTTCCATGGAAAGCTGTAACAAAAATAAAAACCAAAATAAAAAAAAACTGCACGCCATTGGCCAAAGGTGAAAACACCTATATATATATATATATATATATATATATATATATATATATATATATATATATATATATATATATATATATATATATATATATATTACTTTATATCAGCATTTTAACTTAGCTTTAAGGGCCATACTTATCAAAAGTCAAGAAATATTTATCCAGTTCTCTTGTGTCTTCTCTCCATTATTTGGAAGCTCAATCCTTCCTGGGATCTATTTCTGACCATTCTTGGACATCTTCAGCTTCAGAAAATTTAAGAGACATGATAAAATACCCAAGACTGAATGCCAAAAACCCAATACCCAAAAATGAATAGCAAAAAACATTTCACAAAATTTCTGATAAACAATATTCAGCCTTTCCATTCTGCATCTCGCTCTATTCTGAAATGTAAGATGCTTTCTTGGTTGTCACAGTCCCAGAAAGTAAACTAATTTTATCACATATCTTTCAGACACTCATTTATTCTTTGTTTGGCCAGTCATTCACACTTTTGCCTGGTTATTTGTGCAAAAGGGCCCCCCAAAAGGCTTTTGATTTAAACAATTAGAAACCCTTAAAGCATAAAAATAAAGAGCAACTTCAAATTGTCTCAGATACCATGGTCTACAGTAGTAACGTTTGCGGTGGTGATGATGATAATGAGGATAATGATTCGTATGACACATATTATTTCAATATATAATATCTGAACATTATTATCATTATTATCATATCTGGAATAAAGAACCAGAGAGTCTACAGTAACAAGACAGAAATCCAATAATAATTCACTTACTGGAAATGATAAACAGTAACTTAGTTTTGTTATGAGCAGCAAACTACAGATTAAAATGAAATATTCATTGAGAGATCATATTTAGGTTTCCAGCTTCTTTACATTTGAGATTTTATTCTAAAATTCCTAAATAATGAAATATTCATAGCATTGTTTCAAATGTTGAAATGTATTTTATCTGCAGGATTTGTGATGAGGCCACATTTGTCTGGAGAAAGCCTTTACTTAAAGGAGAATTCAACCCTTTACCAGAAAAAACCCTATCTCCCACCCCACATAGACCCCCCCTCCCCCCTCCCCCCAGCATAGCTGCCCCCCCGGGAAATGCCCTCAACTTTTTATTTACCCCTCAGTGCAGATTAAGGCATTGGAGTTCACCGCAGCCATCTTCTGGGTCTTTGTGTCTTCTTCCAGCCATTTGCCAATTTCTATTGTTGCCAACCGGTAAATTGGTCCAACTGCGCATACGCCACTTCGCTGGTCTCTGTCTCAGCTTACTGAAGACCCGGAAGATGGCTGCGGTAGTTAGGGGGGTAGGGTTTTTTTTGGTAAAGGGTTACATTCTACTTTAAGGATATCAGATTTTAAAGAATTTAAATATATTTTGTCTAATACCTAGAAGTCATAAAATGTAGTCTCAATGTTTTTTTTTAATTTCCTTTCATGCTGATTTTGCAAAATTTCTATTGGTTTATTATGATTGGTTTAGTGTGTTTTCACAAAATAATATATTATATAAATAGTATATATTAGTTGTTGTTTTTTTTTCCTTGAGTACTAATGCTTACCACTACTAAAGGTGCAGGATTTTTTCGATTCATGAATTGTGTAGACTTTGCTGGATAAGAGTCTGTTTTTGCCACTATTATGGATTTATGCAGCTTAATTATCATCAATTACAAAGTACAATGCATGGGACATGGGGTTTTCCAGATAAATGGCCTTTCCATAATTGAAATCACCATACTTTGCCTACTAAAAAATCATAAATCCAATATGATTGTTTTGCCTGTAATAAGGATCAATTGCAGTATATATTAGTTGTGATAATGAACAATGGCACTAATTTGTTTCATAGAAAAAGAAAATGTTTAAAAAAAATAATGCTTTCCTGGAATTTGGAAATTTCTGGATAACTGATTTCCAGAAAAGGGATCCCTGCCCTGTTGTGTTATTATTGACAGGACAATTAAATTTAGTGGCGATGCACAATTTTTTCCAGCTTATACAGATTTCGCCATACATTTTGTTTCGCTGGGAAAAATAATATTTTTTTGAAAACAAAAAACTCCAATTGAAACATTTGATTCTAGAAAAAAATGCCCATTGATTCAATACTGGGCAGTTTGTTTGTTTAAATAGGACTCTACGGTAAATGGCATTGCTGTATTTTAGATCATTTAGATGCTGGATACATTTTTTTCTAGACAGTAAATTGGATTCCCGTATTAATTGCTTGTTAAGCAATGTCCGCTTATAAGCCCACAGCACCTGCGCCAATTATTTCTAAAGAGTCTGTAGTGCTGGGAGAACTACAGACACAAGAGCACTGGAGCTGCAAAATATGTCTAAGGGGCAGATTTCTCAAATGTTAGATTAGAGCTCACCACAAAAAATTTACTCACTTTCTATTCGTTCTTATGGGATTTTTAGAATTGCATTTATTTACTGATAATTATGATTCTAAAAACTCCTGTTGGAATAAATAGAAACTAAGTACATTTTTCTGTGGTGAGCTCTAATCTTAACATTTTGAGAAATCTGCCCCTTAGTTTGCAAATTTTGGTGATTTGTACAACATTGCAAATATTAAATTCTGACAGAACTATGACTGTAGCTGTTTTCCTCATTTTACTATTATTACAAAGAAACTGGACACCCGCTATGAGCAGAATATGAATTTGCTTTCTGGCCCAATATTATTTACTATGGATGAATGAAAAAAATATTTTAGGCTAAATAAAAGAAGACATTATAGTTATTTTGCTACCAGTTATAAAAATGTCAGTCCTTGAAACTTCAGCAACATTTTAGTAATTCATCCAAATTTTAGGTATTAGATCAACAGCAGTCTCAACAGCACTCAATTTTACAATCTGAGGCTTTATGATGAGACATTTCCAAGGTCAATGGGAACTGGTAAAGTTCACTGAGTATTTTGGCACAAAAATCATGGCTCCAAGTTGTTGAGATAAGAACATTAAGCAGAATAATTAAAAAAAAAAAAAAAAAACAATACCTAGAATTTATGTATTTAATGAATCTTAGGTACCTTCAAGGGAATCTAAACACTATTGCTCAACAACAATTTACTCAGTTGTTGTTGGACTATAAATTCCTGCATATTTTAATATACTTTCAAGCTGGCAGCTGTAGACCATCAATATCAAGGTTGCATTCTTAAAACAAACAGTTTGAAGCAACACCATTAAAATGCAAGTGAATGCTCCGATGAGAATCTCAGCTGATCTTAAATATCTCCATTTTCTTTGCTCCTGTAACTGGAGCTGGAAACTTTAAACATAGGTTTCCCTATAACAGAACAAATACACAGTAGTCAGTAGTAATGAGCAAAACTTTTCACAACGCCCATAATGGGTGAAAACACGTCAAAAAATAAATTGTCTCCCACAGACTTCAATGCATTCCAGCAAATTTTCGCAGTTCCGTGAATTTACTGCAAAGCGAAAGGGGTCAGATTCGCCCATCACTAGTAGTTTCATATCTATTGTCCAGATGGAACAAACTTTGTGAACAAGTTCTTTATTGAAATTCTATTCTATGGCAGGTTATCTAATTTCCTCAGTTTCTACTCCATCACGCATTATTTTTTTAATGAGGCAGATCTATTATTACTGCCAGATGCAATTAATCTTCTGCACATCAGTTTAAAACAATTGTTGCCATTTTTTCTCCAGTATCTCTCAATGTCCCCTTATAAGGGTCAGGCAGATCATTAGTGGTTGACCTGGATACAACCAACTCTCAGAGCTCAGTCTCATTAACATTCATCTCAGGTAGTACGTTTGTTGTACTGTAATTATTGGTGTGTGTGTTAAAACATGTCTTGCAAGTATATTGCAGATAAACTGAATTCACAGGGGGGCACAGAATTCATCTGCAGTTTATTTCTGTAAAGACAGAAGCATTTTTAAAGGAACGATGTGAAAAGTGTTGTCATATTTCCCTAAAAGAGCCATCTTCAAGGAGAATGAACGAGTTTTAATTACCTTGGGGCAAAATTAAATTATGGGACACTAAAACAAATCTTCTATCAAGCGTAAGCAGAGCTCATTTAAAAATAAATGTCATTCGTTATGACATTTTAATTGATAACTATGTTCCGTGCTAATAATAACAGCAATAATAAAAATATGTAAGGGAAATGTTCTCAGCCTTTAATGTTTTACTGCGCACTTTTTCTTTGGCTGGGATTTTATTTTCTATCATCTTTAAGTCATTATGTTTTGATCTGGAAATTTGAGTACTGATCATTAAACACGAGTCCTCCATAAACTATTAGCAAGAGGATTTTCATTTGTTGTTTTATGGGCTGCCTTGAAGAACAATCATTAACAATAAATATCTCTGGAATTTAAAAAAAAAACAAAAACAGAGATACTGCAGATTATGAGGTGAATAAAAAAAGACTATGCTACAGAATGTGGATCGCTTTATGGGGAGTATATAGGGATTGCATATAAACAATCATAATAATGGATCACTTTGCTCTACTGTGACATTTGGCTCAAGAGTTCCAGCCCCTAGCTATGGAGCCCATACAGGTACATTGTATTAGCAGCGTGTTTGTTGCTTGTAAACTATTTATAAGGAAACCTCTATGTGGGTAGGGCTTGTTAATGGCAAATCATCACCTTATAACATTTATTGTCATCTTCATTAAATGATCATTAATATGTTGCTTTGATTTTCCTATCAACACACATTAAATGGGCAAATGTACCTGGCATCCCTTCTAATGTTTGGAACTGCCTATTTAAGCCATGCCCATTATTGCTGACATAGGTGCCACCATATCATACAATTAATTTCTTGTGAACCCTTTTCTGTTTTAGCATAATAATGCACCCATGCACAGAACAAGAAGTGGAGAGCCAACTGAACACCTTTGGGATTATTTGGAATGCCAGTGCAAGCCAGGCCCAACATAAGTGTCCAGCATCTTATGTATGAATGGAAGCGATCAGTGACATTTTTTTACACATATGGATTCAAGATGAAATTCTGAGCATAACCATTGGCTAATTCCTCAAATCTTCACATTTTACAACATCCATTGACCCTAATGCATGTTACAAAAAACACCCATTGACTCCAATTTATATTATGCAGAAAATGCTGAGACAAAAAATGCCAAATTTATATTTAATTCCCATAGGTTTGAATGCGATGTTCGACACACAGATGTCTCCATACTTTTGTTCATATTTGTATTTATTGCAATGAGTGAGATTAATAAAAAGACTCCAAAGAAAGTCTTGTAGCCTCTAATAGAGAAGTGTCTTCCAATTGCCTTTGGCTTTTCCCAAAGATATATATTAACTAATCCATTTTGGGAATGCCAGTAGGTAGACCTTTGTAATACTCATGTTACAGGGCAACCCTTTTGAAATAAAAAATAACAAAAGTTGTATAAAGGTTATACCTTTATTGGCTAATATAACTAATATAATCATAGCAAGCTTTCAGAACATTTTAAAAAAACTTTTTAAAGCGGATTACACTGAAGCTGTGGTGTTCTCTAGTATATAGCCAACATTCAGCTCATAGATCAAATGACCAACAGAAGGAATATCAATCTATGTGTAAGGTGTCAAAGTCATTTACGAGGATAAGGCACAAGATAATGTGGGTCAGAGAGGCAGAGTATAAATTAGGGTTGAATTATTGGAGTGTAGAATAAAAGAAATTCCATATGAACTCTTAGTCCAGATCCACACATGTTTGTATTTCTGACCTGGTGCAGGACTTTCTTAGTCCACATAATTAGCCATAAATCCAAGGCACAGGTTTAGTCCCTTCTTCAGAGAATTGAAAGTTTCTATTAATTTGTATTCCCACACTTTTCTTTCATTATCTGTTTTAAAATTGCCCTTAAGAACCAAAATCCCTTATGGAGTGATGAGGGATATTGAAATGATTTCCTATTGGTGTGTCCAGTTTTATGATTGGTTACAGTGAATTGGTGGGGTGTATTTCTCTTTCTCAGACTTTGCCCAGTCTCTCCTATATACAGCCCCCCTGTTGTGCATTTAGTGCATTTTATAGAAGAACAGTTGTAGTGACCATGGATGCTGTATTCCTCTAATGTGTCCGGAATTGGTATTTTGTCTGAAGTCAGGATATGTGGGCAGGTTTTGCATTGTTTTTTGCCACAGGGGTATGTTCCATTTTTGGCGGGGTGCAATAAGGCGCTTCTTGTTATTAGTGACTTTAGGTTGGAAGGCTGTCTGAATGCTAGGTATTACTCATAAAGGTATTGGAAGAAAAAGCAGTTTGTAGGAAAACCAAAATGGGTAACTCAGTAACCAAGACACAAACCATTTTAATCTCTAGTCCTCTGTCTCCATCACTACGGGAATTAAACGACTTGTCTCCTAGAAGCTCCAAATCCATATTCATCTATCTGCTGGTCTCATCCATCTTTCCTCCCTTAATGCAATGTGACAACTTGTTTGGAGTGATAACAGCTCTTCAGATTAATTTAATATTTATATGCACCACAAATTCCACACCTTCCAGAATCATTCGTTTATGGCTTAATCTAGTTTTAAGAAGGATAAAGGGATTTTTGCCTAAAAATAATGTGAATGACTTAATGAGCTTAATGAGGGAAAAGAACTTTAATTTTGGCAGTTATTGTCTTTTTCACTTTTTTTAATATTTCCTCATACTCATAAAATAAATACCAGGAAAGGAGTAAATACCAGGGTCATAAAAATGCAAAACCATTTTTTTAATTCAAGTTTTCTGAACAAAATTTTTTTTTTTTTTTAATAAAAAAAAATCTATTCAACTGAATTTTATTTTCTATAACTTGCTTGTAAGAATTAATTAAGCAATGCTGTTTTTCTTGTGTGTTTTTTTAACTGAATAGGAGAAATTTTTGATAATCAGGTAATCCTCATGTATTATAATGGACATACCCCTACTATAAATTATAAGAATAACCTAAGTCACTGAGGGGTTCTTTGACTATATAATGGCACAAGGCTGCAGGTTTAGTTATACAGGGAACTCTGAGTATCACTCATGTATTATACTAGATAATGTACCCCTACTGTAAATTATAAGGATATTAGAAGACTGAGGAGTTCTGTGACCAAATAATTGCACAAGGATGCAGGGAAATTTAAGTATCACTCATGTATTATAAGGGATAAATATACCCTAATGTAAATGATAAGGATATTAGAAGTCACTGAGAGGCCATTACTTTGAGAGTAAGGAGAAAGTCCTTCAGGTGACACGGAACTCGACCCACATTGACTTTCAGGGGGTGAAGCTACAAATCTATAATGATATATCCCCCATCACGTTAGCCAGAAGAAGGGATTTTAAGACTGTCACTCAGCATCTACGAGCGCACAATACCCCATATCGATGGGGGTTTCCCTTCAAATTGATTGTCTCCGTACAGGGCCAGCAACACTTTCTCTCTGACCTGCAGAAAAGCAATGCATTTCTGAGTGGGCTTGGCTTGCCTAATTTGCCGATGCCTAAAGGTGCTACACCTCCACGTTTCCCTCGGATGACTCCGGACTGGGAACTGACAAGCTCTGCCAAGACCCGGCTGCCATCTACCCCTCCGCATGGACCTGGCTCTCCCACTTGAGACGACTTGTGATGGTTTCGTGTTGGTTCTGATCCTATGGACAGCTTTGCAGCTTTGCGGGATTTGATCTACAATATTTGTTCCTAGCAAGCCTTACCTGTGGAGGGACGGACACCTTCCCTGGTTGTTTTTTGCCTAGACGCTTCTCTCGACACCGATACTCTGATGGGGTATCTCTGTGATGTCCCAGGTTACCGGGTTCAGGTAACACCATCGCTTGTACATATTTTGTATTTTGTTTTGTTTATTGTTATTTTTGATTCGCTACCTACCGAGCCTCCCTCTTTTTTCCTTCATTTTACAAACCTTGGATTGCCCGCCTTCCTGATATATGTTGGTTGCCTTGCTATCTGGGCGAACATGATGTTGGATATACAGCCTCTTTTTCCTTTTTGGCTCGTTTCTGCTGTTGGATTAACGTTTGGTGCTTTACGGGGGTCTGTGTTCCCGGTAGACCCTGGACCTTCCGCGATGGGGTGGAATACCGCCTATATCGCTCTACAGTGGACGGTTCTATGCTTTGATTGGTTGTTTTTTATGATGACTGTTGATTCCTATGTCTATTTTTTTGTGCAGTACATGATTTCGTCAGCGTATGAGCCTTCTAACATAGCATTCTCACCCATTGTTTCCCGATGGTCCGACTATTTTCGTTGAATGTGAAAGGGCTTAATAGTCCCAGGAAAAGAACACTGGCTCTGAAGGAAATTCGGAGGTTTAAAGCGGACGTGGCGTTCCTCCAGGAAACGCACTTCAAAGCGTCTGATAATTGTACCCTTACCTCCTCACAATACCCTAGGACCTATCGGGCATCTGGTCCCCATAAGAGAGCGGGGGTCATGATTCTGATTCATAAGGATTGCCCCTTGACGATAACTAGCCACATTGCTGACCCTAACGGTCACTACCTGGTGTTAAAGGGCTCATACGTTGGTACTCCTATTACTTTGCTCAATGTTTATGTTCCCAATACCAAGCAACTTCGTACGATACGCAAAGTTTTGTCGTTGGCATCCAAACATTCCTCCACGATTCTAATAATAGGGGGTGACTTTAACCTAGTACTCTCTGAGTTAGTAGATAGAGATGTCCACCCCTCACGCACTTCCCCGGTTCCGCGTCAGGCTAAACAGTTCCGCACTGTTGTTAGATCCAATGCCTTGTTTGAAACGTGGCGTATTGGCCACCCTAGGGAACGCAGATACACCTTTTACTCCTCCCCTCATCAGACCTCCATGAGACTGGATTATTTTTTTGTATCCCAAAACTGTTTGAAATACACGACCACCACTTCCATTCAGGCTATCTCGTGGTCAGACCATGCCCCCATTACTTTAACTGTCTCGATCCCTCCGGCGATTCCAAAGCAGCCTCATTGGAGACTGAATGAAACGATTCTCAGTGACCCCCACACTAAGGAGGTCATTGAGAATCATCTGAAAGAGTATTTTGTGCAGAATAGGGGATCTATTCAGTCCACAGCCTTAACTTGGGAAGCCCATAAAGCCGTCATTAGGGGACACCTTATCTCAATTACTACTGCTAGGAAACTTACTAGAAGACAGCAAATTCACAAATTGGAATCCAAACTATATAGATTGGAGTCTGCAGTACACCATAACCCCAACCCGGCTCTGACGCAAGAAATTTGCGCTTTGCGCGCCTCTTTGAAACAACTTGCCGTGTCTGATGCAGAAAAAACACTACTTTGGTCTAAGCGAAAATATTATCAAATGGGTAACAAAGCCCACACTTTACTAGCTAACCAGTTAAAACGGCGAGCCAGGCAATCCCAAATATTAACGATCTGTTCCAGCAATGGGGAGACTACCCATAACCCCACTCAAATTTCGCAAGCCTTCCACTCCTATTACTCTACACTATATAATCTATTTCCACCATCCTCCCAAGCCACTGACCCCAAATCGCAATATCTCGATCAGTTTTTAGAGGGATGCCGTTTACCCACACTGACCGAAGAAGATCTAGAGCAATTAAACAAGGAGATTACAGGGGATGAGGTTCTTGATGTTCTCAAAGCTATCCCTCTTCACAAATCTCCTGGGCCTGATGGCTTCACTAATACATATTACAAGGTCTTTCGAGATACTCTTGCCCCTATTCTAGCTGAGCTCTTTAACACTTTTCTGCAGGGTAAAGAACCCATTCCTACTTCTATGCTTTCCTCATACATTACGGTGCTCCCCAAGGAGGGCAAGGATCCAACACAGTGCGGCAGCTATAGGTCCATAGCGCTTTTAAATTGTGACTTGAAAATATTTACTAAAATATTGGCGCAGCGTCTAGCCCCACTCTTGCCCAGACTGATAGATTCCGATCAAGTGGGTTTTGTGATGGGACGGCAAGCAGGCGATAACACTCGCAGGGCCATTGATCTTATTGATATTATTCAATCACGGGGCACTCCATCTGTTATTTTAAGCCTGGATGCGGAGAAAGCCTTCGACAGGCTGGATTGGATGTATATGACTAGGCTACTTCAACATATGGGCTTTTGCGGACCTTTCCTCCAGGCTATCAGGTCATTGTATACGACCCCCTCTGCCTATCTGAAATTGAATGGCGATGCCGGCATACCTATCCATATCAGAAATGGTACACGGCAGGGCTGCCCACTTTCTCCCCTGCTATATGCCCTCAGCATAGAGCCATTAGCTGCCAAAATTAGGGACCATCCAGACATTGCGGGAATTTCAGTGGGGTCTGACACATATAAGATATCGCTTTTCGCTGATGATGTCCTGCTCACCCTCAGTAATCCTCCCGTCTCCTTACCTAATCTCCACCACACGTTGCAGGAATATAGTTTAGTAGCAGGATACAAAATCAACTGGGCTAAATCAGAGGCTCTCATGTTTCATGTTGGTGAACAGGCTAAAAGGGCACTCCAGGAGACTTTCCATTATAAGTGGCAGACATCACACATAAACTACTTAGGAGTTAAATTGACACCACATTATCGCCAGTTATATAGAGCAAATTTCGTGCCCCTGGTAGATCGGATTCGGACAGATATGCTGGATTGGGGGTCTCATAGTATCTCTTGGTTTGGGCGCATAGCCGCTGTCAAAATGACAGTGCTCCCTAAACTTCTATACTTGTTTGAAACTTTGCCAGTCCACCTCCCTGTCACTAATTTGGACCATATTCAGAAATTGTTACTTAAATTCATATGGGGAACAACGAAACCCAGACTACCGCGTTCAGTGCTCTTAGCGGGGCGGCATCAGGGGGGCCTTGCGGTACCAGACGTAAGCAAATACTATGAGGCCTCACATCTGCGCCAAACTCTGGCCTGGTTACAACCTCAGGCACCTACTAAGTGGGCTCGATTGGAAGCCACATGGACCCTCCCCTACCATATCAGTAACCTGATCTTAACAAACCACCCTAGAGTCCAGTTATCTGCATTGGCCCCGAAGCCTATTACTTTCACCCTCTCGGTCTGGAACCGTTGCTTAAAGAAATATCGGATTAGCAAATGCCCTTCTGCCCTGCTGTTGCTTTCTGCTAACCCGGACTTCCAACCTGGCCAAGGGCCATCATATCAGTTGGATTGGGCAGCCCATGCGTTTAATAGGATACATGACTTTGTTAACCCGCTGAGGAAGCAGTTGTATACTTATGACGAATTGTTTAGAAAATGTAAATGGAACACGGGGAAAATGCTGGAATATCTCCAGATCAAACATTATATTACATCTTTGTTTAGGCATCACCCCCAGATAGAGCTGACTCCATTTGAGAGAATATTGAGTGGCGGCTTCCCTTGCAAGGGGCTGATTTCTCAATTATATAGTCTGCTTAATACCATTCCAGGCGAGCCATTCCCTAAACACACTTATATGCAATACTGGGAAAAAGCATGGGGGAAGGAATGGTCCCCCTCCCAATGGGGGATGATGTGGGAGAATGCACGGAAAATGACAGTGTGCACCCAGCAAAAAGAGAGTATCTATAAAACAATGATGAAGTGGTATTTTACCCCAGACCGCCTCTCTAAAATGTTTGCTCAATGTAGTCCTTTATGCTGGAGGGGCTGCCTACACAAGGGCACTCTATTTCATGTTTTATGGGATTGTCCGAAACTAGCACTTTTTTGGAAGGATATTGTTCAGCTGATACTGAAGGTTTTTAAAAAACCTCTGGTTATTGAGATGCCCCACTTGTTATTGGCCCTACCTGTCACTGGTGTCGGCAACGCTGGTCAAAGGTGGGTTAATCAGGTGTCGACGGTGGCACGGTTGGCGATCACCTCCAAATGGAAGTCCCCTACCCTTCCTACTATTCGGGAGGTCATCTCACGGCTTGATAGTAATAAGAAATTTGAGGAAATGACCTCCCGAATAAGTAACACCTTACATTTATATGATAAAGTCTGGGGTAATTGGAACTACTTCCTCATGACTGCAGATGCTCACTCTTACGATGTCTGATGATTCCTTGTATCTTTTTTTTCGTGTGCAAGGGAC
This sequence comes from Xenopus laevis, assembly GCF_017654675.1. Taxonomy (NCBI): domain Eukaryota; kingdom Metazoa; phylum Chordata; class Amphibia; order Anura; family Pipidae; genus Xenopus; species Xenopus laevis. The sequence goes on along the minus strand of NC_054388.1, from coordinate 50,026,932 downwards.
TGGTTCCCTGGGCTGATTTCGCCTTATACACTTGAAGGTATCGAGTAGGGTTGGCTCTTATTTTTTTGTTAACCCTTCCCCTCCCTTGTTTGCTATCTATGATTTCTCTTTTCACAGATGTGTATTACATGTAACCAACATTTGCTAATACTATGCCATTGTTATTTACCCTGACTGTTGGGCATTTTTGGAAATGTATGTACTTTCTGTTTTTTGTTTTCTTTTGAAAATCAATAAAGTGCAAGTTACAAAAAAAAAAAGAAGTCACTGAGAGGTTCTGTTATATATATATAAAAGCATAAGCCTACCCCTGGTCGGTTGATGGCACTAAGGGAGGGCTGTTATAAAAAGGGGAAGCTGCTTACCCTTCTCCTGGAGTGATGTGCAGACTGGCAGCATTTCTGGTCTCCCCTAATGGCGACGGTTACACTTAAATTGTTACATTTATTTGTTAATAAATGTCAATGGATTGGTTTCCATATTGTTAAGAATGTGTTATAAAACAAATATTATTATTGTCACAGTTGTTGGCGGGTAATTATTTTTGGTCCTTGCCATTTGGGTATGGCCAGTAGGTTTTTCCCTTGACATGCCCATCGCGGCTGCTGGCATATGTGGTAACCTGGGCTTGGTATAACATGGCAAGGACAGGTTATCGGTTTTTGGCAAATATGGTTTTAATAAAAGCTGTGGCCAACCTCCACTCACGAAAAGGGAAAACTGAGTCTTGTGTTTTATTTAAATGTTAGCTCACAAGCGTCTGCCTCCCCACAGTCTTCAAAAATGAATAAATCTGCCTCCATGTGATTCTAAAAAGTGTCAGTGGTCTGAAGTCTCTTACGTATATATCACAATAGAAGCCAGTTGCAATTTGAAAAGGTGGTGGTCGTAAAAAAATAAACATGCATATGTTTACTTTTATTTAACTTTCCACCAAACTTTCTAGCAATAATTAGTGCTTTGTATAAGATTTAAAGTACTAGTAATTATGTTTAATTGGGACACAATGAAATATATTCCCTTACACTACTAAGAAAAGTACCTATTTTTATGTAATAATATAAAATAAAAATAACAGGAAAATGAAAAAAATATAGAAATATGTTTTTCTGTGGTAATGTACTATGCTAACTATTCACATAGGAGCTACTAAAGACACTTGCTGTAAAACTGCTCTCTTTGCACTTCTATATAGTTGTGGTCACAGTCACTGCCTACCTGGTCTAAATCAAGTGATGGGCACATATTGATATGCCACTTAGAGACCAGGGGGCAGCTCCCAGGTTCCCACATCGCCCTGCATGAATGAGTGCAGCACACTTGTGTCTAAAGAATATGGTGTACCAAACTCTGGAAAAGATTCCAAATACTTTGTTGCAAATCAGTCCAAAGTGCGCTGAATGTTTTCAAAGAGCAATCACAATTGTGCTAACTGACACATTGGTTGGAATTGTGTCAGATGTAAAACTAATTCACAACAACTAAATTTTGTGGGTGCTTTGCTCAATGCACTTATGCATGTTAATGAGCCCTAAAATTGCTTAACGATAGCTATGCTGTGGCGCTCTGATTTTTGTGCAAGACATAGTAAAACGAAAAGCTCCGCCATAGAATCTATAGCATAATTTTAATGGTACTTTTATGCTGTAGTCATATATTCTACAATATAAGTCATGTATAATGGTGCTTTGCACATTTGCAGTACAGTGTGTGTGTGTGTGTTTTTTTGTGCATTTATTTTTTTTATTTATAAATTTTTAACTAAATCAAATTTAGGTTTTTTTTGTCTAATTTTTTAGGCCTCACGGCCTGAAACGTTGCTGCAACGCCCTTGCACCAATAAAGGCTTTTTTTATTCAGAAATATATTGGGTGCAGTTCTAACTTCTCTACCAGTATTGCCAGTGGAAAGTGGCCAATGGAGAACATGCACAAGGAAGAAAGTTAGTGTTGTGCTGACTACTTGTCTGCTAATAATTTTTTCATTAAGAAAAACGAATCAAGCTTTCGCTGTAACTGGCAGGCATTTATAAGATTGTGTTTGCTATCAGAATAACTTTACCAACAAATAATGGAAATGTCTCTATTTGACAGACAGGGGACTGATTAATTACAAGCTGTTAATGATATTTCACATTGTAAATGCACGGTTCATTGGTGTGATGGATACAGCTGAGCGATATCTTGATTTCAGTTTGAAAAGTCAAATCTATCAAATGCTTTTCCCAACAGTTTCTTGAATTGGTAATCACCCCGCTCTGCGCCTTGTAACTAGAAACATTCCCCCAAGAAACAATACAGGGTTAATTAACTTCAGGATACAGGAGCTCATTACCCCCCCATCATAATTTAAGATAAACACATCCCAAAAGTAGGCGTTCTGTGACAATATTAAGGCACAAGGCTGCAGGCTGAGTAATATAGGAAATTCTGAGTATTTCTCATATATTATAAGGGATAATGTACCCTCTTCTGTGGGTACTGTGGTTATTTTCAACATATTGAAATAAAACTAACTGCATCAAGGCACACTCTGCTAATTTCGCTGAAGAAATGCAAGAGTTTGTATTTGTACACCAAAATCACGCATATATATGCCTGCACCCAGCTGACACAATTGTTTGGGTGCAGGGGCTGATTCTCAGCCTGGATATTTCAGTTTTAATGCATTAATGTTGCCTTGATGCTTTGAAGCTTGTGTATAATAAATAAATAAAGAAAACATTATTTTGATTTCTCTGTCACATGGTAACTGAATCAGTGAAAGCATAGCACGCGTAGAGATTAGAAACAGCTCATTCACTCTAACCTAATTATTTACAGCTCAACTAGATATGAGGAACACATTAAATAAATCATTTCTTACAGGCCCCATCCACTTACATATTCTGTTTGATTTTATCACAGGGTATAACTAAATTGGTGATTGCAATGACTCCCGTTGACTGTCCTACTATTTCAGTGATTCAACAACATTTTGTGGTATTGTTTAACTATAATAATGAGTTACTGTTTTGTTCCCTATCATTAGTACCTAAAGGGGTGGGTAAGTTTAAATATTCTCATAAAAACACTCAGAATCAGCAACTATTCCATGTTCATGTTTCTAATCTGATTCTCTGCATGCTATCCTTGTTACATATAGTCACATTCTATATACCCTTATCTATACTAACTATAGAGCTTAGTATCACAATAACCTTTGATATTATGTCTGTCCAAGAAATCATCCAAGCCACTCTTAGGGGCAGATTTATCAAAGGTCGAGGTGAATTTAAAAAATTCTAATTTCGAGCTAATTTTTGTGTACTTCGACTAAGGAATAGTCCAAATTCGAATCTGAAAAAAATTAGAAAATTTGAATTGCAAAATTTATCATGTACGGTCTCTTTAAAAATGTGACTTTTACCACTCGCCATCTAAATCCTGCCAAATTGCTGTTTTAGCCTATGGGGGACCTCCTAGAACCCATTTGGAGTCAATTGGTGGAATTTGAAAAATTCTACGATTTCGAATGCATTATTACTTAGATTTGTGTGATTCAACCTATTTGGTCTTTTGGAATTCGAATTTTGAAGTTTTGCGAATTCGACCCATGATAAATCTGCTCCTTAAAGGTATTAAAAGAATCAGCCATCACAATATCACCCGGCAGTGCAATCCACAACCTCACTGTCCTCACTATAAAGAACCCCCTACATTGTTTCAAATGAAAGTTCTTTTCTTCTAGTCTAAAGGGGTGGCCTCTGGTATGATGATCCACTTTATGGGTAAAAAGGTCCCCTGCTATTTGTCTATAATGTCCTCTAATGTAAAGTGTAATCATGTCCTCTCGCAAGCGCCTTTTATCCAAACAACCCCAACCTTGAAATTGTACCCTCATAATTTAAATCTTACATCCCTCTAACCAGTTTAGTTGCACATCTCTGAATTCATTTATATCCCTCTTAAGGACTGGTCTAAAACTGCACTCAGGCCCGGATTTGTGGTGAGGCCACAAAGGCCCGGGCCTAGGGCAGCAGAATAATAGGGGCAGCATGCTGTCCAGCCACGTACCGGGGAGCACAGCTCGCCAGCACTGCGGTGCAAGCACGCATGTACGCCCAATAGATCCACCCATGACTGCACTGCATACTCCAGATGAGGCCTTAACAGGGACCTATAAAGAGGCATAATTATGTTTTCATCCCTTGAGTTAATGCCCTTTTTATGCAAGACAGAACTTTATTTGCTTTAGTAGCCACAGAATGACACTGCCAGAATTAGACAACTTTTATCTACAAAAATCCTTCTCATTTAAGGAAACTTTGAAATTCAAATTCAAAAAGACCAACCGAAATTAAGTCGGTTTTTTTTGGTTGAATAGGTCAGTTTTCGGCCGAATTCGAATCATATGAATCAAAGGAATAGTGCATTAGATCGATTTTGATTTAAAGTTTTTCCTCAAAAAAACTTCTATTTTTCAAAGTCCACCAATTGACTCCAAATGGGTTTTAGGAGGTCCCCCGTAGGCTAAAACAGCAATTCAGCAGGTTTTATATGGCGAATGGTCGAAGTCGGATTTTTAAAGAGACAGTACATGATAAATTTCGCTATTCTAATTTTTTGAATTTTTTTTAAATTCAAATCTAATTTGGACTATTCCGTAGTCAAAGTAAACAAAAAATATCTTGAAATTCAAATTTTTTGCATTTGAAAATTCACCTCGACCTTTGATAAATCAGCCCCATAGTATTATGATTTGCTATGATATGAAGTCCAGTATCGTATCCTTTATTAACCCTTCGAAAAGCTTTCCTACCACTGACGTCAGACTAACTGGCTTATAGTTTTGAGGCTGAGAACGGGATCCGTTTTTGAATAGCAGCACCACATTAAAAATTCGCAAGGCATTGATTAGGTTGCATACCTCAAAGTAGGTTTCTCTGTTTCACTTGCAACCTTCCACTGCCCTCAGATGACATGAAGTTTGGGTTTATAATCATGTAGCTTCTGGTCTATGATGATACAGATACAAGTTGGCCAACTAGCAGCAGGTTGGGTTGCAGTAAAAGACACTCTTAGGGGCAGATTTATCAAAGGTCGAGGTGAATTTACGAATTTAAAAAATTCGAATTTCGAGCTAATTTTTGTGTACTTCGACTAAGAAATAGTCCAAATTCGAATAGGTAGTTTATGCACAGTGGTGGGTCAGATTAAGGACCTCAAGGACATTTTTAGTTAGGTCCCATGCAGCTTAAGTTCAGTACCATAAACCTCTAGGTTTATTCAGTGCCTGCTATCTCACCCTGGGCATTCACATTATGTCAGCAATGGAGAGGGGAAGAGGAGAACAATAATTGTGATCATACAATGGGTTGCTACCCATGGAAACCAGTACATCAGCCCTATTATGTAATACAAATCACATTACAATGTTTCAGGGAATTTTAAGCTTACTGTTAAAAGGGTAAAATTATCCTTAACTTGTTCATCTACATCATCACTAATTTTTTATCCATATCTTTTTACAGTCCTATGTATTTCTTGGTGGATAGGTCAGCCCAATGTGATAGCGTATAGTTAACATGTTAACTATGTGCTATGTACACAGTTCCTAAGTGGCTCTCCATTTGACAGATCATTCATTATTTTTTAATGAGGCTTAAGCCTGTGACAGCCTTAGTATTTACATGCACAAACATCACAAGTAGAAAACCACTTTGCACCGGTTTTGTTTTCTGAAGTATTAGTGTAAGGTTCCTTATCCAACTCATCAGTCCACCCTGCGCAGGACAATTAAAGCAAATAAACAAATGAGGACAGTGGAGCACTTACTAAAGCATGCAGGGCAGGCTAAGAATTAGCACTTTTCAAGGTCACAAAATGTAAATGTTAAATATTTTCAGAAGATTATGCCTCTGTTGTTTCAAAATAGCATTTAATAAGTTAAACAGCGGAGATATCATCGTAGGGTCTGCTTTCAGATTGTGCCCAGCAGATAAAGCTTGTTTCCATAAAACTTCCACTGTTTTTTTTTATCCTTGCCAAATAACATTAAAAAAAAGACAAGCCCTGCTCATAGAGATGATCAGTAATGCTTGTTCTTTTATTTTCCAATAATAAGATGCAATTTTTCTGTTGGGTGTATTCTACAATTGCTCACATGAATGTTGGGTAGAGCGTCCTAGCAATAATTACTTTGTTACAGATAGCTGGGGATTTAGCCTAGGGAGCACTCCAATCCTACTACATTTCAAGCCCTATAAGATAAACAGGCATAAATCATGTAATGCTCACTCTGTGAGCGAGTGGGTCTGGGTTCAGCTGCCCCGGACCTTTTGCTTAAAATTCAAATTCACAGTTCAGTAAGCATTTGATGGTAACAGGTCACTCACCGCCCCAAACCCCCAGCTTGGGGAGACTTCAAAGTGAACACAATTCCCTTGCAGTGCGCACTCAATGGAACAGCAGACAGCTGTTTGATTAAAACATCTTTATTCAGAGGACAGTCCTCCTAACGCATTTCACGTGAACACACGTACTCATAGGCAGAATTTTCATACAGGAAACAAAGTAAAAATCTTGTGTTCTGTGCACATTCAAAATACCAGACATAGAACCAGTAGGGCTGCTAGGGTTGCTGTCGCTGATGTATAGTATCATCACCATTTGGTACAGAGCATGATAAAGTAGAATGTTCTTCTGCTCAAAAGGTCTTAAAGTTCTAGGCACACAGTATAGTCCTTCCTTTATTGGAGGTTATTTCGGTTCTCATCACCTTATACCAAAACTGTCCCTTTGTGAGTTAGAGTATATAGGACATGCATTTTTGAGTCACAAAATCTCATAAGCAAGGTCAAAGAGAACAAACATGTTATGAACAGAGTTCAGGCCAACATACAACATAGGCATCAGGTGAAGAAGTCCATGTAAGGCTGTGGTTCCCACCAGGATATTTACAAATATAAGGGCCAGAACTAATGAGTCTAATGAGTTATAAAAGAATGGGAAAAGAGGCAGACTTAATAAACCCTACATTGTTAGTAGATAACCTTATGAGATATGTAGGGCTTGCAACATTTGGGATCCCAATGACTTGAATAATAAATACCTGAAAGCTCTGTTTAGCCCAAAAATGTACATAATTTTCAGGTTAAAAGTGCTACTAACAGCAGTTTCGGGAATTTGTCTTTCAGGTTAATGGGAGACAATTCTACAGCAACCTAAGAAAATATATACATAACTTGGCAATCTGATCCAAATGTCCAATTAAATGGATCTAGCTCTTTGCTTCCATGTGTTACTAATGTCATAGATAGGAGGAGAACTACGTCCAAACCAATGATACCACCATCACTGCTTTTTTAAGAAAACTGTATGTAGCTTGTATAAATATTCCGCTTTGATGCACCAAGACTAGTCAACTACTAGCATTTGAAAAAAAACAAAAAAAAACAATATTTCATAGAATTCCAAAACCTATTGAAACATGTTACTCATTTATTATAGTTATTTCCAATAGTTATATCAATTTTACTAATGTATTTTAAAATATTTCAAAATTGTTCCTTTAACTCTTCTGCTGTACTCATAACAAATTCCATCAAGCCTAAATTGGGTTCAGTTTGAGCACAAGGCTTGTATCTAGATACGCAATATAAACACAAGACAATAATATTCAACATCAAACTGAATGTGTGTCAACTCTTAGTTTATTTTAGTATTATCAATACCCAAGTGTCAGAATTACCTGGCCCATGCTGATTAACCCATCTCTCTAATTACTTTGTAAACAGATGGTAACAACATTCTGTGCCAGACATAAAGCTTTGTTCCCCATATCTCCTCATCTCTCGTCTTCTTATTATTTCTCTTTATATCTTCACTTCACACCAGGTTCCTTTCAGTCTATTACCTCCTCCTGAATTACACTAGTCTTTGATCTCTGCAGCAGTACATTTACATTAACGCTATTCTCCAGAATCTATCACCAAAATAATAAACTCAGGTTTCCATGTGAAAAAATATAGGAAACCATCAAATAGCTGAAAGTTGTAATATTTAGAGTTAAATTACATATTCAGCACATTAGAGATCTTTACACCTTCCTTTTCGATTCTGTCTTTTCGCATTTTATAAAGAATTAAGATTGTTAGATAATAGATTTTATAGGATGTTTTTGACACTTATGATGAGTAATATATATTTAAAAAAATCCATTTTCCTCTCTTTTATCAACACCTCTGTACTAACGTATAAGTTGTAAATTACATTTACTGCTCTTATTTTAAAGGTTTCTGGCTTTCTCTTACGTGGAATTTTACTGAAGCGAGATACGATGATAGATTGTTCCCCATGCTTGTTTTTTTTTTTAATTAAAAAATATTTGTAAATTAATGTTTTCATGTTTAAGGTTCTCTAGGTAATTCAGCTATGAATAAAAACATTATTAATTTTAAAAGACAACATATAGGGACAGATATATCAAAGGTCGAAGTGAATTTTCAAAGTATACAACTTTGAATTTCAAAATAATTTGACCATTTAATAGTCCAACTTCGATTTGAATTTGAAAAAACTTCGAAATTCGAAGATCGAATTTTTTTAAGTACTGTCTCTTTAAAACTTTTGGCACCTAAAAGCTGCCGAAGTGCTGTTTTAGCCTGTGGGGGACCTCCTAGAACCCGTATGGAGGCAATTGGGGGAGTTTGGAAAATTGAAGGTCGAAGTTAAAAAAACTAGATTGAAGTACGATCGTAGGTCAAATTCGGCCCACTTCGACCCCAAAAAAACTTTGACCTCCATTCGATTGGTCTTTTTGAATTCGAAGTTCAAAGTTTTTTTAAACTTCGATCTTTGATAAATCTGCCCCATACAGTTTTCTGAGTGCTATATGAAAATTTAAAGAATTTTGCAATTAAGCTACATCTTAATCTTAAATACAGATAATTAATCCTCTAAAACAAATGGTGTTTCCCCAGTCCAGCAGTCAAAGAGGGTGCACCTCCACCCTTAAAAGACACTTTTCAAGATAGGATTGCTGTATACCTCAAAGGTAAAAACCATTGAGGGGGAAAAAACAGACAAATAATATAGTGTGGTATGTGTATGTGTAGTACTTATGAGTAAAATGTCCACATATACTGTAAAAGTTGATCTAAGTTCACACCCAAATTTTGTTTGTGCTGCATGCCACCTTAATACATATGCATTCTGTGGAATACAATCCCCCATAAACAAAGGGTATTGAAAAGTAGAAATTGAACCCATGGTGTCTAGTTGTAGTATCACAAGAGCCTACAATCCAATTTCCTAGTGAGTTTAGCAGGTGATGATACTTCCAAGAAGTAAGTTAAAGAAAGGCTTTAAGATTGGTAGGTGTCTTGGTTCGCTTATAATCTTCTTGTATCCTTAGTTGGTAAAATGAAGCAACATGTGTGGAAGTATTTGAACAGTTTTAATAAATAGTAAAAATTACACTCACAAACATTTCTTCTTTAAAATCGCTTCAAGAACAATGCTTCCACACATGTTCTAGGAGGTCCCCCACAGACTAAAACAGCAATTCGGCAGGTTTTAGATGGCGAATGGTCAAAGTCGAATTTTCAAAATTCTAATTTTTTAATTTGTTTCAAATTGAAACGAATTTGGACTAATCCCTAGTCGAAGAACACAAAAATTAGCTCGAAATTAAAAAAAATTTAATTTGAATTTTTACTTCGACCTTTGATACATCTGCCCCTTAGTCTATTCTGCATTGACAGAAAGTGAGGTTTTAAATATCATATAAGCTGATGTTACAGGTCTGATTAACAATCAATTGTTAATTTATACCTCCTTCCATAGGGCAGGTGGTAAGTACAGGGCTCTGATGAGATTTGCTATGAACAGTAGCTTGGTCAGCTCTATTAATAATACAGTGACTGGGGTGTAGAGGAGCCAATATAAACCCATTATATGCAGTGCATGAAAATGAACTCAAAATGTAATGGAAGAACAAGCCACACTAGAAAAAGATAGGTCAGTGGCAAACGTTATCCATAATGCACGCTATCAAAATTAGTCTGTGCTGAATAATTCTATTAAGACAATGATTTGGAAGAGTACAAGGTAATAGACCAGAAAGCCCACATTATCTTAATAGGAAATGAGCTGTTCAAGTAATGAGGGCCTATACTTGACTGTTATGTATACATGGAAGAAAGTGATACTTAGATAAACCAGTAGTGGAAGTTCAGCCATAGAAATACATAATGGCAAACCACAACTTGGGTATAATTAACCTTACAGGAAGGTATTGAATAAATTATGAAAAACTTCTAACTAGCTACATAGCATTGAAAATCAGTGTACCCCAGAAATCCACAGATGTATTTCGAATGATAAAAGATCTGCTTAGGAAATGGTAGTTATAACAAAAAATGACAGATGATATGGAATGAGATTTGGCAAGAATATATCCATTCATCTCTGTTGGGCCCAACCGGTAGTGGGTTATTTGGTGCTAAAGCTCCCCATAGATGCAAAGATTTCAATTGCCAAACGACCGATTTTAGCGAAGTCCGACCAATCCTTTGAAATTATCGTGCGGTTAGTGGGATTCGAACGATCGAACATCTTACGATTTTTCGGCCGATATCTGTCAGGAAATTGATCGGCCAGGTTAAAAAAATCCTTGTCGGTCCCAGTGGAATCTATCTATGTTTGCAGGGCCAAGCAGGCAGCTCCCCTTTGTTTTCCTGGTAAATTGGTCTTTTTAGTTGATGGACAATTCGTACGATCGTTCCGAGAAGATCGTGGTCTCACAATGACTATCGGATCTTTTAAAAATCTCAACATCTATGGCCAGCTTTAGGCAATGATTGGATAATGGACACACAGACTGCTTGATGTTACATAGTACAGGTTGAAAAAATGGTGTACTAAGAGTAGTTTTGCGATTACTGAAAAGGAATCCAAACTCTTATTTAATCTAATGCATCCATCATTACAGCTTATAGGGGAGAATTCATATTGTGATTTGTAGCCGACCAGGTCAGATAAATTGGGGAAAAGGGGCATACACAGCAGGTGACTTAGTTCTCTTGATTTACAGATGCAGCCACTTTGGTTTGTCTGTTTGACACAGAATAACTAAACACAGATATCCCATTTATCTCATTTAACACAGAAAACTGTGTCACAACATCCCATCTAATTAAAGCATTCACCATTGTGAACAATGGTGCTTTGGTATGCTAATGAAAAGGTTAAATGCATTAAATGAGTTAAGATAACTTTAGATAACACAGTTTCTTCAATTAACTCTGAGTCATGACGCATTTAACTCACAAATCCAAGTGGCTTCATCTGTAGTTAAGTCAAGAGAAGCTGAATTGGCAGCCTTGGTCTGCTCATTTATATGAAGCTTTACTTACTTGTTGCCTCTCTCTGTGACTGATTTTACAATAAACTGCAAGGCACACAATAAGCTATGCCTAATACTGTACTGTCTTAGGGAATCTATACGACACCTCCTGACCATATGTAGAAATACAAATATACAGAGACGGAATGTTCTAGGCACACAATAGCTTATACCCTTATACTGTACCGTCTAAAGCAGTGGTCCCCAACCAGTGGATCATAATCAACATGTTGCTCACCAACCCCTTGGATGTTGCTTTCAGTGACCTAAAAGCAAGAGATTATTTTTAAATTCCGGGCTTGGAGACAAGTTTCAGTTTGATAAAAAAACAGGTGTACTGACAAATAGAGACTCCTATATGCCGTCTATCTACATAGAAGCTACCAAATAGCCAATCAAGGCTTTTATTTGATACCCCCAGGAACTTTTTTCATGCTGTGTTGCTCCTCAACTCTTTTTACATTTGAATGTGGCTCATGGGTAAAAAAAAGGTTGGGGACCCCAGGTCTAATATGACATACGACATGTATGGGCACACAGTAAAATATACCCTTATACTGTGCTGTCTAAGGAAAACAACATGACAGCTCCTATCTACTGTATGTGTATACATACAAACATACAGGGAAGGAATGTTATGGGGACACACTAGGTTGTACCCTCACATAAACTCCCAACACCCTCTCTGGATAGTAGGACTTATAGCTGTCATTTGGTTGGCTATATTGGCTTTTATAATCGTATTTTCAAATCAAGTACAACACATTTATTGCCACTTTACACAGAAAAATAGCAGCTTGAGCTAAATAAATAATAAAGCACCAAGCACTATTTTTCATTCTCAGCCCTCACTCACATTCTTCCTTGTATCCAATCATCACAAGCTGTTATAGGTAATCTGCACTCTATATGCCGTGGTTCCCTATGGCTCGCTGCAGACCATGTAGCTCTGTTTAGATATTATCCTTCCATGTAAACGAGGCTACAATATGCACAGCAGTTTTACTTTTTAGGAATGAGACAGGCCTCGGCAGGAGTAATGGTGGCAATTTAGCTGTTCTCTCTACTATTACTTTATTTGACAGAGATAGAGATTAGGTTTATCCAAATTTCCTAACAAATGGCAGCTAACTGCAGGCAACTCATCATAGTCCTGGTTCTGATCCGACACCGCAGTGAAGATGAAAGTAAACGACGACCCGAGTGGAGAGCAGGTTTTCTTTGCAAACATATGCACATTTATTGTTTCATGAACTATGAAATGGGAAGAGTAAATTAGCCAAACGGCTACATTCCACACCCGCCAGGAAACATTTCTTGTTTGGGTGCAGAGGAGCGGGAGAAACATATGGTGTTTGTTTGATGGTTTGTTCTTTAAGCAACAGAAATAAATGTAGCTAGAAATGTGTATGGTGAAATTATTCTTTTAATGAAGATAAAATACTAAATCGGCTAAGTCTCGTCTTCACACATTCCAGCTCCTGAGATGGAAAATGTTTCTGTAGTGCAAAAGAGGGTAAAATATGTGCAACAAAGTGTGATTCTAGGATTGACTGGTGTGTGACCTATAAATTATGAACTAATTTTGCTGGCACCAGCGCTAATAGCTGCACGATTTTCACAGCTGAACTTGGATCCCACAGTGTTGTGTATATGTGTTCAGTTACAGTTTTATGGGCTACATTCTAGTGGCAGTGTGGGGTGCACCTGTAGAATCACCATGTCATGTGTTGTGTGTTTCTATCCAATCACAGTGTTCGGTGCTCCTCTCCAATCACAGTATTGTGTTAAGATCCCCATAGATGCGACAATTCTTCTTGCCGAACGACCGATTTTAGCGAAATTATCGTGCGGTTAGTGGGATTCAAATGATCGTACATCTTACGATTTTTCAGCCGACATCTGTCAGGAAATTGATCGGCCAGGGTAAGAAATCTTTGTCGGTCCCAGTGCAATCTATCTATGTTTGCAGGGCCAAGCAGGCAGCTCCCCTTTGTTTTCCTGGCAAGTTGGTTTTTTTAGTTAGATGGTCAATTCGTACAATCGTTCCGAGAAAATCGTGGTCTCACAATGAGGATCGGATCTTTTAAAAATCTCAACATCTATGGCCAGCTTTAACCTGTCCAACTGAAGTGTGGAATGTTCCTGTCCAGTCAAAGTGGGGTGTGCTATTGCCCACTCACAGTTTTATGTGCTTTTATACAATTGAATTGGGGGTGTTCTCTTTTACCATTGCAGAATTGTATGCTCTTGTTCAGTTGTAGTGTTGTATGATCCTGCTCCTGGACCCTAGCAACTAACTCAAAACCCACAAAATTTGTGTCAATTTGACATTGTCTCAGAATATCACTCTGTACATCACACTAAAGGATAATTTGTGTTTGGACTGTTTTCCAGCCATTTGTGCTCCATATGAAATCACCTCCTGCCAAAAAGTTTGTAATTTAGAGCAGGACAATAGGTTGTGTATTAGGTTAGCTTTAGGAGAGTGGCAATTGAGAGATTACCAATTTTATGTCTTCTAATTGGGGTTAGGTATGATTTATGAAGGCTTTGGAGAGACATTTCTTGGTATCTGCTTGCTGGGAGTAATTTCATGATGTTTATATGTTGTTTTAAGATGTTTGATGTTGTAGTATTTGGGATCTCAGTCGTCCACGTAAAGCTAGATCTTTCTAGTGTTCTAATGGTATGATATATTTGTGAGGTTGTTTGAGTAAGATAAAGCTGAATAGTAGTGATGGGCGAATTTATTCGCCAGGCGCGAATTCGCGGCGAATTTGCGCGTTTCGCCGTCAGCGAATAAATTCGCGAAACGCCCGCGAAAATTTGCGGAAAAAATTCGCCGCCGTCAAAAAAATTTTTTCCGAAAAAACGGACGCAAATTTCGCGAATTTTTCCGCGAAGCGAAACGGCGCAAATTCGCCCATCACTACTGAATAGTTATCTAATATGTCCTAAAGATGTTGTTGTGATCTAGAAAGAATGGGATTGTGTCTGCCTATTGGGAAGTCTTTGTTTATCCATGATAAGTATGGTCAGATGTGAAGATGTAAAGCGATGGTTTATGTTTCTTTCTGACTGATTGCCATGCTTTGTATGTGTCATAAAACATGGGGTTGTCGTGTAAGATTTGTGGGAGGTGGTTTATGGGTGTGTGTAGTAAATAGTTCAGGGAATAATTGTTGGTTAATTATTGGTCTAAAGATGTTGTATATAAATATATGTTGTGTATAAATCCCTGTTAAAGTGATATTGAAACTACTTTTTAAAATATGAATGTACATTAAAAGTTACCCCGAGGTTTGTTTTTGTAAGTAATTATTACTTGAAGTTCCTAAACCTCACTGTTTTGCCAACCTGACTGTCCCACCTCAACCTGTCAGTTAAAGTTTCTATTACTAATAGACTTCTGCTGCACAAATATGGCAGCAGCCTCATAGACTAATACATGGAGTCAGATGGGTAATGTAAAAGCATTGAGCAAATACTTTATGGCAAAATTATAAGTAGCATGCAAAGTCAATTTTATGATAAATGTAAAAAGGCATAATTCTGGTGTCAATATCTCTTTAAGGAGCCAGTCTCCTGCATATCTGAGGAGAGCTGCTTCAATATATTCTGTTATGTTGGGAAGATTGGTTCCACCTAGATGTTTGGGTTGTTGTAGTTTAAATAGACTAATTCTGGGGTGTTTTTTGTTCCAGATGAATGTCCTGAATATATGATTTATTCTTTTTTGATCTGTTGGTTTGATATAATAAGGTAACATTTGAAGTGAGTATAGAAGTTTAGGGAATAAGATCATTTTTAGAAAATGTATTATGTACAGGAACATTAAGATTTAATGTGTTTCCATTGTTCCTGTATGAAATCTATTATTTTCCTTATATTTAATGTATATGTACAGTACCTTTGTGGTGTGAAGGTATTTTAATTCCCAAGTAATGTTTTGTTTTTTGAAAGGGAAATGGAGTAATCAGTCTGTAGGTTCCGAGTGGTGTAGCTGAAGAGCTTCTGATTTCTCCAGATTAATTTGAAATCTTGCTCTTTTTCCAAATCTCTGTATGATCTGTAAAATTATGGGTATTTCTGTTTTTGGTTGACCAAGGAAAAATAATAAGTCATCAGCAAAATCTGTTGCTTTTAAAGTTGGTTGGCCTATTTGTATGCCTTGTATCTGTGTATTCTTTAGTATGTGTCTAAGTAAGTGATCAATGGCTACATTAAATTAAAATTATAGAGGTGATAAAGGGCATCCTTGACATGTTCCTCTCTTTATGGGGAATCTGTCCGAGTTAATATTGTTAAGAATGTAGTAGGTGTAGAAAATAGGGTTTTGTATAAGTTGAACATATGTATGCCAAAGTGTTGGAATTCAAGCAGGCAATGTAGGTGTGTATGTGATATCCTGTGGAAGGCTTTGTCTGCATCTAAGTTTATTAACATTCCGTGTTTTTTTTTCTAGGTTAAAGTAAATCCTACTTGATGTTCAGTTAGTATTGTGGGTAATAGCTAAAGGTTAATTTAAAGATGAACAACCCCTTTAATTCAGCTCTGGTAGTTTAGCATATACCTGTGCAGATACAGAAGGGTGTGTCTATGGGGTAGGAACAAAGCAGGATCCCGCACACCCAACAGATAACAGCAATATGCCTGGTGCTCACTGGCAGAGGTTCGGCAGCCCCACAACAGAGTTCAGCAAAGGAATTCCAACGGCACACAGGACTGTGAGAAATCTTCAAAAATGTATTTCATTGCGGAGTGCGATGCTTGTGTCTATGGGGTGCCATTTGTGCCAAATACTTTCTGTATAAAAAAAATGGCTGGGAAATATAATGCTGCACTTATAATGATTCTAGAAAAAGAAAAGTATTTAACCATAAATATGATAATTGTAGGTGATATGGCCATTTTTATTGTAGTAATCTTCTTGTGTGGGCATTTTGGTTAAGGGCATTCCTGCTGTTTTGCCATTGTCTTATGATTCATATTCCTGTTCCTGTTTAAGCTGGGAGTAAGCATGAAGCAGGCCACACCTACCTGTCATGTTGTAATAAATGTACCATAAGTTACTGTGCTCGTCTGACTGCTTTGCCTGAACTAACACAGGAGAATCATTTAATCCACTACTAGCCAGCCAGTTTATCACACTATCTTGCAGCCCAACCCATCATTATAGTAGGCCTAATATCCCTTCAATAACGTCAGACAAACTCAGTAATAAGCTTTTTATATGATTGTTAGGCTCCAATTTCTCCTCCTAGCTGTACTCTTGCACCAGTTAACTTTTAGCAGTCTCTTAATAATGTGCTTAGCTATAGTTTAACTACTACATAATTAGTCATGGGCAAATTTCTCCAGTTTCGCTTCGCCGAAAAATTCGCGAATTTTCCGTAAAATTCAAGAGACTGCGAAAAATTAATGATAAAAATCGCTGTGACTGTGTGTCCGGACTAAAGTGGCTGACTAAAGGTCACATGGGCTGATAAAAGCTGCTAAAAGACCAATTGGGCCCTAAGGCTCACGATCAGACCAACATCACCCACTCAAAGTGGGCATACTGGGGAAAGAAAGATCTGCTTGTTTGGCAACCTCTCGACTCCAGACACTAGGGACTTACACACAGTCTGTATAGTACAATGTGTAGTCCTTATAAGCAGTTTCTTGGTTTGTCAAAAACAGTTTGTGAGTGAGCAGAGACTACTAATGGGTGAATTTTTCCCATACAGATTAATCTGGTATATGTGGCTCAGTAAGGCAGCTGAGTGACCCACTGGCAGAGTTCAGCAGCACAGTCTTGTTGCAAAATTCAAAACTCACTCTAAGGAAAAGGATTGCTGATGTGCAAGGAAGTATGCAGTTTAGATTTGACAGTATTAATTATACAATGACCCTAATCCAAAGGCTACACATTGTACTACATAGACTTTAGGGGTCATTTATGACCACAATTGCATGTTGTTTTTTTTAACCACTATGCAGCACATTCCCCATAATGCAGGTGCAATTGTAGTTGCATGGGTGAGATGTGTGCCTGACACAATTGCTTTCAATGTGCTACAATTTGCAACATTACATTAGTGCTTTGACACAAATCAGTTGGAGGTGCCAAATATAATGTAAACTATAGAACCATCGCAGCTACAAACTACATGGATCTGACAGATGAAGATGCATCATGCGACGTTCGCATCCGACAGTCGTGACGGATGAAAGTAGTTTGTAGCTGCAATGTTTCTATAACTTACATTATATTTGGCGCCTCCACTGGTCGTCTGCATTTCCTCGCAGGGCGACCCAGCTCACTGCATTGCTTCATGGAGTTCTGCCCTTGAAGCATGGCTGCACATAGATCAGTTCAGTCTGCGTCATGCATCTAAATGAATTGCTAATTAGCCATGCAAACTTTGGATTCCATATGTGTTTGGTTTTAAAGGGGTGAGGTGGCAACCCTATATAGAGAATGTGTGTGCTTATTATCAGTCCCATATCTCTGGTTAAACCTATTATGTAGTAGTTCAACTATAGCTAAGCGCATTATTAAGAGACTGTGAAAAGCTAACTGGTGCAAGATTATAGCTAGGAGACATTGGAGCCTAAAAAATCATATACAAAGCTTATTACTGAGAGTCTGTCAGATGTTAGTGAGGGGATATTAGTCCTATTATAATGATGGGTTAGGCTGCAAGATAATAAGTGTGATAAACTGGCTGGCTAGTAGTGGATTAAATGATTCTCCTGTGTTAGTTCAGGCAAAGCAGCCAGACAAGCACAGTAACTTCTGGTACATTTATTACAACATGGCAGGTAGGTGTGGCCTGCTTCATGCTTACTCTCAACTTAAACAGGAAGAGGGAAACAGGAATATGAATAATATGACAATGGCAAAACAGCTGGAATGCTCTTAAATGGGAAGTAAATTCTAAAATAGAATAAGGCTAGAAATGCTGTATTTTGTATACTAAACGTAAAATGAACTTAATGCACCACAATCCTAATCACATAAATGATTTATGCTTTCGAAGTAGGCCACAGTGGGTCACCATCTTGTAACTTTGTTAAACATCTTTGCAAGACCAAGACTTTGCACATGCTCAGTGTGGTTTGGGCTGCTTAGGGATCATCATAAATTATCAAAACAGCACAAGTCAAATAATATCTGCCAGAACAGCAAAACTGATGAATAATCAGAATAGGCAGACTACATTGGGTCCTGTGTTGTCATGTAATCTAATGTGGATTTTATAGTTTTTGTTTTATTGCATACAAACTTTTCCCAACACTGCAGAACCAGTGGCTGCAGCAAAATAATCCTCCAAATAGAATCCCAGTTTATCTGTTTAAATCTGGCTTAATGATCTTTGTCCCTGCAGCTGGAGTTGGAAACAGTAAAGAGGATGTAAAGGCAAAGATAAAATCCAATACAAATCTCACCACAGTTGCTGACTGCTCTACAGGGAAAAGGTGGGGGCTCCCCCTGCTGTTCATAAGTATGATTGTTTCCCTGCAGAGCAGTTAGGGACCGTCTGACAATTCCTATCCACAGCAGTAAATGAAGGGAGAATTTCACTGCCTACAGTCAGGTTTCTTATAAAAATGGTACACATTTGTTAATTAAAGTATATTGGAGATAGGTTTCTTTTTCATTAAAGAAAGTAAAAATGGGATTTTATTTTTGTTGCCTTTACATGCCCTTTACCTGTCATTACTCTGTGAAATAACAGAATCACCAGCACATCCACACCTCTTAAAATATGGCATCCTCCCACAAGTTCAATATTATAAACATGGGCTTGTGTGATTCCTGATGATTACGTAAATGCATTTAACTTTTAGTAACATGGAATAAACTTTGCTTTTACTTCAACAGCTTGCTCAAAGAGCACATGCTCATTTTTTTCTGGTTGTATCCTCACCTCAAGCTACAGGTTTGGGTTACAGCACCCGAGCCAACTGACGTCTTTGGTGAGTGCGATAGAAGCTGATAATATTTTCATCTTACACAGTGTATTAATTGAATCTGAAGGCCACGGACCTGGGGTTTTACACCCAGGTAATTTTCTCCATTGAGTGAGCTGCAGTTCAACTTAATTATGCAGCCAATGTTATTGTTTGGAGATATATGGTTCCGTGCTAATTATTACTTGAGGAGTCTTGGATAGTTTAAGGATTAGAGCCGGCTGTATACATTTATTTATATAGTAGCATGTATATGAACACAACACCTAGAGCTCTCAGCTGCTCTGACCTTAAGAAACCAATAGGGGCAGTCTACTCCAATGTACCAGTGTACTCTAATGAAGGGGAAAAATGGTCGCTATATATTCCACCTAGTGGCAAAATGCAGAATACTTTGATCACTAATGTTAAATGTATACACACATTTATAAAACTAGCTATAAATTGTACAAGAAAAACAAATAAATGAAAAACTAAATTTGCCCGGCACCCTTTCTTCATATGAAATGTGAAAAGGCAACTCTAAATCATTACTCATGCGCATGCACTGATATTTTATACCATAGGGTCAAGCTATGCAAGTTAGACACAAGACCCCCCCAAGTGAGTTACCAGTCTACCAACCCTCACATGGGGATCCTTAATCAAGCAAGGAATGTTTTCTTCCCACCCTCCATGTGAATAAATTAACAACCAAAGATATGAGCAACAGAAACCGTAGATGACCCATCCACCTCTGGAAGTCCCTATCTAAAATATACTTGAGTCCACTACGTTCTCATGGTTATTGACTATTTGGGAATGGCTTTGTATGTTTTATCACTGGGATAATTTGTTCTCATTAATAATTCCTTATGACTTATATTTTTCTTCCAAGTCTAAAGGGGTCTATAGAAGAAGAAGTCCCAATGAGAGAAGTACCGTGTCATCTTGTAGAAATGTAAATATTTAACCAGGAGACGATCTTGGACATTAATACATTACTGGAATTGAGACAGATTGGTTACCCCCACCCCCATACAGGAAAAAGAACATTTGCTTCTCAATGTATAGATGTACAGTAAAATATTGGGAATAAAACGACATCCAATCCATTGTTTGTACCTACTTACATGAAAACAAGAAAGCAGATAATCATACAATTCTGTACGCTGGAGTCATGGAATTTCAGAAGAAATATTTTGTTGGTTTCATTAACTCATACATAATTAAATTTTTGTATTTGAGCATCAATAATGCCTAGTTATAAGCAGAATTTCAACATTGTACAGTGAGGGGCATATTTACAATTTAAATATTGTTACAACCTTTAAACCTCATGTGACATTTGCAGTGTGGATTCATTTCTTGAGGCGTTAGAACCCAGTGCTACTGCTGAACTCTAACCCCCCCCCTCCCCAAGCAGAATGGCATTTGGCTGCTCAAACCAATATTACAAACTGAAACATATATCTTTGTCAAACATGTTGATGAATAGGGACATACTGAACAGCTGGGGATAATTCAGGATTTCACAATTCAATATTAAAGTCGCTAATTTATTAAAATTCAAATTTGCAAAATCAAATATTATACATATTTACATTATGTTGAAAAAATTCCATCAAGTTCAACCCCTCCAAATGAAGCCCAGCACCTAAACATACACACACTCACACCGAACCCTCCATACACTCACATAAACTGTACATATCAAAATCTAAATTAATTGTAGATTTTAGTATCACTATAGCCCATGATATTATGCTTGTCCAAGAAAACATCCAAGCCACTCTTAATGGCATTAACAGAATCAGCCATCACAATATCATCCGGCAGTGCATTCCACAACTTCACTGTCCTCACTGTTAAGAACCACCGTTACTGCTTTAAGGGAAAAAAGGTCCCCTGCTATTTGTCTATAATGCCCTCTAATGTACTTGTAAAGTGTAATCATATCCTGTCGCAACCATATTTTTTTCCAATGAAAACAACCCCAACCTTGACAGTCTACCCTCATAATTTAAATCTCCAATCTCAATACAGTGTAGTTGCACGTCTCTGCACTCTCTCCAGCTCATTTATTTCCTTCTGGACTAGAACCCAAAACTGCACTGCATACTTCAGATGAGGCCTTGTCAGGCACTATAAATTGCCAAAAAAATGTCTTCATCCCTTGACAACGTTTTATCTTCAAAAACCCCCAGATCCTTCTCAATTATGCAAACTCCCAACTCACTACTATTTAGTGTATAACTTGCATTTATATTATTTCTGACAAAGTGCATAACCTTGCATTTATCAACATTGAATAGTGATGGGCGAATTTTAGCCGT
The DNA here is from genome assembly GCF_017654675.1 of Xenopus laevis. NCBI lineage: Eukaryota > Metazoa > Chordata > Amphibia > Anura > Pipidae > Xenopus > Xenopus laevis. The sequence goes on along the minus strand of NC_054388.1, from coordinate 50,005,267 downwards.
TTCGCCGCGAAATTCGCAAAACGGTGAAAAATTTCTGAAACAGCGCCAGCGTCTAGTTTTTGATGTCGGTGTCTGTTTTTTTGACACCAGCGAATTTTCGCTGGCGTTTTGCGAATTTATTCGCTGGTGGCGAATCGTGCAAATAAGCTGCAAATTCGCGCCTGGCGAATAAATTCGCCCATCACTAACATTGAACCTCATTTTCCAGTTTGCTGGCAGTTTTCCAATTCAGTCAAATCACTCTGCAAGGAACTTATAGATCTGCAGAATTTAGTGTAATCAGCAAAAATAGAAACAGCACTTTCAATGGCCACCTCCAGGTCATTAATAAACAAGTTTAAAGCAAGGGACCATGTACAGTCCCCTGCAGTACTCCACTAAGAACACTAGCCCAATAATAAAATGTTCCATTTACCACAACTCTTTGTAATCTTTCAGTTCTCTATCCAAGAACAATATGTTCAAGGTCAATATATCTTAATTTAATTAGTAACCTTCTGCATGGTTCTATATCAATTTAGCAAGTCTAAGTAGATAACATCCACTGCCATCCCAGAGTCACGGTTCCTGCTCACCTTCTCATGAAAAACAATTCAATTAGTCTGGCAAGATCTATTATTCATAAATCCATGCTGGCACAAACTAACATAGTATTATTATTTGCAAAAAAGTCAAGTATCTTATCCCTTAATACATGTTCCAAAAGTTTTCCTATCACTGATGTCAGACTAACTGGCCTATTTTTTGAGTTTTGAGGCTGAAAATGGGATGCCTTTTTGAATTATAATGCCACATTAGCAATTTGCCAACCTCTCTGCACCATGCGAGACCTCAATGAATCCTGAGAGGAATACCATATGGTCCCGGACTTTTGTTTATCTGTACATGTTCTAGTTTCTTTTGAATTTCCTCTTGTTTGAACCATGCGTCATTTGTTGTATTGCTGTTGAATGCTAGTTTTCTTTACTAAAAATTTCTAGATAGATTTTCAATTGATACATTTTAAACATTTAAATTTAGAAAACTAAAACTTGAAATTCAAATATTTTTGAATTCTAGTTTTCTGAATCTGCATTTTCTAGATTTTTTTTATGAATGCTTAACATTTGATTTCCGAAAATGAGTGTTCAAAATATTTAAATTAGACAATCATTCATCATTCCAGTTTTTTTTTAGAATTTCAGCTATTATAAATAATGGGATTTTGTTTAGCTATTATAAATAATGGGATTTTAACCATTTTTCTGATTTGAGTTGCTTCATAAATATGCCAGTTATCAAGAAAGAAAAGTCAGTGGTCACATTTAAAATGTTCAAAATTGATAGATTTCATCAGCTGGAATGTGAGTGACACTGAATACAACTCCAACAATGTAAAGAAAAAACTGGAACAAGCTAAAACTGATCAAGATGAAGATTATAATGAGGTTTTTGCTTTGAGGGAGCATATGGTAATTGCAGAGTAAAAGCAGCTGCGCTCATTCATTTCTCCCCCATTTCTCTCAGTATTTATACTACATCATTCAATGACAATACGGCAACTTTTAAAGACACGATTCCTCTTCACAATGAATTACAGTAATATTGTTTAGTTAACAGAGATAGAAATCAATTATCAGAGCTGCGGAATAAAATAGCAATCAGCAATACTTGGGGGAGGGGAGTGAATAATTAAACAGGGTTTTGTTTTTTGTTTTTATTTGTTCCACAACATTTCATTCTATTGTATTTGCTTTTCTTCTTCTCTGTGATACAGTCACTTTGCTACATATGAGGGCCCAATTGCAATGTCATGCAAAGAGCCCAATGAGGATGTCTGGAGCCCATAGGCATCCCTTGGAAGGCCACATATAGTCCTTGGGCCTCCAGTTATACAACCAAATTTCTGTGAAAGAAGAGCACCAACCTGGGGTCTGAGTTAAGTGACTTTTATTAACTGACAGCATGTTTGCCTAACAATTTGGTGCATCCCAGTGATTCTTCCTTTCCTTGTCCTTTATAGGGGTTGTTTACCTTTAAGTTAATTTTTAGTATGATGTAGAGCAAGCACCCCCAACCTTTTATACCAGTGAGCCACAATGAAATGTAAAAAGAGTTGGAAAGAAACACAAGCATGAAAAAAGTTCCTGGGGTGCTATCTGATAATCCATTTGGTAGCCCCTATGTGGACTGGCAGCATATAGGAGGCTCTGTTTGGAAGTACACATTGTCTTTAAGCAAACAAAAGTTGCCTCCAAACCAATAATTCAAATATAAGCACCTGAGCTTTGAGGCCACTGGCAAGAACATCCAAGGGCCTGGTGAGCAACATGTTGCTCAGGTGCCACTGGTTGGGGATCACTGATGTAGAGAATGATATTCGGAGACAATTGACATTGGTTTTAATTTTTCATTATTTGTGGTTATTGAGTTATTTAGCTTTTCATTCAGCATCTATTCCGTTTGCAATTTCAGCAACCTGGTGTCCAAATTACCCTAGCAACCATGCACTGATTGAACAAGAGACTAGAATATGAATCGGAGAGGGTCTGAATAGAAAGATGAGTAATAAAGTTAAAAAAAGAGTTAGAAGAAGAAGGCAAATGATTCAAAAATTATAAGTTGATTGGATTTGGCAATTTTATAACATACCAAAAGTTAACTAAAAGGTGAACCACCCTTTAAACATTCAATACTAATGTAAAATGTTCCCAACAGTCAGGGAGGCATTTAGAACCAAGCCAAAATATTAATTGTTTGGATTATCTGTTGATTCCCCAATCTTTGTATAATTTTGTCCTCTAGTCTAATGAGTCACTATAGGAAACACAACACTGAAATTCATGTACTGACACAAATAAACACACTGCTAGTTGTTCAGTGGATCATCAGGCTGTGCCAAGCTGCCAGCAGTGAGTGATCTGTGCCAGGCACTGATATATCTTGTGTTATTATCCATGCAGTGACTGGGATTTGCGTTATTTTCACAAAAAGGGTTTTTCTGTCTCTATTTGGACAATCCAAAGCTGTTTCATTGCATACAAATAAAAACAGTGACATCTATAAAGCAGCACTTACACTGACGGAAAGGATTAATTTGCATTGAAAATCTTACATTATCGAGCATCAATAATAATATACAGTAGGTGCATTAGCATGGTAATAGGGGCCGATAGATAGATAGATAGACAGGCAGACAGAAAGATAGATAGATAAACATGTAGACAGACAGATCGACAGATGGATAGATAGACAGACAGACAGACAAGTGCACTGTAGATAGATTTATAGATACATAGCCAGACAGGTTGACAACCAGATAGAGCCATTGCCACCTCAGCTCATCTGCATTGGTTATATAAAGGGGCTTAACAAAGCTGGTTGCAAACATAGAACCTGCCATAAAAAAAGGTTGTCACATCCAAGTGCCATGGATTTCACAGCTTCTATAATTTCTTCTATTTCTGATTGCTGTTCTCATGTCAAGGTCTGTCTATGAAGATTCTCATTTATCCAGGCCATGATATACAGTATCTAGTAGAATTAATTCATCATGTACAATGTTGCCTAAAGTTTCTTCTTTTGCTGAAAAGAAGCAGCAATTCACTTGATTTTAGAATGATTGCACCATTACATTTCTCTTGCATTTGGGGGTGATAACTCTCCGTCTTTGCTCAATTTCATGATATTGTAGTGGTTTTATGATCCCCCCTCTGCTAATATCTCATCCTCAGAATCCTGCCACCTTGCTCTGTCTCGTCCAGCACCTCACCAACATCTTTCTGACCTTTATAAAGAACACAACTTTGTATCTCCCCCAACAACTGTGTATTTTCAGCTTCCAGCACTCTCACTAAATCTCCCTGACTTTTATTACAAGCTACAAACAAATATTAGGTTAGAAAAAAAATCAGTTTGAGCCTGGATTTGCCCTAGTGTGGACAACTTTGTCCATACAAAGCTTTGCCTTTACTGTGTCTGAGACTGAAAGATCTCATTGTTTGGTGTAATTCTCGTGTTTACAGGTGCTAATCTATCTGCAGAGGCATTTGTATAGAGAAGGTAGTCTGCTGAGCCACTGGCTCATGAATTTAGTGTTCAGCTTGCAGTATAAAATGTTGCCTTGTAGGTATGGTTCTAAGTGAGACTTTTTCTTCTCTCCCTGCATTGCAAAACAAATATATAAAAATAGATGCCTTTCAAATATAAACTGATGCTTCTCACATAAAATAGAATAATAAATGTAAACTGTTTAGGCATAGGAAGGGTTTTTTCCTGTAAGGGCAGTATTGTTATTGCAAGAGAGAGGAATGAGGGGTTCCTTAATGGGGAGAAAAGAAAATGATTATGAACAGCATAGTGAGGGTTTCTTTACTGTAAGGGCAGTCAGGTTATGGGATTTTCTACCAAGAGAGGGAGAACCAGTGTTTCATTGGTGGGGGAGGAAAGGAGATCTCACCATCAGCATAGAAAGGCTTTTTTTTTACTGTAAGGGCAATCAGGTTATGGGCAGTCTAAGGGATGGGTAAGAGTGGCAAATTATTGGTTTCAGTTCTATTGAATTTTGGTGATTGTGTTCTAAAGCATCCTTACCCCTCATTTATCTTCTTTCGTGTAGCAAACTGTGAGACACTGCAATAACATCACTATTGAGCTTTTGATGCTCAGTGTCAAAGCACTGGGAATAGCTCTGCCGCATCTCTTGCTTATTGCCCCCAGTTATCTGCTGCCACCATAGACTTGCACCATAACCCTATTTGCTTTTTTCCTACAGATGCCAGTGAGTGAATGAGTTAATCCCATAGAGTGACCCTCTAATGACCTTATATCCATAATATCCATAACCACAATAACAGCTTTTTAATCCGGATCTGGTTTTATCCTGACATTTATAAAGAAACAAACTATTAATGCATTTCCCACCATCTGTGCCTGGCGTTAGTGATGGATCCCAATTCTCACCATGTAACTCACATCTATAAATGTAACAGTGTATGTAAAGCAGAAATACGCCTTCCATCATTTTTAGTGTGAATATAAAAGACAACTCACAACACTTATATGGCGGAGATAAAAAGTAGTCATCGGTAGAATTAAATGTGGCTCCCAGTGTGTGGGGGGGACGGCGTTTTCTGCAATGAAATGGGACTTTTTTTTAATACATATTGTTTACAATCTTAAAAATCTTCTTTTCATTTTAGACTTTTACTTAATTTATTCAGACATTTCATACTTTCGCGCCATTGGAAAATGGTAATGATCTCTCGTTGATCATTGGAAAATGCTCTTTGAATAAGACATGTCCCATTGCTTTAAGTTGGAATTAATAAGGAAGAATGGGATGAGTGAGCATTGCCAGGACACATTTGTACAAGGCAGGGGAGTGCGCCTCTAGATATTTCCCTTATTCCCTCAGTGGGATGTAAAACTTTCTCAGCCAATCCTCTTGAATTCCCATCTCTTGCCCTAATGTTCTATATATCTGTAACCTTATGAGCTAAGGGGGCCCAGCCTGAAGGCCAGTTAGGGTGAGATTTGTGGTGAGTGCTTGTGTCTTGGCTACCCCTGGAACTATAACAGGGTGACTGTTACCCCAATTTTTCTATATATCTGTAACTGTTTTATGATCAAAGGGTGCTCAGCCTGAAGGTCAGTTAGGGTGAGATTTGTGGTGAGTTCTTATTTGTGCCCTGGGTACCCCTGGAACTATAGCAGGGTGACTGTTACCCCAATGTTTCTATATATCTGTAACCTTATGAGCTCAGCGGTCCCAGTCTGAAAGCAGTTAGAGTGATGTTTGGAGTGAGTGCTTATGGGGAACTCTGGGTTTCCCTAGAACGATATGGTTACTAACTTTAGTTAGTGAAAAATGTAATGTATAAAGGCTGGAGTGATTGGATGTCTAACATAATCACCAAAACACTACTTCCTGCTGTTCAGCTCTCTTGGTTTCCACTGATTGGTTACCAGGTATTACCTAATCAGTGACTTGAGGGGGAGGGGGCACATGGGTCATAACTGTTTGCTTTTCAATCTGAGCTGCATGCTAAGGATCAATTTCAAACTCACTGAACAGTTGCCCCCCCCCCTTAAAGTCACTGACTAACTCAGAGTTAGAGAGCTGCAAAGCAGGAAGTAGTGTTCTGTTCGACACCCAGTCACTCCAGCCTTTATACATTACATTTTTGACTAACTATATTTGGAACATGTATTTATTTTGCATAGCCTATTTAATTTACCCACTTTTATTTTTTACACTGAACTGTACCTTTAAGGTGAAGTGCACTTGTCTGGAAAACCTGTAAAACAGTAGGGAAACACACTACCGCAGTCATGTATACAGCAAAACCACAGCCCACCTCTCTTAATGCATTGGGGCTTTAACATAACTAAGTGATCATATAGTGGTTACAAAAAATACAAAATTGGATATAGCATACCTTTAAGACATCTGGGAAACACACTGCCACTGTCATGCACACAGCAAGGCCACCAGCAGCCACTTATTACTAGATACCCCTGGGAACATATTACAGGATTTTCATAACCTTATGGAGTATATAGTATAACACAAAATACATTCAAGAGAAGTAGATAACATGATCTCCTTGCATTGATGAGAAACTCATAATCAGGTAACAGGGTACTGCTCAGACTGGGCATATTTCTTATACAGCAGCTATCTTGAGATGCACCATGTGCTCAGTGATGTATTTTGTCTGCCTGTATGTGTGGTATAAATGTTTTTCCCCTTTCTCTATTGCTGGCCACCAAACCTATTTTTCTTCACATGTTTCTTCCTATGCAGACAAAGTTATAAACTATGCTCTCCACATTTTATCCAGCATTACAAGAATTAAAAACATTACTTACCAAGTGTATCTGTTCCCATTTGGTATAATGTGAGCAAAAGCTTAGCACTGGGTGTTTGCAGGATGCATGCTCTGAGCTTGATTAGCAATTGGTAAAAGCTGCAGCAGGTCACATGTAAACAAACTGTGCTTTTCTTATGTGCTGATAATGTGGTTTTGCCTGTGTTTGTTTTGTGAATAATACGATTGTAAGGAGATAGAAAGCAAAATGTATATTTATATAAATGTATTTTTTTTTGTTAATAGTTTCAACTTTGTTTTAGCTGAATGTGCCTTTAAGAGCATGGGCTGCTGGGAAAGGCAGCTTATTTAAGTAATATACAAAATGCTGTTTAGGAGACCTCCTGATCTCAGAGCAAGCAGTCTGAGTGTAGGGTGGCTGCCTGAAAAGATATAGTTACAAGGTACCCTGTTTTTTTTGTTATATGGAGTTGAAACAGTGCTTTCTGTGAAAAGTTAGCAAAAATACTTCTGTTTTTTTTTCTTTCTTTTTGCTCTGGAAATAAATTTACCTTCCAACAACTGCCGGCTCCTGATCCTTGATGAATGCAGGAAGAACTCACATCCCAACAAGGGCTTCACTAGAAACAATGGCTAATCTGCAGTGAAGTTGCTGCACAACATACAGTAACTACAGCACAGCTTTTATAACACGATGCAGAGGAGAAATGAACTTCTAGAACAGAATATTATACTTTTTCATTAACAGAACACTGAACAGACCATTTGGCTTTACTCATTCCGGGAGATTAGGAAGCGCCCATTGCAAAACTATAATCTGTATATATTCCCACCAATTAAGTCTATGATCTCAAACAATGAGGTTTAACAAAACCTGGTAAGGGAGTTTTCCTTCCTATTATTCCTTTAACCGACCAGAAATATTTGATGAAAATTCATATGCATAAATTCAATGTGTTACAAATGCAACATGTGCAGTTAAAGCCTGTTCTGGATTCACTTCAACTGCACATGCTCCTCCAGAAAAGATGTGTGAAATGGCATCTGCCACTCCACTGCCCAACTCTGCATTTTGAATTCAGGTACACAGTGTATTACAATAACTAAATCCAATACACAGTCCTTTCCAACTGCCATTGAGCTACAGATCCTTGAAACACAGCCAGTCCTCATGGTTGAATATCAAATATAAGGATTGCACACTCAATTATAAAAAGGCAAAAATTGATTACATCAAAAAAACACTTACATATCAGCTTTGGCCCAATAAATGGGTCTACGCGTTTCAACCACAAAAGTGGTCTTCATCAGGGGCAAAGTCCATAAATCACAGAAAAAGATAAAAAGGAGGCTTCATTTGGGCGGTCTCCATGGGATTAGCACCTTAGAATCAATATAGGGTGTGCACCCTCCAAATTATAGTTTCATGTTATTCTCTTGTTTGATCTATTTCTTGAATCCCTATCTTCCCAGAATGCAGAATGGTCGGACAGGCATGTTCTCACACCTCCCACAGGCTCCTGATAAGGTCTGAAATGAAATGGAGACTGAACATTTCAACATTTAGCCAAATAGATTCAGCGGCTGGTTCTTATCTGCCATGAAATTAAAATTCTAATTATTGGAATGTGCCTTTCAATTTTCAGTTGGGCAAACTGTTTCATGGAACTGGATAGTAATTAAATCATACTGACCTCCCCCCGATGGTATTCATTTGTCTGATGTCTCTTGACACTCCTCATCCTACTGTGCCAATCATATTAGATATGTAATTGAAATAGAAGCATTTACCAGACATTCGGTTAAACTGTGACAGTAACTACAGCACCCAGGAAAGGTCTCTTTTATGCACATTAATGCACCACTCTGGGTGCCAAAGTTCTTAGGGAGTTACTAGGAGGGTGGAGACATACATTTTTGGAAACGCCAAAAGCTCCAGAAATACAAGCTACTGTATATCCTTGTGTGTTATCATGGTATCCTAAAAGGCTTTACTGGAAAATATGACTTAAATAAGTAACAGAATCTTAATTTGACCACAACTTGTTAATTTCATTTCCAGACAGATACATCTCATGTAAGTAGAATTTTGGGGTCCTGCAGTATCATTGCAGCCATACTGATATCAAGGAACAGTGGGCCCAATATGTGCATAGGACCATAATCCTGATTCACCCAGTTCCTCCCCAACCTACTCAAACGCTGCCACTGATCTGCCCACCCCCAATCATATCAATGCAGTCTGGTTCCTCTACTGCAATTGGGCCCCATGTCTAATGGCAGAATAATTAGCTACATGTTGCCAGACATCAGCATGTAAAAAATGGTGTAGAAATGGCACATTTTTTCTGGCATAACATCTGCCGGAACTTACAAAGGTCTGAAGCAGTGTAAAATAACTAGGAATGTACCGAATCCATTATTTTGGATATATTTCCTTCGCAAAAGATTTGGGCAAATACAGTGAAAAAGTCACGCGATTTCCCTCCCCTAGCCAAATCCAAATCCTACTTTAAATTCGGTGTATCCCTAAAAATAACTGTGAAAAATGAAAGATTCACTGGTACTCGAAGGCTGGTGCAAGCAGGGACAAGCCCTTGCGTTTTTATTTTAGCAGAAAGGTGTAACGTTTCGGGGATAAAACCCCTTTGTCAATAAACATTGCACCTTTCTGCTAAATAAAAACGCACCAGCCTTCGAGTGCCAGTGAATCTTTTCTCATACTGTTATTGGGAGGGTGCCGATCCCTCCATCACCGTGCACCAAGTGTCCAGTCTAGAAGGCCAGGGTGTGTGAGCGGTGCCTCCTTTCACCATTGATAAATTCGCCATTTATTCTATACATCTTTTTTGGCGCATTTTGTTTTCAGTAGCACAATAAATAGGCCCCTTAGTGTATTGTTTTTACTGCTATTGGCACCTGACTCAGTTTCACCTTTCAACAGTCCAGTTATCTGAATATGGGTTGGTCCAGCCCTGTCAGTGGTCAAATGTTCTGTTGGCTGTAGGCTGTTCTAGTCCTGTGAATGGTTCTAATTGGTTCCTCCAGTCCTGTGAATGGCCTAATGCTCTGAATGGCTATAGGCTGACCAATACCTGAGATAGGTCTAACAATGCTGATGTTATGTTAGAACTTCTTTTATATGTAAAAAAAGAATGTGGCACTGGGGAAAGATACAAGCAGTGGGATATCTCAGTCTAATCATAATGTGGCAGCTCCTACAATAAGATGCAAATATGCTAACAAATACAACTTACATACAGTTTTCTCCTTATTTAAATAAAAATAAATGGAAGATAAATTATACAAATAAATATTCATATCTTCCATTCTTCATGACCAATTAATCAATGTATACTGTTATACTATGCATTTCTAAGATCTAAAGGCAATGGAGAAGCAGTTGACCTTTGTGGTGATTGGAAAACAGGAGACCTTTATAAATCTAATAAAATGTAGATTCCTATTGTTTTTGAGTGTATAAACTGATAGTAACCAAATCTCTGCAACCCATCAGCCTTGTAGAACTAATTTTTAGTCCATGGAAATGCATTTCAAAGATAAGCAAGAGCTTTAACCACAGAAGTGTGAATTATGGATGAGCTCTGTGTTGTATTTCCCCTTTAAAATTATTTAACCTTTACATGTTTTACTGTGAGTGGCTTACATTGTATGAACTCTATTGGACAGATATCAGTAAGGGAGATAATAGGGACAATGAGATAAGAGACTGAAATATTCACATTGTCTGTATGATGAAAAGCTCCCAGATAAAGGAGACTAATATAAACATGGATTTATTAATATAACAGTGACCTTAGTAGAAGGCAGGCTGATAATATAGATCAAGGTCCCATTATTATACAGATCTATGGGAACTGCAGGTTGTCCAACTGAAAGAGCTTTTTTGATCAATAAACATTTAAACAACAATTTTACATCATTCAGAATTAGATGCAATTGCAGAACCAACCACCAGATGGCTTCACTTGTGTTTTCCTCTGAAATCTGAATGTATTTTAATATCCCAGAATTGTAAGCTGTCTGTTGTCTTCTGTACTTCATATTAGGGCTTTTCCATGCAGTGACTTGTGGCTAAAACCACTTTTCATTTAAGGTACCTGCACTCAAATACTCTCCTTTCACTTTCCTATAGTTGGTGCTGAATTGAGAAAACTGCTGCTTCTATTGATACATTGTGCTAAGGGGACCCTGAAGCAGTGGCGTAACTAGATATTACTGGGCCCCACAGCAAATTATTTTTCAGGCCCCCAAAATGTTTAGAGGTTGACTTGTTTCTCCAATATTTATTGAAATTGTATATGAATTAGGGCCTCATGGGGCCCCTATACCTCCTGGGCCCCCCTGCAGCCCAGGGTCTGCTTCCTCTATAGTTACGCCTCTGCCCTGAAGTAACCTGCAGTAGCTCCAGGGTTCTGTCAGTGTCCTGCGTCAAAAGGTGCAGTCTATTCTGGTGCCCACGACAATTGCCCACCAAATGTGACGATGTTTGCATGCAGTTCCTAATCATATGTAACTGTGGTAGGCATCCAGGATGATGACAGAAAAAAAGTGTATCGTGGTATGAGACTTGGTAAGTGAATGTGTTCTATTGTTTCCTTTTATTCGCCTGGTGTAGTCCTTAAAGGAGGACTAACCCCTAAAAATGAATATGGCTAAAAATGCCATATTTTATATACTGAACTTATGAGAGCCGGGCCTAGGCAACCTGGCCGGTCATGGCGTCGGCTGAGTGCGCGTTTGCACAAGTTGGCGCTCTCATGTGAACATGCACACATTCACGCTCACACATGCTTGCGCTAATTGCGCGTGCACATAAGCGGAATCACAAAAAGATGGGGAAAGAGGGGATCGGATATGTGGTAGGCAAATATCGTGAAAAAGTCACGCGATTTCCCTCCCAGTTTCTAATTTGCATATGCAAATTAGGATTCGGATTCAGTTCAGCCTGGCAGAAGGATTTGGCCAAATCCGATTCCTACTGAAAATTCGGTGCATCCCTAAAAATAACTGTGAAAAATGTGGCATTCACATGGTGTAAAATAACGCATGAGGAAACATTCACTGGTACTCGAAGGCTGGTGCAAGCAGGGACAAGCCCTTGCGTTTTTATTTTAGCAGAAAGGTGCAACAGTTCAGGGATAAAACCCCTTTGTCAAGAAATGTTGCACCTTTCTGCTAACCTTTCTGGGGAAAGAGGGAATCGGATATGGGGTAGGCGACAGAGCAGGTACGTGCCTGTGCCCCCAACTTTACACCCTAGGCACATGCCTACTCTGTCTACCCCTAGTTCCAGCCCTGGATCTTATTGCTCCAGCCTAAAGTTTCAGCTTCTCAATAGAAGCAGAACTTCAAACTTGTCACAGGGGGTCACTCACATGCTCAGTGGGTTCCGAGTGGCTGCTGAGAAGCTAAACATAGGGGTTATTGTAAATTATTAAGCAGAATATGAGGTTGGCTGCTATAAGGCTGATTATTACATTGTGATGTTAGTTGCATTGGTTTCTCTGCTGCCCTGAAGTTACTATCTGTATTAATTACTAATGAGCCTTGTATTGGGACATTTATATTCTTATATACAGTTATATTGTGAGTTGATCCATAAGTTCAGTAAGTGACAGCAGCACAGAGTGTCGTGAATCAGCAGAAAAGAAGATGGGGAGCTACTGGGGCATCTTCAGAGGCAAGATATTTACTGCTAAAGGCTCTGGATACCTTGGGCTGGTACAGAAGCCTAAAACATAATGTACGACATTTCTAGCCTACTTCTTTATTTAAGCTTTAGTTCTACTTTAAAGAACTTCTTTTGAGAAGGCTAGATCAGCCCACAGAAGAATATGTCATTATCTGTGAATCTGAATGTTAAAGGTAATATTCATTGGTTGCAGGGATGAAGCTCAAACTATTCTGAATCAACTTAATGCACCACAAGTGTCTGCTCCTCTGAAATGAGTCTACACACATGGCTGGTCGCATACCTCAGCTTGCTGCCAATTGTTTTTTTTGTTCCCGACATAAAAAAAAAGCTCTGCAGGTTTAAGGTGCCACACTTTTTATTTTAAAAAATCAACTCCAGCAAGCTGAGGTATTCGCGTGCAGAAACCACCCGTGGTTTTAGGAGCCGAATGCTCGAGCACTGAGGCTCATGCGTTAATAAATCAGGCCCTTAGAATTTGATCCCAATGCTTTCCTCAACATATTCAATGAAACTTTACAATACAATCCATTTGTACACCATAATGGCAGTCTGCCCGGCTTTGAAAAATGGTTTGTGTATAGCTTTGCTTTAGTAGCTCTCTGTTTTTAATTGTGTGTATGTATATTTTTCTTTCATTATTATATGACATATTTGTAGGCTTTCTAGCTTATGCCAATAATGGTAGGCTTACTTTTTTTTTTTTTACTTTATCTCTACCAATGGCTCCTCTTTTCTCTCCATACTCTAAGCAATAACGTTTCTAAATACATTATCTACAGTATAATTATTTCAGCTACATAAAAAGTCATTTTAGTAAATCTCCAGCTAAAGAAAAACAGCAGGGTGGAGGAGTTGGATTAATTCATGTTTTAAAACTCCAAGATTCAAGTGGAAAAAATCTAGGAAGGGCATTTTCCTACTGATTGCGGGTTTTGAAAAAAATGAAATCTTTTGCAAATAAATACAATCAAGTTTTTGCAGGAAAGGTTTTTTTCCCTTAAATATGAGGGCCTGTAGTTTAAAAAATAATTCAACTTTCAGTGGTCACGTTTTAAAATAAAATTCAAAAATCTACCCTTAAGTCTAGCTTTGCAGTGAATCATTACATACTAGAGTGATTTTAGTTCTTAAAAAATGTACAAAAAATTGGCAATTTTTTTAAAAGTTGTATTCATTATTCTACGTAATGTTTTGATTTTCTTGTAATTTTAGTTTTTTTTATTGTATATTGTGTTAAAGGAGAAGGAAAGGTTAAAACTAAGTAAGCCTTATCAGAAAGGTCCATCTAAATATACCAGTAAACCCCCAAAGTAGTGCTGCTCTGAGTCCCCTGTCAAAAGAAACACTGCATTTCTTTCCTTCTATTGTGTACTCATGGGTTTCTGTGTCAGACTTCCTGCCTTCAGCTTAAACCTCATTGCCCTGGGCAAGAGCATGCTCAGTTTGCTCCTCTCCCCCCTTCTCTACTGTAATCTGAGCCCAGAGCAGGGAGAGACTCAGGCAGGAAGTGATGTCACACCATGTTAATCCTGCAGCTCCTATCCTAAACAAACAGAGCTTTTTACTCAGGTATGGTAAAACATTCTACAGAGTAAATATAGCATTCTATCTTGCACTATTGCAGCTAATCTATTGGCAATAAAATGCCTCCGTAGCTTTCCTTCTCCTTTAAGTAAAATCTAGGTTTGCTTTTCTGTTATTTAATAATACTGTGTTTTCCTCTACAGGTTCCATCTTATTCATTCCTATGCAAAAATAGTAGGTTTATTTCAATTGTGGTCAGTTGTATAAGGAAAAACAAATCCCCTGTGTCCAATTGTTTTGATAATGAAGGAAATCAAGGATGAATTTCAGCATTCTTCTTTATGCAATGAAAGGGACAATATCATTCCAGATAGTTAAAATTAAATCATACCCCAGTTAGGTAACTATCAGCCATAGTTTCCCCTTTCCCATGACTAGTCACATGGAATAATTTGAACAATTTGAATACACATTTTTGGGAATTTGACATTCGAAAGAGACAAATTATTCGGATTATCATACGAAACCCAGTGCAGATCATAATATCTTCCAATTGTAAAATGGACATCTGCCACTGACTTCTACATGACCTGAACAGCTTTGAGATTAAATATTTTCTGATTTGGACTTTTAGCTGCCTTGGGGTATAATAAATCTAGAAAAAAAACAATGTGTTTTCCCATTTAAAACACTAACCAGAAAAAATCGAGCTTTAATAAATAACCCTCCAAAAGTTAATAGTAATTTCTGGGGGGGGAGGCTTACTGTGCCATATAATGGAAAACGTTATAGCCAAATAAGTATAGTAGGACCTTCTTTTAACATTTTTAGATAGAAAGTGTGCCATTGAGTAAATGACTTTCTTAGGCTGGCCTAGTACAAGTTTATTCCCAAGCATGCAGTAGTCAGTGGTTTTTAGGGTTTACAGTGAAACATGAAATTTATTTACTGCTAGTGATAATTAGGGTCATTCTAACCCTTGCACAGGAATAGTCGGGGCAGTGCAGATTTCCCCTCTTTTATAACTACATAGTTCATTTGTGTTAAAAAAGACAAGAGTCCATCAAGTTCAACAATTCCCAATGACCCATAGTTCACATGTATTTGCATACATATCAATACACTCACACATATACTATACACTGTATATATACTGTATATACCAATATCTATAATTAACTGAAGACCTTATGATCACTAAATATTAAGCAAGGGCATTTATAGAATCAGCAGTCACAACATCACCCGGCAGTGCATTCCACCACCTCACTTTCCTCACTTTGAAGAACCACCTACGTTGCTCCAAATGAAAGTTCTGTTACTCTACTCTAAAGGGGTGGCCTCTGGTGCATTGGTATTTGCTATATAAAAAACATCACCTGCCATCTGTCTATAATGTCCTCTGATGTACTTGTAAAGAGTAATCTTGCCACCTTGCAAGCATCTTTATTCCAGAGAAACAACCCCGACCTTGACTGTCTTTCCTCATAGCTTAATTCCTCCATTTACTTTTCCCAGTCGAGTGTCTCTGCACACTCTCCAGCTCATCCTTCTTAAGGACTGAATTCCAAAACGTCACTGCATTCTCAAGGTGAAGCCTTGCCAGGGACCAAAAAAAGAGGCAAAATTATGTTTTCATCCTTCTAGTTAATGCTCTTTTTTAAGCAAGACAGCAGAGGCAGGCCAAGCCAGCTGGGCACTAGGGATGCACCTAATTCAGGATGGTTCGGGATTCGGCCAGGATTTGGCCTTTTTCAGCAGGATTCGGATTCGGCCGAATCCTTCTGCCCGGCCGAACCGAATCCGAACCCTAATTTGCATATGCAAATTAGTGGTGGGGTACAAAATCACGTGACTTTTTGTCAGAAAACAAGGAAGTAAAAAATTTTTCCCCTTCCCACCCCTAATTTGCATATGCAAATTAGGGTTCGGATTCGGGCTCGGTATTCGGCCAAATCAATCATGAAGGATTCGGGGATTCGGCCGAATACAAAAAAGTGGATTCGGTGCATCCCTACTGGGCACCCTAGGTAACCCGGCCTGTCAGCTCCCAGCCCCCTCCTGAAGTGTGCTAGGTTCACTGACTGTGTGCCATCTAATCACCTGCCATGCGTGCACACATGATTGAGCGTGTTTGTTCTGATGACCCGGCAGTGCCCGGTAGTGTAGTGAAAAACCTGCAAGTGGTGGGGAGCAGGCATAGGCAGCAGAACAGGAACATGTCTAGAGCCCCCTGTCACTGGGCTCTAGGCCCATACCTCTCCTGCCTACCCATAGTTCCAGCCCAGCAAGTACATCATTTGCTTTAGTGAGTGACACTGCATAGAGTTACACAACTTGTTATCCATAAAATCTCTAAATCCTTCTCAATTAAACCTACAGTTTTAAACTGGTACCTAAGATTATACAATCCAATGCAAAGTGGTTTGATATAACTGAATTGAATAGCTTTTTTTTTGTGGGGGGGATAAAAAGTTGAGCATGGGAGAGCATCACATTGTTTCACTTATTTTCAATGAGGCTGTAAAACTCCAATGTTTTATTACATTTGAAAATAAATAAAGTTGTTAGAGACAACTCCCAATAACTTCTGAACAACATTGCCAGCTTTAACCTGCAGAGAAGATGTTTTGCATTATTTTTCTTGAACAAATTACAACTTTTTGAGGCTTCATAAAATACTCAGATTTTTTTTCATCACATTTTCTCGCATTAAGAAAAAAACATCAAGTTGATTTTTTTTAAAAATCAGCCCCTATGTGTCTTACTTACTGTAAAGGTACCCTGGCAGTGTGGAATATTTCCCCAGTGTTACACTGCAGGAAGGGAAGTGTTACTTTTTAATGTTCCTCTAATGATAGTAGTTCTTAAATAATGCACTGGAGGCTTAATGCCCCTTATATCACTATGACTTTAATTATTTGTACCATTTACAGCTGTAGCAATTTACCATATGATAAGTTCCTTATACTCCTTAATGTGCTCTCTGTTCTATTCATCTGAACATTTCCTGGGGGTGCCTTTCAATACCCACTTGAAATGATGTATTCGAGTACTAAGTGAAGCCCCTTATACTATTATTAACCTGCATCTCCTCTACGCATCTGTTCATCATGGATTGTTCTCTGAATTATCACCTTTGGCTTCTCAGTTTTCCTTTCATGAGACTTTATTGTTCCACAAGCCAGAAAGTGGTTATTAAGTGCCCCTGTTTTGTCTCTGGAGATACCTCCCTCTGTTCTTAGACTGCTGCATATAAAGGTAGAATAATGTGTTTGTAGAGTAACTCCTACTGAAATTCTGCTTTTTTTTCCACAGCGGTTTTCAAAAAACAATTTTCACTGAAAAATATAATTTTCAGAACATGAGCAAAGATGCAGATTACACAGTCACTACAGACATGGATGAGCTTACAGTCAAATTCTTATTTCTGTTTTGCTTTGATCTGTTTTATTCTGCCCACTGAAATTTTAAAAGGCAAAATAGCTTCTATATACGTTCAGCCTCAGTCTTATTTTTATTTAAAGACATCCTTATATCAGTCTTTTGCTGGGATGATGAGTGTTTCTATTTGAATATTAGACATTCCTACATACACTTTATATACCTATAGTATAACATGTCTTTTGTACTTCAGTTTCAGCCTTGGATACCTGGGATCCACTAGAGTACCTGACTTGATAGACCTATCTTCCTAGCCACCCCAAAGCCATCTTCACCATAAGACCACACAACCTGACTGTCACTCCTGCCCACTGTCATTTCTATGGTGCAAGGAAAAAGAGGAAGCAGATAACAGAGGAAGAGGACTATGTTGGACCAACTGGTTATGTGGTCCAGATGAAAAAGTGAGAGGAGCCTCCTCTTTCAATTCCCAAAAGAACAAAAGACATGAATGGCTACATCCCATAATATAGATCTGTTAGGGCCTTGTGCTGGTCACTTAAATACCTTGAAGTTTAGCCAGTTTATGGCCTCAGCAGAATTACAAGGTACCTTCCCAAGTCACATTATGCCAATGTAATGTGGCCAGGTTGTTCATTTGTCTCCATTATCCTTTCTTGCCTTTGCTCTTGTTTACTGATGTTCTCCACACAGAAGACAGGCTGTAAATCTGGAGAACGTAGCTTTATCTGTTACATTCCTTCATTACCAGGTGATGTTTCCATTTTTCAGGAGATGTTTCCCCACAGTGGGTATTGCTTTACATACCAGGCTTGAGAGTGAGGCCTTAGATAGGGCAGAGGGCCACTGATCTCATGTGTCCTGCTAGTTGGCCTCCTAATAGGAGCTGTTGGGTTTCAATTTCAGCATAAAGATTTGAAAACTTTCTTCCCTCACGTAATGGATCGAAAGTCACAGTGAAACAGCTTTGTTCTTTGCATGGATATAGACGTAATTGGCGCATTAGCAGATAACATGACCATGAAACAAAGGGGAATAGGGAAAATGAAATTTAGTGAAATAATCAATTTTTAGCATTAAATCTGTTTTTTTTTTTCTTCCTAGCCAAGTACCTCCAAAATAACACAGAATTTTAATTAAGTGCTACTTTACAGAGCGGGAGGTGTTCTTTATCCTTAAATGCCATCTCTGGAGAGACACCAAGGATTTAAAGGAACAGATCAACTTGAAGTGAACTTATATTATGTTGTACACAGTGATTTTCCAGGCTTAATTTTCCAAATGGCTTAATAATTATTTGTTTATAAATGATTAGATTTTGGATTTTTTTCAGGTTTTCATGTTTTCCACAGCAGAGAATTTATAAGCTTCTATGTACACATGTAATCTTTTTTTGGCTCCTAGGCTCATTGACTGCAGCAAACAAAGAAGACCAGAATAAAAAGGCAAATATTTCAGCACACACAGATACACGCATACACTTACAAACATTCTTTAAAGGAAAACTATACCCCCCAAACAATGTAGGTCTCTATAAAAAGATATTGCATAAAACAGCTCATATGTAAAACCTTGCTTCATGTAAATAAACCATTTTCATTATAATATACTTTTTTAGTAGTATGTGCCATTGGGTAATCATAAATAGAAAATTGCCATTTTTGGGCTACTTCGACCATCGAATGGGCTACTACGACCTTCGACTACGACTTCGAATCGAAGGAATTGAACTAAAAATCGCTCCACTATTCGACCATTCGATGGTCGAAGTACTGTCTCTTTAAGAAAAAACTTCGACCCCCTAGTTCGCCATCTAAAAGCTACCGAACTCAATGTTAGCCTAGGGGGAAGGTCCCCATAAGTTTTTTTGATTGAAGGATTATTCCTTCGATCGTTGGATTTATTCCTTCGATCGAACGATAAAATCCTTCGATCGTTCGATCACACTATTTGCGCTAAAATCCTTCGACTTCGATATTCGAAGTCAAAAGGATTTTAATTCCCAGTCGAATATCGAGGGTTAATTAACCCTCGATATTCGACCCTTTGTGAATCGGCCCCTTGTAGTATTTCTGGTCAGGTGATCTCTGAGGCAGCACACAGACCATCATGAAATGGTGGCTCAAGGCAAGAGATGTAAAAGGGCAATATTTACTTGCATACTGTATTCCAGTTTGGTAAGATTCTTTAAAATGCCGGGGGGCGTGGCTGGCCATGAGACTGGCTGCACGCCATTTCTAGGAGCTCCGTGCTGGGACCTAGCAAATCCCGAATATTAGCTTTCTATCAGCATATTTCCAGTAGTGCTCGGGATTCTATTGCTTTGGGGAGCCTTCTCACCCGAATTATGGGCAAAAAGAAGCAAAAGGAGCCTAAGAAGACGACGATCTCTCCATATTTGCATCGCACGCCAGGCCTAGAGACCAGGGGCGCAAAGCAAGATGGCGCTACGCCCTCTCCGAAACACTTAGACCCGTCGGACGGTCAGTCTCTTTCTCCCCCTTCACCAGAGACCCTTCAATGGGATGACGGGGAAGACTCCCCCGAACTTACCCCGCAGAAGGATGATCCAGTTGGGGATCCCGGAGCCGAACCGCTAACCGCTCAGGTACTGCGTACGCAATTAGCGCAATTACAACTGCAACTTACTGATACCATAACGCAGGCCGTGAGGACGGCTGTCTCTGTAGCAGTTAAAGACCTTCAGCGGGATATTGGTGAACTGGGGGAGCGCACTGATAAATTGGAGACATTTACAGACGATATTGCGCAGAGATTGGCAAATATGGAGGAAGATAATAGTTACTTGAGAGACGAAGTTATTACGCTACAAAACCATTGTGAGGATCTGGAAAATCGCTCTCGCAGACAAAACCTGCGGTTTAGGGGAATCCCTGAAACTATTGGGTCGGCGGATTTGCCCCTTTTCTTACAAGACTTTTTCAAGTCCTTATGCCCTGATCTCCCTCTAGAATTGTGGCGACTGGACAGGGCGCACAGGTCGTTGGCTTCGAGGCCTCCTGACACTAAACCCCCGCGGGATGTGATAGTCAAGTTTCACTACTACGAGAGCAAGGAAGCGCTTCTGACTAAGACTCGCTCCCTCACCGCAGCAGACTTTCGCAATATCAAGATCCAAGTTTATGCTGACCTATCGCCAATGACTTTGGCTAAAAGGCGGGAGCTCCGTCCTGTAACCCAAGCTTTGAGGGCCCAGAAGATTCCTTACCGATGGGGCTTTCCATTTAAATTGGTTGTTACGCACAACGGAAAATCCCATACATTACACAGTCCTCGTAATGGGAAGAGGTTTATGGCTTATTTGGGTCTCCAATCAAGAGATTTCGAACCAACTGAGACAACGAACCGGGAACGTCCTCCTCTGAGCCCACAGTGGTCCAAAGCCTCCAGCTCACCTCGGGCACCTAAGCTTGCTTTATCTCCTTCGCCACCTTGATTTGAAAGAGAAGGTACCCCTCTTCCATGGATCTAGCTATCCTGTGATTGCCTACATGTCCTGGCACTGGCCCTGAATTTGGAGGGCAGTTCGTTTCTCCGGAGTGGCACCACTTTCCCCCATTTAGGGAGCCTTTTGTGCCTCCTTTTCCTCTCTTGCTGGTCATTTTGAGAGGCTATAGTTCTTTTTTTTGATCTGTACGGGAAGTTTTGACCCCTATTCTACGAACGGAGCTTCAGTTTTCTTTTTGCCTTATGGGTCTGGAACGCTACGACAACAAAGATGTACAGGTTTTTCCTAGACGGTTTTTTTGTTTTTGTTTTGGGACTCCCCTTTTTTGTTTTGGGACCCCCTTTTTGCTCTTCTGTTTTTTTTTCTCTCCCATTTTTTTATTTTGCTATTTGAGTGGGGGCTACAATTGCTTGTCGCTTTAGCTACGGCTATACTTGTGTTTATTGTACTTCTGATGTTTACACTGTTTTTATGTGTGCCAACTATATTGCTTAATATCTCTGTGAAGGTTTACCCTCTGGGTCGAGATGGTGTTCTCCTACTGACAAGGGGCCACGGCTTATTGGAAGCTATTGATTTCTCCCATAGAGTGCATACATCCGCAATGGCGATTTATAGTACCAATGGCTAGGATCATTTCTATAAATGTTAAGGGTTTAAATAGTATAGGGAAACGCTACTTAGCGATTAAGGAGCTGAAGGACTTACACGCAGACATAGCATTTATTCAGGAGACACATTTTCAAAAATCGGGCCCTCAGCGGTTGTTTTCAAAACATTATCCTACGGCCTACTATGCTTCTGGTGCTACTAAAAAGCCGGTGTAGCCATATTAATACATAAGGATTGCCCACTAGCGGTGGAGACGTCTCTATCTGACCCAGAGGGATACTATATCATTTTGAAAGGTAAATATGCTGACCTGCCTATACAGCTGATTAATGTTTATGTGCCTAATACGAATAAGCTTAGATTCCTGAAACGACTTCTAGGGACTGAATTATTTGACCCATTGATGTACACGGTGTTTGGTGGAGACTTTAATTTAGTGTATTCGCAGCACTTGGATAGGTCGCATCCTTCCCTTGACCATACTATACAATCCCAATCTGTAGAATTTAGGAAATTCCTGCGTCAACACTCTTTCTTTGATTCTTGGAGGATTGGTCACCCCAGTCAGCGCCAATATACTTTTTATTCGTTTGCTCATAAGGTACATACTCGAATTGATTATATGTTTATTTCGCATCCTTGTTTGCATTTAAAATTTACCACTGACATTGCTCCGTGGTCTGACGTGGTCTGACCACGCCCCAATTAGTTTGACCCTACACATAGCCAAATTGCCCCCTAAGGACCCTCATTGGCGGTTGAATGAAACGTTGTTACACGATCCTGAGGCTTTCCGTTCCATAGAAACACATTTAAGAGAATATTTCCAGCTTAATGCAGGCTCTGTATCAACGCTGGCAACACTATGGGAAGCTCACAAAGCGACAATTAGAGGCCATATTATTGCTCTTTCCACACATAAGAAGAAACAATTTTCCCAAGCTCAATTCTCTGCTTATAAAACCCTGCAGGACTTGGAGCTCCGTTATCATGAGCACCAGACAGATTCCTTATTGAATCAATTAATCGCCCAAAGGAGGGAATTAGCAAACATTAAACATCGGGCTGCTGAGAAAGCGCTCATATGGACCAGGCAATCTTATTATGAGAAAGGGGATAAGCAGCACACGTTGTTGGCCAATAAATTGAGAGAGCAAACTGTACGTTCCCGGATTACTTCCATACACACTGATTCTGGCCATTTAACTTACAATCCAACCCAGATTGGGGACCAGTTTCGTAGTTTTTATTCCAAACTGTATAACCTGGAGGCCGACCTTCCTCCTTTAGATCCGACCCTTTTTCAAACTACTTTGTCTGATTTCTTACTCCATACCGACATTCCCCATTTTAATGCTGAAGATCTGGAACAACTTAATAGGGTGATATCAGCTGAGGAAGTTCTCTCAACCTTGAAACACCTACCTAACGGCAAGGCCCCTGGCCCTGATGGCCTACCCTATAGTTATTACAAGTTGTACAAACATATTCTGGTACCGTATTTAGTCCCCTTGTTCAATAGCTATTCGCAGGGAACGCCAATACCCACTACCGACCTTACTTCATATCTTACTTTACTCCCTAAAGACGGCAAAGATGCTCAGTTTTGCTCTAATTACCGACCTATTGCTTTGCTTAATTCTGATTTGAAGCTTTCTCAAAATTACTGGCAAACCGGTTGGCCCCGATCCTCCCTAGAATTATTCATAATGATCAGGTGGGTTTCATACAAGGTCGGCAAGCGGGTGACAACATACGCAGGACGGTTGACCTTATTGAAATTGCCAATAAACGTAACGATCAAGTGCTTGTGTTGAGCTTAGATGCCGAGAAGGCGTTTGATCGACTGAGATGGCCTTACCTTTTTCTCTGCTGCGGCATCTTAATTTATCCGGCCCCTTTCTGACGGCTCTTACCAGCCTATATAGCTTCCCGACGACTTACTTGAAATTTCCTGGCCAGACTGATAAACCTATTTCGATTAACAATGGGACCCGACAGGGTTGCCCTCTGTCCCCCCTGCTTTATGCAATCAGCATTGAGCCGTTGGCCAGCTATATTAGAAACAGTCCGGATGTTACGGGAATCTCTGTCAAAAACTGTAACTATAAAATTGCATTATTTGCTGATGATGTATTATTAACGCTGACCAGGCCTGTCATTTCCCTTCCAAATCTGTACACAATATTGGAGAAGTATGGGGCGCTCTCGGGCCATAAATTGAATTTGAGTAAAACTGAGGCTTTGCCCTTGAATATCCCACCGGTCGGCTTGAATACTCTGAAGGCTGATTTTCACTTCAACTGGAAGACATCTTCCATAACCTACTTAGGTACTCAGATAACCCCGCATTACAATGCTTTATTTAAATATAATTATGCTCCTTTGATACTTCAGACTAAGAAATTGTTGACGAAATGGGCTGGTCACTCCCTATCCTGGTTTGGTAAAATTGCTTCTATTAAGATGAGTATCTTGCCTAAATTCTTGTATTTGTTTGAAACCTTGCCAGTAGCAGTTCCCTCTGGTGTTCTTAAAGAAATTCAGACTATCTGCCACCGATATATATGGAATTACCGTAGACACCGGATATCGCAATCAGTACTGCTTTCGCCCACCGATAGGGGAGGCCTGGGAGTTCCATCTTTTGCCAAATACTATGAGGCCTCGCAGCTGAGGCAACTCTTGGCATGGTCACATTGGGTACCCTATACCACCTGGGGGCAAATCGAAAACCAGTGGCATGATAGAGGGCATTTAAATGCGTTTATCTGGAACTCGACTGGGTCTACCCCATCCCTGCAGGACTTTCTTTCCTCTACAAAGCTAACTCTGCAGATATGGGAAAGGCTTAGATGGAAATTCAAACTCTCCTCCGATCGGCCTCTAGGCACGATATATCTCAATAATGCTTTTTTTCCACCCAGCCGTTCAGTGGACTTTTGTTCTAGATGGTCTGAAACTCGTATACATACTGTCCATGATCTATTGGACTCAAAAACTAAACGGATTCTACCTTGGCTGATCTAACTAGGAGAGCTCCCCACATTCGTTTGCATCTATTTGAATATTTCCAGGTTAGACATTTTGTTGCCCCGTATGGTACCAGTGCACAACATACCACACTGACCGAATTTGAGAAAGTGGCCAGGGACGGCCTCCCCCAAAAGGGTTTGATATCTAGAATATATAAAATGCTACAGATGAGCCCGACTCGCCACTTATATGTGCTGAAATGGGACAATATCTTACCTCAGCCATTGACTGAAGCAGAATGGTTTGCTATTTGGCAAAATGCTAAAAGTATGGTTACATGTGTTAAACAGCGAGAGAATATCTACAAGATATTGATGTTCTGGTACCATACCCCGCAACAACTAAACAAATTTTTCCCTGATCATCCGGATGTTTGCTGGAGGGGATGTGGGGAGGTAGGTTCGCTCCATCATATTTTTTGGTCTTGTCCTATTTTACAACCTTTTTGGGAGGAGGTGACGAAGCTATTGAGCTTAGTCTTAGGCCAGCCAGTTATGAAGGACATTCCTACTTTTTTACTTGGGAAACCACTCCCCAACATCAGGCGGTCTGTTCAGAAATTAGTAAACCACATACTGACGGCAGCTCGCCAGGCAATTGCAGCGAAATGGAAGATGTTTCAATCACCCACCCTGGCTGAAGTGCTTACTAGAGTGGAATCTAATAGGAATTTCGAGTCTAGGATTGCTTATATCTGGAACACTATGGCACAATTCCTGGAAATATGGTCTTCTTGGGACCTGCGGAGTGTAACTTAGGTGTAGAGTTATTTGTTCATTATTGAATACCAAACCAGGCTGGGGAGTTCTGGTCTGTGACCTCAGCCCTGTTTTGTCTGTTTTCTTGCTTGGTCTGCTTCTTCACTTTGGTCATTGTATTGGCTACCCTTTTATATCCCATGGGTAAAATCTGACCGGCAAGTTTATATAAATACTTAAGTATGTATGTATTTCTTATGTTTTTTCGTATATCTTATTTTATATATTGCTGACCCACTCATTTTCTTTTCCTTTTGTTGTTTTCTTTTTCTTTTCTTTTCTTTGAATGTTTTTCTTCTTTGTATATTCTTTTTTTTTGATGAAAACTTTCAATAAAACTATTAGTTACAAAAAAAAAAAAGATTCTTTAAAATGCCACTTAATATGATGATCTGTTGCTTAAGTATTGATCTTGGGGGTATAGTTTTCCTTTAAAGCTGTGTTGAAAAAAAAGTGTAAGACGTGATATTGTCTCTTTTTAGGCTCATGCTGAAAAATGCCAGAAAGGTCCAAATGGACCTTGGAAAGTGACTAAAGATGGCAGTGTGGTGCTGTTAGGAGAATACCCCAGGCTACTGAAGAGAATCATCAGCCCGGGGAATAAGGTCAACCATTGTAATCACAGGGGGTTGCATGACAAATAGGGCCTCATTGTTTTTTACTTGCTTCTTACAGGTTTTACTCCAAGACTATGATTTGCATGATTGATAGGAAAAATAATTGTAGGGTTTTTGAAATCCATGGGAAAATGTGAACAAAATAAAAAAAATGCAATCATGGCAAAAATTCAAAGTTGCTTTTTTTTTTTTTTGCTTTGATGTCCACAAGATTCCAATTCATGCCAAAATTAATAATCAGTCCCCAAAACAGGAGTTCCTATCTTATGGGAGAGTTCCTAAATACAAGTCACTGTGCTGCTCATGGATCATCATGACTCCTATAAATATAATAATACTGAATTTGATTCCCCCTAAAAAAATATTATCAGTTATTTGTGCTCTCCCTCCACCCCGCAAGATGGTGTAGCTCCATCTTGTGGGGTGGAGGGAGAGCACAAATAACTGGTAATATTTTTTTAGGGGGAATCAAATTCAGTATTATTATATTTATAGGAGTCGTGATGATCCATGAGCAGCACAGTGACTTGTATTTATATGCTTGTTGTTGGCTGACTTTTCTTTTATGGCCTAAAGCTCCAAAAGTCACCATCCTTTTTCTCCTTTTGTAAACTCTTCATTAATACATGCAGTTACACTGAAATAACAAGAACGGCTTCAGACATATGATGAAATCTGTAATTAGACCCTGTCTAGCCAACATGAACATGTTTTGGTTGCAGAAAATTCTTTTGGCCATAAAACAACCTGTCACCTGGGTACTCCTCTTCTCTGTGGTCACTCATTCAAGTTTGGGGGTGAAAGCACTACAGTACATCTGACTGACATGACATGATACCATTTCATATCTAGGACCCAGTTCCAAATGTGAAGGCAGAACAATGTCAGTATTTGTTTTACCCCTTCTACTCTATGCCTATGTCCCTGTTCAAAATACATTATCTATATATCTATATCATTATTTATAAGTAGTCTAACTAGCTTCTTGTGTTGTTTTCTAATTCATGGCTTTCCAGAGATCTTTTTTTTTTCCAAAACATTTTTGAAGAAAAGGGATACAGAAAGCAAAAAGGGTAAAAGAAAAAGGGGGAGATAAATAATTCTTAAAGATACATTCCTTAATATACAAATAACATTTTAAGACAACTTATTTTAGTTATAGACGGTTAAACAATAAAACTCTTTCTCTCTATTCTCCAACATTTCTTTTATTTCTTCGTCTTATTTATATTATCTGTCCTAGAATTCCTTGTACACTTAAATAATATTATCTGTACTTATTTATTTATTTGTTTATTTTTTGAGAAAGGACAACCACGGTTCCCAGATTTTTGCTTGTATTATGTAATGTGTGTCATCTCTTCCATTTTTCTAGTTTCTTCTACTAAATGTTGCCACTCCCTAAATGGGGGAGGGGATAATTTTGTTCTAATGTCTAGGAATTAGAGATCTGGCTTTAACAAGTGCAAGGTAAGTGTATCTACCATTACACTGTTATTTTCCATTACTATATTCAACCAAATTAATGGTATCTCATTCTCCTTAATTTCAATATGTGTAATTTCAGCTATAACTTGTAGTATCCAACCCCAGTATTCTTTCAATACCTTGCATTTGTACCATATATGGGAATGTGTACCTATTTCTTGGTCGCATCTCCAGCATCTATCTGAGCTATTCGGGAATATTTTTTTTAATTTAGCTGGGGTATGGTGCCATCTGGTAGCTAATTTATTGTTCATCTCCCTTATTCATGCAGCTCTAGATAATTTGTGGGTTGTAGCTAAAATCTCATCCCATGTAGAGGGTGTAATTAAGATATTAAGATCTCTTTCCCATTCCTTATGTGCTACGTTATCGGACAATAGTAATTTGTATATTGTTGAAATTGCTTTATTTATATTTTCCTTTCGATATAGTAAATGTCCCCACTTTAAGGGGCAGATGTATCAAGGGTCGAATTTCGAGGGGTTAAATCCCTCAAAATTCGACCGGGGAATAGAATCGAATAGGCAATTCGGGCGAATTTACGCGCTGGCGAATAATCGAATGGGCGAACTTTCACCTGGCGAATAGTCGCACGATCGAATATTCGATCGAAGGATTTTCTTTCGATCGAAGGATTTTCATTCGATCGAAGGATTTTCATTCGATCGAAGGATTTTCATTCGATCAAATGCCTTTTTATTCGATCAAAAACTTAGAAAACAAGTCTATGGGACTTTCCCATAGGCTTTTAAAGCAATTAGGTGGCGAAGTAGGCAGTCGAAGTATTTTTAAAAGAGACAGTACTTCGACTATCGAATGGGTGAATAGTCCCAGCGTTTTTCGTGCGCTCGATCTAGTCGAATCATTCTACTCAGGTGAATTTATGCCAAATCGATAGTCGAGGAGCACAAAAAAATACTCGAAATTCGAGTATTTTTCCCTTTCCATCATTCGAACTTAGTGAATGGTCCCCTAATTGTTAATTTTCTATTCCACTCTGCTACTTGTTTTTGTGGATAAAATATTATAACTGTTGATAATTTCACATATCTCTGGGATGGCATCCCCATTTCTTTTGTATATTTACTAAAGATATTACTTTATTGTTTATTACAAAGTCGCTTATTCTTGTAGGTCTTCCATCTAGTTCCTGCCACTTGTCAAAAACACCAGATTCTAAACTGGGATTAAACAAAAGATTATCCAAAAGTGGTTGAAGTATAAAAGGGGATTTTGCCAAATTTCTTTTTCTCTATTGCTGTACCATACCTTATAAGTAGGTCCTATTAAAGGATTTCCAGAGATCTTAACCAGTATCTCCTCAGTCCTCAAGCCTTATCTGTCCATTCAGTCTAAGCCTAAATGCCACAACATTTCATAAATAGACCAAATTTGACTGAAAACAATGTAGTTTAGCGAAAGAAGTTAGTTTTGGGGGTGGAGGTTAGTTTTGGGGGAATATTTACTCTTCACCTTATTTCCTGGTACACATGGACCTGTCTATTCCTATTTATTGACTGCAAGAAGATAGCATTTAATACATACCTATAAGGCAGCTATATTAAAAACAGCAGTTATTCACATATTGTAACTGTTGTTGCTTCTTCAACAATATATACAAGCAATGTATACATTTCTAAAACTTTCAAAAAAATTTAAAAAAACACCTCCCTTTCAGATACCATTTTTTGCCTTGTATATTAGTGGGAATGGAATTTAATGAAGGCATGGGAAGGCTACATCTCCCAAAACCAACACCAATTATATGATATGAAGTTGTCACTGCACCAACCCTAGCACATATTCTTTGGTTATAAAAATATGAAATAACTACTATATTCTGCCATGCATTCCAGGGGTGTTATACATGGGACAAAACTGTATTAAAGTTACCATGTAATCTAGGGGTATTCTATGTGGAATTGGCACTGTATTTGTCCTGCTATGTGTTCTGTGGACTTCAACATGAACTTGACACTGTATTTATACTATCATGCCTCAAAGGGGCATTATTTATGGTACTGAAACATTTAACTACAAGGTGTTTGGGGATGTATTATACATTTAATCAGCACTGTATTTATCCTGCCATGTGTTCTGGGATATTATACACGATAACTGGCACAGTATTTACCCTGCCATGTGTTCTGGGTTATTAGCCAAAGTACAGCCATCTTAACATGAACATAACACGAATAACAGACTATTGCATCTCAATGAAACTATTTCGAATTATATTTAGATCTATGGCACAGAGCAAAATTCAGAAGGACCACAAACAAGTGTTACAGCTGTTGGGGTCAGTTGTTCCATTATTGTATACAGAATTGTCAGCCTTTTTTGTTTTTCAAAGAGAAGAAAATTATATACAGTGACATTCTATATCATATTGCTGTTGGCACTAGAAGCTCTTCAAAGAGACATCCTAGAAATAACGAAACCTTATTCTTTAAATGAATCTGTGCCAAGCTTGGCTATGGCCTCTCTTTCCCGTTAAGATAAGGAAACCATATGTTTTAGGTTACAAGTACATTTCAGCTCTCATTAAATCTGAAAGCAAACTGAATCATGAAACAAATATGAAGCACCTGCTGTAAATTAGGGTAATCTCCTGGGCAATATCTCCACTGGCAAACACAAAATGTCAATCAAGTATGTCAATTAACTTGCCGAAGAGCCTTTAAATAAATAAGCCTGCTAAATTTTTGGGTTAGTAATGCAATTTTCAGTATATGAGATCCTTTTTATTGGTTACTAAAAGTCTCATAATCTTCAGCCAAATACCGGATGGCTAAGGATCATGGGAGTTGGAAAAAGGGGCTTGGCATTTTAGGATAGAGGGGTACTTACACTCATCTGTGTGTGTGTATATATTTTTGAACTTGAAGCACATTAATGTGATCATTATTTCCAACTAAAAATAGTATTTACAGCATTATCAAAAATAAAATATCCCTTACTCTGCATGATAAGGATATTACAAGTCACCTTGGAGCTTTGGCCTCATAATTTGATAGCCGTGGAATTCCTCAGTGACATGTGATATCCTTCTTATATTCAGCAGGGGTTTACCTTATCTCAGGCTTTACAGAGAAAACTCCACGATTTCTTCCAAAACTGGTCCTTATTTTTGATAGATACTGAAGGTGAATACATACAGGGTATAACCTATAAGCCTTGGTCTCTCCATTCACTTGTTTCTGAAGATAATGTAGAGCAGTATTTTTTAGACTTGTTTGGTTCAAAAATCCTTTTTGGCGTCTACTGGAGTTGTGCATAACCATAATCTTATCCTTAACTAGGGATGTAGCGAACGTCGGAAAAAAAGTTCGCGAACATATTCGCGAACTTGCGCAAAAATGCGAGCGGTTCGCGAACGGTTCGCGAACCCCATAGACTTCAATGGGAAGGCGAACTTTAACATCTAGAAAAGACATTTCTGGCCAGAAAAATGATTTTAAAGTTGTTTAAAGGGTGCAACGACCTGGACAGTGGCATGCCAGAGGGGGATCAAGGGCAAAAATGTATCTGAAAAATCTGCCTGTGTGTGCTTGGAAGAGATAGTGTAGGGGGAGAGCTGTTAGTGATTTCAGGGACAGATGATAGTAAGTTTGCTGGCTAGTAATCTGCTTGATACTGCTCTGTATTGGAGGGACAGAAGTCTGCAGGGATTTGAGGGACATTTTAGCTTAGGTAGCTTTGCTGGCTAGTAATCTACTGTTCTCTTTAAACAACTGCCATACGTTGACCTTGTAGGCATTGTTTGGTGTTTTTTCTGGAGACGGTAATATTATGGATATTTAGACAGAATGTGAACAAGGTCACACAGCTCGATGGCGGGTTGAAGAAAACAGTGTGCAAATAATGCCTACAAGGCCAACGTATACACTACTACAGCGGTGGATACGGATTACGTAAAATATATGAATGCTGCTTGAAAAAAGTGACTCCGGTGTTTTTTCTGGAGACGGTAATATTATGGATATTTAGACAGAATGTGAACAAGGTCACACAGCTCGATGGCGGGTTGAAGAAAACAGTGTGCAAATAATGCCTACAAGGCCAACGTATACACTACTACAGCGGTGGATACGGATTACGTAAAATATATTATGGCTGCTTGAAAAAAGTGACTCCGGTGTTTTTTCTGGAGACGGTAATATTATGGATATTTAGACAGAATGTGAACAAGGTCACACAGCTCGATGGCGGGTTGAAGAAAACAGTGTGCAAATAATGCCTACAGGGCAAATAATGCCTAAAAGGTCAACTTATACACTACTACAGCGGTAGTAAAATAAAAAAAAGTAAAATAAAAAAAAAATGAATATTAAAAAAAAAAATTAAAGTTGGTGCTGCTGAACTACTAGGAGCAGCAGATTAGCACACCAGTCCCACTCCCCAACACTGCTAGACTAATAGCACTGGGCTCTTATAGTAGTAGTAGTAGTAGTAGTAGTAAAACAACAAAAAAATAAATAAAAGCAGTCCTTACAAGGACTACTGTTATTGCAGCAGTCAGCAGATGAGATCAGAAGCAGGACAGCTGCCCACTGCAGCTACATACAGAGCACTGCAGTAGAAGGTAGATTACTAGCCAGCAAAGCTACCTAAGCTTAAATGTCCCTCAAACCCCTGCAAACTTCTGTCCCTCCAATAACAGAGCAGTATCAAAACGATTACTAGCCAGCAAACTTTCAACTGTCCCTGAAATCACTAACAGGCAGCAGCTCTCTCCCTACACTATCTCTTCAGCACACACAGGCAGAGTGAAAAAACGCTGCAGGGCTTCGGTTTTTATAGGGAAGGGGAGTGGTCCAGGGGAGAGCTTCCTGATTGGCTGCCATGTACCTGCTGGTCTGGGGTGAGAGGGCAAAAAAAGCGCCAACAATGGCGAACCCAAAATGGCGAACGTCGCGCGACGTTCGCGAACTTCCGGCGAGCGCGAACACCCGATGTTCGCGCGAACAAGTTCGCCGGCGAACAGTTCGCGACATCTCTATCCTTAACCCTAACCTGTTAATATTTCTGGATATACTTACCATACTCTAGAAACTTTCTGGTGCCCCTCCTAATCACTGCTCTGGGCCATGCAGTTTGTGAACCTTTGGTATAGAAGACTGGGTGCGTCTAAATTATGGTTTTACCCTTCATATTCAGCAAATACCATTGCAGTCTTGTGTGTTATTTATTCAAGTTTATGCCATAGGAATTGCAGTAACACAGGGTTATTATTATTTTTATTATTAAGGTTTTTGGGTGGGCCCCTGGTGTCCCAGTCCGACACTGTAAGTGACTGGATATGATGGGTGAAGGACAGGGCAGAATCTAGGTTAACCCCAAGTCACCGGGCCTGGGGAGATGTGGTGATAGTGGAATTTTTAACTATTACACGGTTGCCACTAAGCATGGGTCTGTAACTGGTTCCCTTGGCTTAATCTTTGGGTTTCACCATATACTTCACTTATAGTTGACAGCCTGTCCTAAAAACTCTGCCAAAAACTACAAAGGAATATATTTTTAACCTGTTCAAAGACACACAATTGGCATAACCTTGACATGCAAAAGATTCATGTCCTGTCTATGAGATAAATGTTAGTAAATCAATAAACACAACACCAAAACCTAGAATAAAAAGTTTGCAGTTACTCACAGAGCAAGTTATATGAAAGTTGAACACGCAACCTTATCAAATTGTACAGACCATCAACAATCTTCTATTTATGAAATATATGTAAAATAAATGTTACACTGGTTAAGGAACCGTTATATATACTGAAACAAGTAGAGAGTTGCTTCATTCCTGTTGAGAATCAAAATAACATGCATTAAATTTGAGACACCTGTAGTCCATCTACAAGGTATAGGGCATTATGCAGTACATCCTACTAATGGCTGGCATAGTGGTATAGACATGTTTTTATTTGTCAGCTGTTTGTTCAGGGGCCCTTTATTTGCTAGAACCCCAGCTGAAACATTCATAGTGAGACAAAATGATAATTAAGAGCAGGCTCTGGGCACATTGTAATCTCATTTGTATTTCATTTTGCCGTTAAAAATAAATCACTTTTCCCCAAAATGTAGCCTGAAATTACTAAAAAGAGGTCATTAACTCCAGCTGAAGGTCTAACAGCATTACAATATATTTACAGAGCTCATGGGCAAACTACACTGGAAAACAGATGGCTTTGATTCTCTCCATCACTCTCATTTTCTCTTGCTACCTCTGTCTGTCTTTCTTTTGCTGTTTCCTTTTTCTTAACCCCTGTTCAAAGGGGATGACTAGGGGGCTTGCACTTTGTTGGCACAATTCAGACCGAAAACCCCCAAAATGTAGAACAGAAAACAGTTTCATTCAATTATATCAAACCCCATAATACCATATAGATTACTATGACATCTCATTTTGGGTTAATTTTGTTACAAAGAAATAGCTGTAACTTTGAAGTTTTGAAGCAATACCAGACTCACCTACTCTATTTGTCAGTGTGTTTATCCCAACATTCGCCAAAAACTGGATGTCTCATTAGGTTCATGTAACCCATTGGTATTATGTCCACATTTCAGCTATAATTACTGGTTTCCTCATTTTAATTTCTTTGCAGACATTTTTCGAGGAACAGTGGCTCAGGAAATACTGTCATGGAAGCTTGAGAAAAAAAAGCTATATCCAATGGAGTGAACCATGGGGTTCTTGCCAGCAATGTCTGCTCATTCATGTGGGCCAATTGAATGGGTTTTTTTTCACATTTTTAGTTATGATTTTGCACCAGAATTACTCTACTTTTCCTACACATCATTCTTTATGTCACTGTTTACTTCATTTCATTAATTACCCTTAGTGTTGGTTTATCTTATTTGTAGTGTCTGTTTCCAATTATAAACGTGCCAGATCGATTCCAAGTGTCCTGTTGGAAGAGAGCCTGATATCATTCAGAACATGTTTCTCATATGACCTGTAATCTATAAATCCTTTAGGTTTGTGGGTTTACAAATAACCACTGGCAGATGGAAACTCCAAAACATGTCAGGAAAGGAAACAGCACAGTCAGTTGAGAGTGAAAGGGCTCTTTCTAGGATTGCACACTTACAAAATCGATCAGGCCTGAAACTATAGAGGTCAATTTCCCACGTTCAGGAACATGACTGATTTCTCCCTAATGATTCTCCCTAATGATTTGTTCAAAACTTGAATGTGTGGGGACATTGTGTGAATGCCTCAGATAAGTAGAATAAATACATTTTTCTTTATTATTTTCCTAGACATTTTCTCATTCCAGAGTTACATGTAGATCTTGAGATCACTATAGCCTTGGATATTGTGCTTGGCCAACAAGTTTTTCAAGCCACTCTAAATAGCATTTCTGTAATTTGCTAGCACAACATGGCCCTGCAGGGTATTCCACAGATACCTCGCTGTAAGAAAACATTTCTGCTGCTTCAAGTGTAAATTCTGTTCCTCGGGTCTAAAGGAGTGGCCCGTTCTTCCTTTTTATATAAAAAATATTCCCCCACTATCAGTCTATTGTCCTCTAATGTACTTATAAAGAGTGTTCATGTCCCTCACAAGCTCTATTTCTCTTAAGTAAAAACCTTGATACCTTGAAACCTTGAAAGTAGTGATGGGCGAATAAATTCACCAGGCGCCATTTCGCAGCTAATTTCCACACTTCAGCCAACATTTGCAAAACTGTTGAGAAAATTCGGTGGTGAAAAATCCGCTGCGTCAAAAAAATTTGGGCGCGCATGAAAATTGGTGTGGGTGTCAAAATAAGTAAACGTCTATTGACTTCAAATCGTTTCGCTATTTTTTTACCATTTCACAAAATTCTCAAGTTTTTTGCGAAGCGAAATGGGACAAATTTGCCCTTCACTACTTGATAGTACATTTGCACATGTTTTTATGCATAAAATTGTAGCCCTTTTTATAACTGTAGAAACATTCACTAGTAGACACTGACTGGCACTGCCTAGAGATGCACAGTCTGTTATTTCCAATAACGCCCAAATTCTTCTCATTTAAGGATTCACCTACACCCTTCTATTAAGTGCATATCAAGCATTTATAGTATATCTACCCAAGTGCATAACTGTACATTTATCAACATTGAATCTTATTTGATAATTTGCTGCCCGGTTCTCCAATTTACACAAATCTCGCTGCAAAATGGCAATGTTGATAGTCCATTCAGTTTTGTTAACAGGCAATGAATTTAAATCCATTAAACAGAATTTCTTTTTCTAAAGAACAGTATGAAAAACAGGAGACAACATAATTTCTGGTTTTGATAAAATGCTGAGCTGATCAATGATGAAGTGACTAATAGGCATTGATTTAGCTCTTCAATTATGCTGAGTTGCAATTCACACGTTCTGGGTTTTATTGGTCTTCCCATTAATCTGGGTTAATTATTCTTTTTAATTAGCCGTGGAATACACAGGGGATAATCTGGATGAAGAACCGAAAGGACATCTGGCTCCACATGCTAGGCCCTGTCAGAGCTTAGTCAAAAGCCAGGTATTGCCCTTTGTCATTCACTCTTGGTATTTGCAATTATCTGGCAAGACTTCAAATAGCAACATTTGGAAGCATAAATCATTTCTCACTGCTACCAAAATAAAGTGCATTTCCTCTTTATACAGGCAACAGTGACCTGTTTATTGAATGGGAGAAAAGAAGTTAAATGCCTTATCCTTGTATGTGTTAAGTACCCGTTGGCAAGGAAATGATTACAAGAGTTGCAAACAGGCAATACTTATATTTGGGATTCTCAAAGTAGGAAACATAGGAACTGAAAATATTATGTCCGTTGCTATTTAGTTCACAATGCTATTTAGTTCACAATTCAATCTACACGTTCTCATTGTAGGTCCCTCCTGACATTGTACTGAGTAACAGTATACATAATTGGGTTATGCTTCATCATAGTTAGGCCTAGTGTTGTTATGTAGCCCTGGGCCCCCCTGTCCGACCCTGCCGGTGCAGTTTTCTGCTGATAGGAACACCGGCCCGGGGTTTCAGGTAAGTTGATACAATCACCTGGGAGTGCCTAATACATTGGCCCCAAGTGCACAAAGACTTTCCTTCTCCTTTAAGACAAATTAACCATCTAACAGATTTAGTCAGTGATTACTAGGATTTGCCTAGGTCAAGGGGTAGTTTAAACATCATGTACAATCAGCTTAACTTGTTTCCAGAACAAACTATAATGGGGAATTCCCAAAAAATATGTGAGCGAGTACATTTTGCCCCATAGCATATCTCCCAACTGTCCCGTTTTCAGTGGGACAGTCCCGCTTTTGACAGCTCAACCCGCAGTCCTGCATTTATACTGACAAGTCCCAACTTGTTCTGCACTGAACAGCCAGAAAAAGATACAAAGTTTCTAACTTAATTGGCTTTTGGCAGAGAGTCCAGAACAGCCACCATGTGCATCTAAGATACTTTTGTAACAATCTTGAGATAAGCAAATAAGTATTTGTAACAATTTAGATAAACAGGTCTCTTGGGAGAAGTTACACTCACTGCTTAAAGGGCAATTCACCTTCATTAGCAACAATTTAATAATTGAAACAAACCACAGAAATATGTTTAAACTTTCAGGCCCTGCCAAATGAACATGGTAATTAGGGGGTGTGGCCACAAAATGGACTTGGTCAAAGAGAATTGCGGCAACTTTTTTGTCCCTCTTTTTATTTCCAAAATGTTGGGAGGTAAGCCAAAGCCCCTACATCACTTTATCAGCGATTTTGGCTATATAGTGAGTACTTTGTCAGTATTCTGTGAATCTTTTCTTTATGTCTTACACAGAGTGATGATGTTCAAGCATTTTCCCAGATATGCAAACAGTAACTTAGTTCTTTCTAAAAAAAACAATTTTCCCAATATGCCATTTAAAGGAACAGTAACAACAAAAAATAGGTGTTTTAAAGGATTAAGAATATAATTTAATGTTGACCCACAATGGTAAAATGGATGTGTTTTGGTTTTGAAATACAACTATAGTTTATATAAACTGCTGTGTAGTCATGGAGGCAGACATTCATGCACAGAAAACACAGATAAGTTCAGAAGAATCCCATGTATACTACACAGCGTGAAACGACATTATATTTTCAGTACTTTAAAACACTTTCTTTTTTTTTTTTTTTTTTTTTGCATTACTGTTCCTTTATGAGGATTTTGGAAAATCATCCACAGGGAGTTAAAACATGCAAAAATGTATAAGCTTTTTTTTTGGTTTAGCCCCCTGAGGCAGATCTATTTAAAGCTTCCCATAGCTATATCTGTTTGTTCAACTAAGAGGATGGAAATATTGTGATTCACATGTAGATATTGAATCTATTATAGGGAAGATTTCAGGCAAAAGCCAATATGATTCTAATAAACCAACCCTGTGTTTATTTTTGGGTTATTATAATCATATAAGAAATCCTATAAATGCCAACATCATTTCCTGCATATCAACATGTGTATGGTATGTAGAGAGGGTCTTTTAGGCATCTCAGGTAGTAGTGAGGAAGTTCATGGTATGCGGCTTCAATATATCAAGAAATCAAAAATCTTTGTTATCTAATAATGTCTTATAAAACATGTTACATGTATAGACCGGGTAAATAACAAAACACCACATATTTTATAAATTTGTCACACAATTTTGTTGCCCATAGACTTCAATGGATTTCCGCGAATTTTCACAGTTTCGCAAATTTTTGGCTAAGCGACATGATTCAGATTCACCATCACTACTCGCCAATTAAAAGTTACCAAAGTCCTATAGAAGTCAGTGGGAGGTGTGCTGATCATACTGGACTATTTTAAATCAATCAGAATTTTAGAGGTTTTCGAAAAAAAAATTCGCAATGAGTTTTCTAAAAACTCAAATAATTAGAGCTTTTCATTTTTATAGTGCATCTTTCTGCAATTTTGTCCATTGCCGTTTTCTTTATATGTTTTGGGGGTTAAACAAACAGTGCACTATTTCAATATACTACTACTGGTAGTTTAGAACAGAGATACCGGCACTCAAGGCATTTGCTATGTGCACAAATAAAAAAAGCAAGGGTTTCCCTGCAAGCAAATGCCTTGAGTGCCGGTATCTCTGTTCTAAACTATATACGGGAGGTTGATGAATCCTCCATTACTGAGCACCAGGCTGCAAACTTTAAGGGCTGTTGAGGGTGTGTTTCTGCTAACCTGTTCCACAGACTACTTTGTCTGGTTGTCCCATGTCATCTCATTGAGATGCAAAGGTATAAGGCTAAGGGTCCGGATTTCAGATTTTTGCGGCTACCACAGTAAAATTCCACCATTGTCTACTTTAGAGGTGTATTTATCAATGAGTAAAAAGTCCAATAGGAGTTAATAGAGAGTGATGGAATTTTACTGTGTCAAGCTCTGATTTCACACTGGTCTTCATGTTACAAGGTTACAGATATATAGAAACATTAGGGTAAAAGTCACCCAGCTATAGTTCCAGGGGTACCCAGGGCACAAATAAACACTCACCCCAAATCTCACCCTAACTGGCCTTCAGACTGATCCCCTTAGCTCATAACAAGGTTACAGATATATAGAAACATTGGGGTAACAGTCACCCTGCTATAGTTCCAGGGGTACCCAGGGCACAAATAAACATTCACCCGAAATCTCACCATAACTGGCCTTCAGACTGATCCCCTTAGCTCATAACAAGGTTACAGATATATAGAGACAGTGGGGTAACAGTCACCCTGCTCTAGCTCCAGTGGTACCCAGGACAGAAATAAGCACTCACCCCAAATCTCACCATAACTGGCCTTCAGACTGGGCCCCTTAGTTCATAACAAGGTTACAGATACATAAAAAATGTTGAGGAAACAGTCACTCTGCTGTAATTTCTGAAATATTAAGGAAATGAATAAACAGTCAGCCTAAGGAAGAAATATGCTCCTTCAACTGTGCAACATAAATTAATTTAGACTTTAAACATGCAAGCCTACATGAGTCCTCACAGTTTGGGGGATAGGCTTTACAAGCAAGCTCCAAAGTGCTGTTATTCAAATAAAAACAGAATAAAATTAGCACTTTTCAAAGGCAGTGTATTTATACAATCTATTTGTAATAAAGCTTCTATGACCTATTGCAGATTTCTTTTCTTGGGAGTGTGCGTTACTGTAGCTAAATGTATATAGAAATGAGACGGGAGCTTTATAAACTGATTTCTTAACAATATTTATTTTTTTTAATTTGACACAACAAAGCAGTTGCCTCTCAGGAGACGTGTGCAAGCTTTCAGGCTAAACTAGCTAGATTGCTTGAATTACAAGATAGTGTCATTTCATCAAAGAACATATTTTCAGTTTAAAAGGTTCTGAGAGGCAAAACATACTGTGTGGAATCTGCAGAGAGCTGTTTTGTGCTGAAGGGCTATTTTCACAATTGTTAGCAGCGAACAGGCTGAGATTGGTGCTGCCTTTGGAAGGGCAGACAATACAACGCTCAGTATAGTGTCATCATTTCCACAGCAGCTCAAGGTCACATCTTTGAGAGTTTATAGATATTGTTTATGGCATCGGCCGTAGTGTTAATACTGCACATTACTGTGTAATAATACAGTGTAACAAGTAAATGATATACAAGGGGAATAGACACAAGCAAAGGGGCTGCAAAGGTAAGATAAATAAATGTGGCGTAATAGATGGTAGGCTTAACTTTCCCAATGACTTTCAGTCCGACGTGAAGCTCTTAAAATTCCTGCTAACCTCACTTCACAGCACAGGATTGTGAGACAGTAGATGCTCTGCTAGCCGTTGACTTTTCAGAGCACTTAAAGAAACGGTAAAATCAAAAAAATGAAACGGCTCTAAAGTATTAAAAACATAATGTACTGTTGGCCTGCATCTTTAGAAACTCTACTATAATTTATATAAACAAGCTGCTGTGCCGCCATGGGGCAGTCATTCAAAGGTGAAAAAGGAAAAAAAGAGCAGGACTCACAGCAGATAACAGATAAGCTCTGTAGTATACTATGGGAGTCTTCAAAACGTATCTGTTATCTACTGTGTATACTGTGCTGGAATAACTGCCCCCATGGCTACACAACAGCTTGTTTATATAAACTATAGTAGTGTTTGTGATGCAAACACATGTTTTACAAGTGCAGGGCAACAATACATTATATTTCCATTAATTCAAAACCCTTTTTGGTGTTACTGTTTCCTTTAAAGGGGTTGTTCACCTTATTTCTGTTCAATTCTTTTTGAGGAGCACATATTAATGATTATTTTTCAGTTGCTTTCATTTTTTTACCTTTTTTTCAAGATTTGAGTTTTAAGTTTCATTTTTCGCCTTCCCTGTTCCCTGTTGCTGCTGAGTAAAGATGGGTGTCGACTCTGTGAATTGTTTAAACAAGAATATACCCCCTGCTGGCTGTTGTACACCATCTAAGGCGGTACCCCCACTCTTTGGAATGGTGCATGCCATAGAATTTCCTGGGATTGTGGGGCATGCACCTTCAGATCTAAATACAGCCCTGCTTGTGTATCACCCTTTGTGTTATAGAAACTGAACCCATATACCGTATATACTCGAGTATAAGCCAAGTTTTTCAGCCCCCAAAATATGCTGAAAAACTCTACCTCGGCTTATACTCGGGTCAAGTGCAAGAACGGTCGCCGGTGTCCAAGAATAGTCGCCGGTGTCCAAGAATAGTCACCGGTGTCCAAGAATAGTCTCCAAGAATATTTGCCGGCGTCCAAGAATAGTCTCCAAGAATATTCGCCGGCATCCAAAAACGAGACGCTGGCACCTCCAATGGGAGCAGAAACCCTCAATTTTTTGATTGAAACTTACCAGAAGCTGCTGCATTTCTCACCCTAGGCTTATACTCGAGTCAATAAGCTTTCCCAGTTTTTGGAGGTAAAATTAGGTACCTCGGCTTATACTTGTGATGGCTTATACTCGAGTATATACGGTATGTGCAATGAACTTATCTATTTAAATATTGCACCTCCTGCTTTTATCACTAAAGTAACCACAATTATCTGATGTTACGTGCCTCCCTCCTGCATTATGACAGCCACTATTATATGTGAACAACTGTTCCCAGTCTTCTTGTAAGTGCCAAGCATGACTGTTTCTCGTTTTGTTTATTTTCCGTTTTTACAACAATTCTAAATGAAAAACTATAATTAAAAACGAACCGAAATTATTTTGAAAT
The DNA here is from genome assembly GCF_017654675.1 of Xenopus laevis. Lineage (NCBI taxonomy): Eukaryota > Metazoa > Chordata > Amphibia > Anura > Pipidae > Xenopus > Xenopus laevis. The sequence continues at coordinate 49,963,626 of NC_054388.1, read as the reverse complement.
GATTGGGGGGGGGCTGCATCAATATTTTGAAGCTTTGATGCGTTTAGCAAATGAGAGTATAAAGTAATGCATTCCATATCTGAGTAGAAGAAAAGATACAGGTATATCTCTCATTCTTTGTGGAAGAGTTCCCCCACCCTCTGTTGGGGGCAGATTAATAAAGGGCGAAGTGGCTAACGCTAGCGACTTTTCGCCAGAAATCACATCTGCAGGGACGTCGTCAATTGACTAAAAGTCGCTGATGACAATTCGCTAGCGAGCATATCGTTTGTTTGCACTTTATCCCCAGACGACTTTTCGCTCAGGCAAATGGTCATTGCTCAGCAAATTCACTAAAGTGTGGATTTTACTGAATGTTACCTCTTTTGCCAAAGTCCTGAAAAACTTTTTTTGGGTTAACATTTTTCCCCAGACATTTGAGGGCCATCGAACATTCATTTTACAGTGGGCTCATGTCTAAAGCATTATAGGATCTCTTTTGTCTTTATTAAGGTTCCTTGGACATTTGTAATAGAAAGTGGCCATTTCAAGCATTTGCACCAACATCTCTAATAAAAATGTCCATACAACTTTAATGTTCCCGCCCTATTCAAAGTGACCTAAGCGTAAGATCACTGGAGACTTTTCGCTTGGCATAAAAGAACGCCAGCGAATCTTCGCTATGAAATGCTAGCCCTGAATAAGTATAGCTACGAAAAGTCGACAGCGCTTGGCACCCAGGATGCGTTTTAGTGAATAAGCGTAGTTGTAACGATTTTTCACCTGGCGAATTGTGCGCAACAATTTCACCCTTTAGTAAATATGCCCCCTTGGTTTCTATCAATGGGTGACAGGGAAATTTCACCCTTTTATAAAAATGCCTCTGAAAACCCCATAGAAATTGCTAGAGAGTGGCAAGCTCTAATTTCACTCTTTGATAAATATGCCCCTTGCCCTGAGCACCTGAGTGTCCCCTGTCAGGTAGTCTAGGAGTACCAGGTAGTGAGGTGTAGCTGATTAACACTACTCTGGGTAATACATTTGAGCCAAGGCTGAGCAGGAACCCCAATAATGGATGTATTTTGCCTATGGTTAGCTAAGTCATATGTAAATATATATTGTTATATGTTCCTATTTAGATTTAAGTCATGCTTTATAGATAAATGTTACATACTAGTGTGTCAGGTATCATTGTGAGTCAGAAGGTGATAGCCTCCCCTACACTTCCCACTGGGACCCACACACTGAGAACAGGACAAGCCCAGCTGAGAAATAGCAGGAGTACCAGAGAACCCACGAGTATAAAACAATAGGGATCATGGAAAGCAAGGCACTTAACTGCAGGCAGAGAGCTGTAGCTTGAACCGTAGTGTAGTGGGTCAAAACCAGAAGATCAAGAAACCAAGGAGTCAGAACCAAAATTGGTCAGGAACAAGCCAAAAGTCAGGAATCCAGAAGTCAGTAACAACACAGGAAGAAATGCTTAGTGTCAGTCGAAGACAATCACCTCGCACTGGAGCATAGGCCTCGGTATCCATTTAAGCGCTTGCGTGTGTCAGAATATCCGCATGTTGGGACGCGGGCCTGCATTTAAAATGTGTGCGCGAGGACGCTGGAGCATGCATCAATTGATGTGCATGGCTGACCAGCTTTGACACCATACCTGGACTCGCGCTGAACAGAACATAGGGGGCTATTTACTAAAATTTTAATAGAAACATACTTAACCTAACTCCCATCCACGAATTTGACGTATTTACTTATATTTCAGGTAAAAAAAATCTGAAAAAAAAAGCAAAAAATGTATGACTTTATAGAATTGTGTCAAACACCTCAAAATTCGTAAAATTCCTGAAGGTTACAAACTTTTTCAAATGGTTAAAGGGACAGCTGCCGTTGACTTTTACATGAATTTGACAGTTTTTAGGTGGATTATGTTTGAATTCAAACTTTTAGCAGCTTCGGGGCATAATAAATATTGAAACATCGGAGGGTTTTTCTTCTTGAAAATTTTTTTTCACTGAAAAAACTCAACTAGAAAAATTGAGTTTTAATAAATAACCCCCTTAGTGTTTCAGTGGAAATACTGGTGCTCTGTAAAGGTTGTGTGAGTCTTTACCGTCTTTGAGAGGCTTGAACACACTAGTCAAACCCAATTAAAAAAGCGAATCCTGCCTGAGGCGAGAAATGAATGGAACCCTCGCTCTGCTGGAATCTTCTGCAACAAACAACAAGACTGCATGATGGATGTAACTAGAAGCTTCTTGGCCCCACAGAAAATCCTTTTTTAGCCCCTCTACTTCATAAGACAAACTCGGGTGTGAAATATACTGAATGTGAACATCAGTCAAGACCCCCAACAGTCCAGTTACACTTCTAGGCCCCCTAAGATCTTCTAATGTGTTGTCTTTATTGGGATGCCCCTGGCTCTATGGTTGTTGTGAAAGCTTTGCTGGTCTCCTAAATAACTGATGAATGAAGCCTGGTGGAAACTATTTATGCTAGCTGTCACTCAGCTTCCCGCTCCTCTAAATCCTGCTCCATTTCAATCCAAAGCTTTTTAGAGGGCTCTAATTAGAACTGTGTGTTTGGGAAAATATTCTTAATGTATAAAGGGAATCTATAGTCTCAGGGCATGTCAGCAAATCCCTGGAAATCAGAGCATTCCCCGGCATCATACCCCAGAGACTCATTTTGCTAATGGCATCACTGGAATGGTGTGAATGTAGAAGGAGGTAGAATATCAGCCCTTTCTTCTATTCTATACCAGCAATACAGCTTTACACAAATGCAATCATCCTGCAACACAAAGCATCAGCCCATTAACTCCATTACACCTACACAAGAGGTTAACTCAAATATGTAACCTGAGGATTTGTTTTGCATTTTAATAGACAGCGGCGAAGAGCCCAGTGGCGAGGAATTGTAAAAACATCTGTACATCAAATAACACAAAAGCCATTTCAGCATTTTAATGCAGGCCGAGCTAATGTGTGGTGTAATACTCAATAAGAAAAATCACTTAAAGGTGGTTACAGTGAGGAAGCGGACAGACTTTAATACATACCCAAAGGATGTGGCGAGAGCTGAATGACTTCAATTCAAACAGCTGGTGAAATTGCTTAAGATGCCAGATTTCATTGAGATAATTTCTACTACAGTTATCGGACCTGTTATCCAGACCTGGTGTTTTCCAGATAACGGATCTTTCCGTAATTTGGATATTCATACCTCAAGTCTACTAGAAAGTCATGTGAACATTAAATAAACCCAACAGGCTGGTTTTGCTGCCAATAAGGGAATCAAATTGGGATCAAATACAAGGTACTGTTTTATTATTACAGAGAAAAGGGACATCATTTTTTGAAAATGTGGATTATTTGGATAAAATGGAGTCTATGGAAGACGGCCTTTTCCGTAATTCGGAACTTTCTGAATAATGGGTTTCTGGATAACGGATGCCATACCTGTACTAGGGCAAACTTGGTCTTGAGAATTGGCATGGTAGTTACTACTCCTATAAAGGCCTGGCCAATTGTTATCAGTTTTCCTGTGATAGGTTCTAGCCTGTTTGTCCTCCTATGTAATTGTGGCTGTGATCTGAGTAGCGGCAGATGCAATTGCAACAGGTATACACTTTTACACAATTCATCCTAACAAACAGGATGTCAGTGTAATAAATGCAGAAGTGTAAGGAGTGTGTTTGGATGCAAATACCTGGTGGTGCCCAAGTCAGATCAGATGTGATATATTCATTTAATAGGTAGAACAATATGCGAAGACCATCTTTTTAATGCACATTAAAAAGTTACAGACTCCCTGCCACTCACCCTTTTAGCGGAAATTACAGTGTTCTAGCCACACCCACTTCTTGAGGTATCAGACTGGCCCACTGGGGCACCGGGAAAAAACCCGGTGGGTTGCGGTTCTGCTGGGCCCCATCATCCTAGGCACCTTAGCAGGATGTGGTGCAGAGGTGGAGCTCTAGGGGGCAGGCAGTAATCTGGCAGTAATCTACTCTGTGCTGGTGGCAGGTAATCATGGGGGGCGGAGTGGTGTGCCAGACTGGTGGATCTTTGGAATGTGTGACCAGAGTGGTGGTCTTTTGCCAGATTTTCCACTGGGCCCCACCTCCCCTAGTTCGACTCTATATCATACTATTAAAGAAAATAAAGAAGGCTGTGGCCAGTTAGAATAATTGTCGAAACTGCCAACTAGATTGTAGTAACCTTAACAATGCAAATGGGTGATGATTATGATTATTGTATAATTACATGTTAAAAGTATTATATTGTTATTACATTATTTTATATTCAGCTCTTAAAGGGGTTGTTCACCTTTAAATGTACTTTTAGTATGACGTATAGACTATAGAGTGATATTCTGAGACAATTTGCAATTGGTTTTCACGTTGTATTATTATTTGTGGTTTTTGAGTTATTTCGCTTTTTATTCAGTAGCTCTCCAGTTTTCAGTTTCAGTAATCTTGTTTCTAGGGTCCAAATTGCCCTAGCAACCATGCACTGATTTGAATAAGAGACTGGAATATGAATAGGAGAGGCCTGAATGAAAAGATGAGTCATAAAAAGTAGCACCAACGATTCATTTGTAGTCTTACAGAGCATTTGTTTTTAGATGGGGTCAGTGACCCCCATTTGAAAGCTAGAAAGAGTCAGAAGAAGGCGGCAAATAATTCAAAAACCCTAAAAAATAAATAATGAAGACCAGTTGAAAAATTGCGCAGAATTGGCCATTTATAACATATTAAAAGTTAGCTTGAAGGTGAACCACCCCTTTAATAATTCCTTTAGACAAACAGAAATTCATTTTTCATTTAAATAAGTAGAAAAACCACACTATTTAAGTTTTAGTTGTGTAGGCTTTATTGCCGAGTTACATATCAACCATCTGTAACATGCAGGGAGCAACAGCTTTAGAAAATGTGTCATGGCATTTTTTTTTTCTTGTTGCACATTATTGTCATAGGAATTCTTTGGAAAATAACAGCTTTCTGTCATGGTTAAAGGAGGTGTGACAGGGATGGGAAGAATTCATAGAAAAAAAGAGTCAGCTTGACCTTGGAATGCTATATAACTCTTATAGCTTTGAGCGATGCTCCAATGTCCTCAGCTGCAGTAAATAAAGTGCCTTGTAGAGTGACGAACACCATTCGCAGCCAATACATGAAACAAGCCGTTCACAGGAAAGAAACATTACAAAGGATACAATGTTCTTCACAGATCCATTCTCAATGTCTGTATCATTTACTCAGGTTTAGCCTTTTGTCATCCTAAATGGCTTAGAATTTTTTTTTTTCTAATAAATATAGCGTGTCTTGATGCTAAAACTCATTTTATATAAGGTACAAGTAAAAAGGACCTCCATTAAGAAAACAAGGACAGTGACAATGAGGTATAAAACTATGCTATGCTTTAAGCTCCCAGCTCAAGGTGCAGGAACAAAGAACATGGAGGCAGATTTAAAAAGATTAGGTGAAGGTCTCATTGGAGGATTCTGCATTTTAAAAGGGTCGGTGACCCTGGAGGGCTAGGGGAAAATTCTAATGTGCAATAACACTTTAGAAATGTTTTACAGATACAACTCTAGTGTTGCTGTACTTTTGCTGGACATTTGCTGGATTTGTAATACAGAAGCAATTGGGTAAAAGTGTGGTGTAGTGAGGGGCGAATCTGTCCCGTTCGTGAGAATTCACGAAACGCATTGAAGTCAATGGGCGTCAAAATAATTTTGACTAGTGTCAATTTCTACGCCAATGACAATTTTTATACGTGTGCCTATTTTGTTCAAATGTATTAAAGTCAAAGGCTGTCCGAATAATTTTTACGCATGACAATTTTAATGTGCACGACTATTCTGAAGTGCGCCAAATTTTTTTGACACAGTAGATTTTTCGCCGGTGAATTTATTCGCTGATAAGAAAAATCACTTAAAGGTGGTTACAGAGAGGAAGCGGACAGACTGAATGACAATCAGATTGCACTGAGACAATTTCTACTACAGGTATCGGACCTGTTATCCAGACCTGACGTTTTCAAGATAACGGATCTTTCCATAATTTGGATTTTCTAGAAAATCTAGAATTTAGATTTACTAGAAAATCATGTAAACATTAAGGGGCCGATTCACTAACTTCGAGTGAAGGATTCGAAGTAAAAAAACGTTGAATTTCAAAGTGTTTTTTGGGCTACTTCGACCATCGAATGGGCTACTACGACCTTCGACTACGACTACAATCGAACTATTCGAACTAAAAATCGTTCGACCATTCGACCATTTGATAGTCGAAGTACTGTCTCTTTAAGAAAAAACTTCGACTCCCTAGTTCGGCATCTAAAAGCTACCGAACTCAATGTTAGCCTATGGGGAAGGTCCCCATAGGCTTGGCTAACTTTTTTTGATCGAAGGATATTCCTTCGATCGTTGGATTAAAATCCTTTGAATCGTTCGATTCGAAGGATTTTATCGTTCGATCGAAGGAATAATCCTTCGATCGTTCGATCACACTATTTGCGCTAAAATCCTTCGACTTCGATATTCGAAGTCGAAGGATTTTAATTCCCAGTCGAATATCGAGGGTTAATTAACCCTCGATATTCGACCCTTAGTGAATCGGCCCCTTAGAGTTGAAGTATTTCTGGTCAGGTGATCTCTGAGGCAGCACACAGACCATCATGAAATGGTGGCTCAAGGCAAGAGATGTAAAAGGGCAATATTTACTTACATATATATTCCAGTTTGGTAAGATTCTTTAAAATGCCACTTAATATGATGATCTGTTGCTTAAGTGTTGATTTTGGGGGTATAGTTTTCCTTGAAAAAAAAGTGTTAATTAACCCTCGATATTCGACCCTTTGTGAATCGGCCCCTAAATAAACCCAACAGGCTGGTGAATTTATTCGCTGGTGGCGAAACGTGGAAATTAGGTGCGAATTTGCGCCTGGCAAATTTATTCGCCCATCACTAGTGTGGTGGAGAAAAAAAGTTTAAACTCCCTTTAAACATGCATTCCTGAGTGTTATATTTGCCAGCTTTTGTCTTCGTCTGCATATTATTAGAATAGTTACTGGTTTTGTATGTAATTAAAAGTTATATGGGTTGCACTATAGCCATGAAGATATGTTGGACATGACCCCATGCAAACTGACAGTTTTAAATCTGAAATACAAAGTCAAGGTATTTAGAGAATCACTGACAGGTGAATGAGTTTATTTGTGGGTGTCTGTGATCCTCAGCAATTACCTGGTGGAATATTAAGGTTTTAAGTCATGTTATCTAGTATAAATTTCTTGAAGGGAGGGACTATAAGGGGGTTAATTATCAAGGTCCGAATATCTGAACTTGAATAATTCGTCGTTTTCGGAGCAAAAAAAAAAAAAATACTATGAATATTTCGTGATTTATTAAATTCTGATGGTCTAAAAACACTGAATCCAAAACCCCGGCATCTAAAAGCACTCGAGATCCTGTATAAGTCAATTAGGAAGGTCCCAGTGTCTGCACTGATGTCTGTACTGATATCCGTTGATATGTAGTTTTTGCGGAAAACTCTGAACAATACAGAGTTTTCAGGGAAAGCTCCGAAGTTTGCACTACACTATTTTTTCAGGCTTTTTTCTGCATAAATAAGGTCCATTCAGGGAATTCGGAGTTGCTCGAAGTTTGATATTAGAAATACTGGGATAAATTCGGACCTTGATAAATAACCCCCTAAAAGAGGGCTCCAGTAGAAGGAAACTTCTAATAGAAGTTAAACTTGAAGTGGTTTTTCATTAACTTTAGTTATCTAATATTCTGTTATGAGTTGGACCCTTTTGGTCAGGTTACTATTCCTTTCCAGCATCCTCAGTTGTGTTCCGTGGCCAAATAAAACCTGGGTGTTATATTTTATCTGCAATCCACAGGTTGGTTTTCAGTTGTAGAATGAATTCTTCTGTCGTATTGATCTGTGTAATTAATTTCCTGACATTAAACAAAATAGTCTATTTAATTCACAGGCCTTTTCTTCTGGTGCCCTTGAGCAGTAGTTCAGATAAAGCCGAGTACATGAGTCTATCTGTAATGCAATATGTCATCATCCAGATATATTAAACGAATCTGTGTATCTAGAATAATTCTGCTGACATTTAGTCTCCTGACTTCTGTTGCATGACAAAACATATGGAGCAAGTCTTAATAGTCAAAGAGGCAGCATGCACCCAAGCTGAAATGTGGGATGTCCTACTGACCTAAGCTGGATGTCTTAATAAAACCACACTCACTTGAAAAAGGTTTGAGAGGGAGAGAAAATGCATTTGTCAGGGAAGAAGCTTTATACATTCAGTGCATTCAGCAATTAACTTTGTGTCCACTCATCATTCCTTCTCCTTATATTTGTATTTATACATATGGGTAGGAGGTGCCATATTGTTTCTCTTTGACAGTATAGTATGGGAGTATAGCGAATTGTGTTCCCAGGACATTCAGTCTCTGTATATTTCAATTTAAAGATATTGGAGGAGTGCTATATTGTTTCCCTTAGACAGTACAGAATGAGGGTATAGTTTATTGTGTGCCCAGAACATTCCTGCCATTTTATTAATATGTAGATAAAGGAATAATATCTTTGTTGACTGCAAGTGTGACACTAACCTTAAATATCATAAACAAGCAAATAAGCGTATTTATGCTCAGAAATTGGGTGCCCATTTATTACACATGATAGACAGCAACCAATCAGTACATAAAGACTGTCATCAGACAGTTTTTTTTATGGAGCGCAAATATGGCAACTCCACCTGGAAATATAAATCCAAATCTGCAAGTGTAAGAGGCAATTTAATGGAACTGCTAACACGGAGTAAAACATACAAATGAAAAAAGTATTTAACGTGTATTTTTTTTTTCTCTCTCATTTGTTTCTTTCTCTTTCAGTTCAGGCCAATAAATCAAGTGGCTGTTGCACAAAGGGCAGATGTGGGGGAAGAGAGATGATTCTGTCATTTTACCCTTCTAACCTTTCCAACTCACCTTTCTATTTTTAAGACTTTCATTGTTCCCTTAACAGCACTCTTTCCATCTTTTTCTGTTTCTTTCATAGAGTTTAGATATTAAAAAAGTGAAGAACTAACCATTAGACAAGTTTTGGTTTTGACTTTTTGAATTGTTGTAAGATGAAAAATGGCTCCTTGGATGTGCATTTGCCCTTTGGATAAACAATGCACCCCAGTTTGATTGGCCAAATCACAAACTAGTTGAATAATGGCAACAGTATCTGTGTTAGAGTCCTGTATATGGTCAGCTACCCATGGAATACGAGCAAAGTGGTGGAGTTTTGTGCAAAAAGTCCCCAGTTCCCTGGCCGTGTGGACAGTCTGCAGATGACCCGCCGAGGTACCTGGGTAAGATGCCTGCAAGTACATGCCATTTTGTAAACACTGAGTAAAATGTTTTGTAACATTAAGTAAAATGGAAAGTGAATGTGACTGCCTGCCCCGCCTCTATACCTGAGACATGGGTGGGGCAGGCAATATATGATTGATTTTTCATAAAAAATAGAATATGGATTCCATGTTTAATTTGAAAAGGACTTTATTATATAGCTGGTCCCCTTTAAATATGCTCATAATTGCTCAAAATCTTTTGCATAGAGTAAACCTTTTTTGTTGATACCATCCCCTATTTAACTTTATTTGTGAACCCCTCCTAAGGTAATGACTGTGCAGCAGCCTAGTTGAAGGCAGTTTACTCCCTGTCAGTTGAGTCTTCAAAAGGAGGGGGTAGCATATACTACAGTAATTAATACTTTGTATTTTTCAATTAGTACCCTTAATTATCTGCTTCTACATGATCTATGAGATGTGAATGAGTCCCTGCTCGCTGCCATTGTTCCACAGAGTATTTCCAAGTAAAAACCATCTTGATTGCCCCAGGAAACAAACTCATCTCGATAACGAATAGCATTTCCTATCTTAGATGAACTTCTCATTAACTTCTCCTTCTCCTGCACAGACATAATGACTTGCTGCTTTCAATCTACATTCATATTATATCTGTGCACCTCCTGCCGTACAGTAAGACTAACGACTTGCAGCTCAGCGAGATCCTATTTTGTCAAGATGCCAAAGCGTAAGTGCAGAATTTGGAGAATGTTTTGTTCTTGTTGCGATTACAGAATTATCTACAGAGAAAAGACTTTAAAGGAACTTGGAACGAGAGGGCCCTTGTGTGCTTTAATTGTTCATGCGGTAAACACTTATGGTTTTAATTGACAAAGGTAATTTTCTAATTCAGCATGAAACCAAGAAATTCCAAGTTCTGAAATTTCCTTTATTCATAATATCCAAGTTTTAGTTTAACTTTCCTCAGAACTTGAATTTCCTCCAATTTAAATTAGGACTGAACTCAAGCAGCAAAGAAAGTTTAAATGCACCGGCCAAAAAAAAAACAGTTTTTTTCAAAGATTAGTGGGTCACTTTGCTGCCAAGGGTTTAACCTAATTAGACTTCAATTTTTTTTAGAAAATGAAGGAAATTTACAAGACAAGAGGAGTCTTATATTCAAACATTCAGTGGAACTAGAACACTCTGGTGGCAGCTTATGGGGGGGGGGGCAGCGATTCTATGACTTATGCAGTTATTGGGGTTAGAACAATCTGATGGCAGCTTACAGGGGGCAGTAAGTCTGGGACTCAAGCAGTAGGTGGGGCATGAGAAAACTGACGGCAGCTTAAAAGGACAAGGAAGTCTGTAACTTGTGTGGAACTAGAAGACTACCATGGAATCTTCAGGAGGACAGAGAGTCTGTGACCTAAGTAGCAAGTGGGGCTAGAGAAAACTAATGTCAGCTTAAAGGAGAATTCAACCCCCTAGGAGCAAAAATCCCTCCCCCCTCCTCTGCGTAGGGGACTTTCGGGCACATAGTAGCTCCGTACCGGCAAATGCCTCCAACTGCGCATGTTCCACCGAAAGTCACAATGTTTCCGATTTCTTTTTTCGGAAACTTTGTGACTTTCGACGCATGTGTAGGGATGTAGCGAACGTCGGAAAAAATGTTCGCGAACATGTTCGCGAACTTCCGGGCAAAAATGCGAACGGTTCGCGAACGTCGCAAACCCCATAGACTTCAATGGGAAGGCGAATTTTAAAAGCTAGAAAAGACATTTCTGGCCAGAAAAATTATTTTAAAGTTGTTTAAAGGGTGCAACGACCTGGACAGTGGCATGCCAGAGGGGGATCAAGGGCAAAAATGTTTCTGAAAAATACATTGTTGACACAGCGCTGCGTTTTGTGCTGTAAAGGGCAGAAATCACACTACGTCACTCAGATGATGTTTCTGGACACGGAATGTGAAAAAGCTCACACAGCTAGGTGGCATTTGGTTAAAGACTGAGCAAACAATGCCTGCAAGGGCAACGTATACAGTAGTGGATACGGAATATATTATTGCTGCTTGAAAAACGTCACTCAGGTGGTGTTTCTGGAGACGGTATTATTATTGATATTTAGACAGAATGTGAACAAGCTCACACAGCTAGCTGGCAGTTGTTTGAAAATGAAGAACACACTGGGCAAACAAATTGAAACAATGCCTGCAAGGTCAACGTATACACTACAGCAGTGGATACGGAATATATCATTGCTGCTTGAAAAACGTCACTCAGGTGGTGTTTCTGGAGACGGTATTATTATTGATATTTAGACAAAATGTGAACAAGCTCACACAGCTAGCTGGCAGTTGTTTGAAGAACACACTGGGCAAATAATGCCTGCAAGTGCACTACTATTAGTGCACTACTATGAAGAATAGTGATGGGCGAATTTATTCGCCAGGCGCGAATTCGCGGCGAATTTGCGCGATTCGCGCCGAGCGAATAAATTCGCGAAACGCCCGCGAAAATTCGCGGTAAAAATTCGCCGGCGTCAAAAAAAAAATTTTCGAAAAAAGTCGCCGGCGCCAAAAACGGGCGCCGGCGCCAAAAACGGGCGCCGGCGTCGGAAAAACGGGCGCCGGCGTCAAAAACGGGCGCCGGCGTCAAAAACGAGACGCCGGCGCCGTTTCGCGAATTTTTCGCCGTTTCGCGAATTTCGCGCGAAATTCGCGAATTTTTCGGCGAAGCGAAACGGCGCAAATTCGCCCATCACTAATGAAGAACAGCAAACAGCACTGGACACGTTAAAGAAAAGTAAGATAAGTAAAATAAAAAAATATGTATAGTATATTAAAAAAAAAAATTACTCTGGTTGGTGCTGAACTACTAGGAGCAGCACACCAGTCCCACTCCCCAACACAGCTAGACTAATAGCACTGGGGTCTTATAGTAGCAAAGTAAAAAAACAAAAAAGAAAATAAAAGCAGTCCTTACAAGGACTATTGGGTTACAGGCAGCAGTCAGCAGATGAGAGATCAGCAGCAGTGCCCACAGCAGCTACATACAGAGCACTGCAGTAGAAGGTAGATTACTAGCCAGCAAAGCTACCTAACCTAAAATGTCCCTCAAATCCCTGCAGAGTTCTGTCCCTACAATACAGAGCAGTATCAAGTAGATTACTAGCCAGCAAAGTTACTATCAACTGTCCCTCAAATCACTAACAGCTCTCTCCCTACACTAGCTCTTCCAAGCACACACAGGCAGAATGAAAAAACGCTGCAGGGCTTCAGTTTATATATGGAAGGGGAGTGGTCCAGGGGGTGTGGTCCAGGAGGGAGAGCTTCCTGATTGGCTGCCATGTATCTGCTGGTCTGGGGTGAGAGGGCAAAAATAAGCGCCAGCTAAGGCGAACCCAAATTGGCGAACGTCGCGCGATGTTCGCGAACATTCGGCGAACGCGAACACCCGATGTTCGCGCGAACAGTCCGCGACATCCCTACGCATGTGCAGTAGATCCTTACCGGTAAATGCCTCCTACTGCGCGTGCGCCACCAAACGCCGGCGAATACAGGAAGAAGAGCACTCGGGAGAAGATGGCTGCCGTGAACGCTGCTGGAGAGGACCTAGAAGGAGGGGTAAGTAACAAGTTAGGGGCATTTGCCCGGGGGGGGTAGGCCGGGGGGAGGAGGGAGGGGGCCATACGCAGGGAAGGGGGGAGGGATTTTTGCACCAAGGGGGTTGAATTCTCCTTTAAGGGTGGCAGGGAGTCAGTAACTCAAATCGTTGGTGGAGCTCAAGCACTATGATGGAAGCTTACAGGGGGAGGGGCAGGGAGTCTGTAACTTAGTGAGTGTTAGTAGCTAAAGGCAGTTTACAGGGAGGAACAAGGAGTCTGTGATTTGAGCAGTGGATGGGACTGGGACACACTGATGGCAGCTTGTAAGGGATGGGGAATGGAGTTTGTCCCTCCCCCTGTAAAGCAGTAGGTGTGGCTATAACCTGTGATAACAGTTTACAGAAACTGAATGATCCAAGCAATCAATACTGTCTTAGAAAAGTTTGCAGTTCCAACCCATATATATAGGTACACATATACAAAAATGAATGTTCTCTTCTTATATTGTAGTAACAAAGAAAACAGTACCAAAGCATTCAATGTATTTTATAAATATAAAAGAAGGAATGTCCAGGTCAGAGAATACGTGATACCCTCCTGCTGTACTGTCTGGTTCAGAGAATATTAATGGACTTGTGTCTATGAGCTGTCTGTGTTCAGGTAGCAAACTGTAGGCACCAGTCCATTTGTAAAGCCCATAGGAATTGAACACTTGTGCTTTATTGATGTTTAGCTGTACAGCAATTCTCTAGCCGGTAACTTGAAGCCAAACCTGTGCTCCCTTTTTACTGGAAATCTGTGGCCTCTGTAATCTTGATGTGACATTGGGCAGGAAAGGAAACTTAACATACACATACAGGAGCAAGTATGAACCTTTATACAAAGCAGCTATTGCAGGTACACAAATAATGCCACAAATTATAAATGAACAAATATAACATGTTGCAGGTATGACCTATCGAGCTTATCATTTCAGGCATATTCTTGTTTCATCCATTAAAATTGAAAAAAAAGGGGCTTAAGTTATAATACAAAATCCAAAAATTCACCATGTTTTACCCATGTGATGTAAGGGTAATTTCTTCATTTTGTGTCAATTTACCTGTAATTACAGCCAAACTAAAAGCTCCAAGCCAAGCTTGTTATAAAGATGCTTAAGGATCTGAGCTGTCAATCACATATTACATGCCCCACCTCTATGCCTGAGGCATACAGATGGGACAGTCAATTACTTTCATTTTCCATTCAGCACTTCCTACATGTCACTGCACTCCCTCCTAACACTCTATAATTGTGTAGGGCACTGTGTATGGTACCCCATTCTGGTGCATACACAAGATTTTGAGGTGATACACAACAATGTCTCCATTGTTAACCCAACAGCAGGGACAGTATTTTTGGTTTAAAGAGGAATTAGTGTAACTCACACCTGGATTTTGGTGCCCTCATGAGACCAGCAGACTCAACCCAGGGCATTGCATGGCACAAGGATAGTAGAAGAATGCTCAACCTGATTGACGTCTCTAACAATAATGGATTGTATTTACTGATAAGAACCCTCGCCCTGCAGAGCACATTACTGCATATTGACATCCCATCAGATTTGAACTCAAAGGGGAAAGCAAAGAATAAAATAATACAAAAGTTGCCAAACACCACATTATCTTTTGGCCTTCAACTCCTTTCAAAACTGTTTCCAACAAACTGGGGAGAGAGTGGGAAAAATAACAATAAACTGTGCTTCAATCTGCTCTATCAAAAATATGAGGCTCCTGCTAGTCTGGAGGATTCCGAGATGTTCCGTATAAGGTTTCCTTTATCAACTTGTTTCCACTGCCATCAAAAAGTAGCAACTCTCATTACAATCTGATATCTCCAACTAAATATATGTTCATGTTCCCAAAGCAAAAAGCTGACAGTACACTAGGTATTCTCAATGATGTACAAGATTGCACATTAAAGGGCAAATAACTGAAATGCTGATGATTCCTAAATGGAGGATTGCTAGCAAAATGTACAAATCTATAGAGTTTTTTTTTAAATTTCCTCCAACCTGCTATAGTTCCAGAAGTACACAGGGCAACAATAAGCATTCACCCTATAATCAACCTAATTTGCCTTCAGGCTTCAGGCTCATAAAAAGGTTACAAATAAATATAAAAAATGCGTTAGCAGTCACCCTGTTATAGTTCCAGGGGTTGGAAAGAAGTTCCCAGAGCACTCACCCCATATATCACCCTAACTGGCCTTCAGACTGCCCCCCTTTAGCTCATAATAAGGTTACAGATATATAAAAAAAATTGTGGTAACAGTCACTCTGCTATAGTGTCAGGGCTACCCAGGGCAAAAGTAAGCACTCACCCCAAATCTCACCCTAACTGGCCTTCAGGCTGGACCCACTTAGCTCACATCAAGGTTACAGAAATATAGAAAAAATGGGGCAACAGTTACCCACTATAGTTCCAGGGGTACCTAGGGCACAAATAAGCACTCACCCCAAACCTCAAAGTATAGATGCACCTGCCTGAGTTTTAAGAATCTAGAACCCCAAATAAATCCACCCCAGATTTTACCACAATGGACCTTCAGGCTGGGTATGAAGCCATATCTAGGTGAATAAATATGTTTTCTCCCCAAATTGTGGCCTAACTGGCTTATAGGCAGAGCCCAATTGTCATTGGCCTTACTATTTGGGTCCTACTGATTTTTGATATTGAGCGCAGGTGTTATATAAATATGTTGGTGTTGTGTACATGTAAATAATAGGCACATACTGGGGCCCTTTATATTCTGCAAGCCTGAAGCATTGGATAAACCAGGCAGTATAAAAATGTAGTTGAGCTGCTGTAATTATGACTAGAAAACGGACACGGCAGGCAGGACTATAAAGGAAGGAGGTTGTGATATAAAGAGGCATTTTGTATGAATAAGTGTTTTACTGCACACAGAAGCAACATTTATTTTGAATGCAGGGTTTGTAGGCCAATCAGGGGCCCCAATACACAAGATAACCAAGAGTGTAACCTCAAGGTCACCGGTCCAGATTCAGCCCAAAGCACCAGTGCAAAGGAGAAGGTTATTTTCATGCAGAGAAGAGCTTAGAAGCAAATTGCTTGTCTTGGTGCATTTCTCCAGAGGTGGGTGCTCTGACTGAAAAGATTGACAGCTTGTAGTTGCTACTCAACAGACCTGTCAATAAAAAAATGACTATAAAGACTAAATGTTCTTGTTGGAGAGGCCGACAACTGTTAGTGGAGGCACCAAAGGGAGATTTTGTACTTGTAACTAATAGAGTTTCTTATTTCTGCAAAGCACAGGCTCTTTGTGAGGACGGTGGGAGGTCAGCTAATAATAAATGATCGCAGACGATTATTGGCTGAAGGATACAATCAATAAAAAATGTATATTTCCCTTAACATAAAGGAGAGATTGAAAACTCAACTCACACATTTTGTGGTCAGTCTGCCGCCCCCCCCCCCCTGCCCGTCGTGCTTACCTTAAAATCTCCGACGGGGGTCCAGGGGGGGCCGCATCGCTAGCGCAGAGAGCGAAATTGCACTCTCTGCACTAGAAGAGCCGAATTTCCGGTTTAAAAAACGGAAATTTGGCTCTTAAAGTTACAAGGAGCGGCTTTTTGCCACCCATTGTAACTTCTGGGGAGATGTCTCCTGAGGTAAGGTACTCACCTTGCCTCATGGCAGAAACGCCCCTGGTTTCTCCTACTTAGTGTAACTGGAGGAGTTGTGGTCGAGCTTGTGTGTTTTCCTATAGAGTGTAAATCACATATCTACCACTAGGTGGGGAATTGGAACATTTTCTTTTCTTATTTAGCAATGCAGGTGTCCAGGAGCTGTTCTCTTGTTACCATCCCATTGTTCTGGGGGGAGTGATATCAACTTGTAATGCAGCAGTAAAGAGTGACAGTAGTGACTGAAGATTATCAAAGCACAAGTCACATGATTGAGGGCACCTGGGAAAGGTATTTTTCCTAAATCTTTTCTCTCCATTGTAACTAGTAGGGTGAGTGCTTTTTTGCTGCCCTGTGTGATAGCAGGGTGATTCTTACCCCAATATTTCTATATATCAGTAACCTTGTTGTGGGCTAAGGGGGCCCAGTCTGAAGGGCAGTTATGGGGAGATTTGGGGTGAGTGCAGGGCCGGAACTAGGGGCAGGCAGTATAGGCACCTGTCTAGGGTGCAACAACAGGGGGTACCAGACACATATCTGTAAAAGTGTATTCTGTCTACCACTAGTCCCTGTTTGCTGCCCTGTCTCTTTCTCTTCTCCCTCCCCTCCTCTCTGTCAGTCTTCCCTCCCATCAGCAGCTCTCCCCTTCCATCAGCTGCTCTCCCTCCCTCCCCTCCCATCAGCTGCTCTCCCCTTATTCCCTGACTTCCCCTCTGCTACTACACATGGTTAAGCGCACTGGTTACGTTCAATTGCTCTTGCTTTCAGACGTTTGCATGGGGGGAGTGGGCTGGCCGGCCGGCAGTAGCGATCCTAGAGGGGGCCGGGCCCTGGTGCCAGATGCGCAGCTGGGCCCCGCCCCCTCCGTACGGCCGCATTTGGCCGCATTTTCAGCGGCGCACGGACTGCCGGGGGGCCCTGAGGGGGTGCGGGCCCTGGCCACTGCCGGCCGGGTTGCCTATAGGGTTCCCAGTCGGCTTGGCCTGGCACTGGGTGAGGGCTTAATTGTTCTTTGAGTACCCCTGGAACTATAGCAGGAGAAAACCACTGTTCAGTAGTGCAAGACCATCTAAAAGGCTGCAGGTTGTCTCTCTGTATTAGCAATTCAAAGAAAAACAGACATATTTTTGGTTACTGTCGTCTGTGGGATTTGGGATCCAACAACAAACTGACCTATTTGCAGAATCCTTGTAAAACTTGAGAAAACTTTGATTTCACACATTCCCCTTGTTTTTAGGTCAGAGGAGAGACAGGACAGGTGTGAAGCCATTTTTCTAGAACCACAAGACACTTTCACTTGTTGAAACTCTTCTTAGGTCTGTGACCTGCGACTCCACACGCACAGCTTTATCGGCCCCATCTCCCCTTGACACTGGGGACTGTTGCTTTATCCTTGAAAGTCATGTAATAAATCATTTCATGTGACAGCGAGGCTCATTAATATCACAATTGTCATGTTTTTCTCTTGCTTATTGCAATATCTGTTGGGATTATCAAGCAATGTGCAAAATATCTGACATTCGCTTCTTCAAAACATTCCTAAGGCCAAAAAATCCACAAAAACCATGAGCTAAGGCAAAGGAAGAAGAAATTGAACAAAAAAAGAAATGTACGCTGCTATATCTGTGTAACTATGTTAAAGAGGAACATTTTAGAGAAAGCATTTTCACATGGGGACAGAGGCAAATGTACTTGGGGAAAAATACCAAGAGAGAGATGGGGGGTGCCACTCGGCCGCAGATGCCAATTACCAGTTGCCTTTTTCAGAAATAACTTTCACGGAGAAACATTCTCTATTTTTGTACATGAAAAAGCTCAGGTGGAGGAATAAAACTTTCAGGCTCATGTAAATGGGAAGGGGCGGATGTAGAGTCACTTCATGGGAGAAAGGTCACTAATGAGTCGGTGCCTCTGTACCATCTGAAACTGCCTGCCCCTCCTCAAAGCAGTCTGCAGTGAGACCCAATCTGATATTCAATTATAGAGAAGTTTTTATTGAAGGGGACATATTACTGCTATAAAAGAAAACCTTAATCCATTCCCTTAAAGGTTATGTAATTTTGCCTGCTGAAAGAAATTGCAACAATTTGCTGACTACATTGTTTCATCAGTCAGAGCCAGAGAAGAGAAAGGAACAGACAGGCACAATGACAATTGCACACCCATTGAGAACATTGAATTAATTTTGGAAAGTTGCTTACAGTTACAACTGTTTTTCAGAGTTATATTCGGGGTTGGGAAAAAACCCGGTGGGCCCCGCCGGCCCAGACCTGCTCCCTGTCACTGCTGCCCTGAGCCAGCCTACTCCTCCTGTTCTGGTTGCAAAATGTTAAAAGTTGCGCTCGCTAGTGCTCGTGCTAGTGCTCGTGCTTGCTCCCATCATTTGCTGCCCTGAGCAGCAAATGAAAAGGTACAAGGTTCAATGAAAGGTACAAGCGAGGGGCAGGGGGCACTCGCTCGTGCTCGCTCTCTGTCACCACTGCCCTGAGCCTACTCGTCCTGTCTGAAAGGGTACAAGCAAGCAAGCTCTCACGGGGGAAAAGTAGCTGCGTTGGGCCCCGGGCCCCCCAGTCTGGCCCTGGTTATATTTCTTTAATAAGCTACAATGAAGACTAGAGTGTGAGCTGTTTTGATGTATCTTGCCAATATATATATATATATATATATATATCACTCCAGTAGAATCCAAAAAGTCTAAAAATATTCATTATAAACACATAATTGACATAACTGACGTTTCGGCCTACACCAAGGCCTTTCTCAAAGTGCTCAATTCACAATGAATGTGCCATAAATAGCCTTACTGCTGGGAAAGCAGAAACAACCGTGACATCTACTAATTGTAAAAATTATGCGAATAGCATTTACCCCATATCAAAGTGAATATCAGCCAAATTTTCATGTGCAAAAAATATAACAGACCCCATAGTTCATCTACCCATGTCGTCTGTTAACAAATCCATCATTAATACACAATCAGCAGCAACATTGGTTAAAACCGAACACTTAGGGGCCCATTTACTTAGCTCGAGTGAAGGAATAGAAGAATAAAAACTTCGAATTATTTTTTTGGCTACTTCGACCATCGAATTGGCTACTTCGACCTTCGACTACGACTTTGAATCGAACTATTCGAACTAAAAATCGTTTGGATATTCAACCATTCGATAATCGAAGTACTGTCTCTTTAAAAAAAACTTCGACCACCTACTTCACCACCTAAAACCTACCGATGTGCAATGTTAGCCTATGGGGAATGTCCCCACAGGGTTCCTAGCAATTTTCTGATCGTATAAAAATCGTTCGATCGATGGATTAAAATCCTTTGAATCATAAGTCGAAGGATTTACATTCGGCAGTCAAATATGGAGGGTTAATTAACCCTCGATATTCAACCCTAGGTAAATCTGCCCCCTAATAACACAATCCTGATTATATCGATACTGTAGCTAAATGGCACCGATTTCCAAACGGATGCTATTCAGTTAAATGTATGTATATATAGAACTCAGAGGTCAGACCGTGAAATCAGTCACTGTACTAAGCACAATTCAGCAGGAACAGCCCCCTAGACTTGCTCATATTATATATATAAATGGAGATACCATAAAACTACAGCAGCAAGTATTTCTAGCACAGTTTGGCACACATTTTAAGTTATAGTGCATTTAAAGAACATTTCAACAACCATGATACATGTGGATGAATCTAACAGTCCCCAGGAGCAGGAGGAACAATTAGATGGTCCGATACAACAATCCTCCGGTGCAAGCTGGGCAGTAGAGAAGCCAGCCACTTCTTAGCTAGTTGAGAATATTCCACTTCTTTTACAAAATTCCAAAAGGCCAATCTGATTTAGGATTATGACTCTTGTTGTACATCGTGAGATGTGATGGAATTGACATGGCAAGTTGTGTGATGCACTGCAAGGGTGTTGGTGGCTCATTCATGCACAATGACAGGCTTTGCCAACTGAGCCAGGCAACCAATTCACTAAGATGCACAATGTTCTATAGGAACCCTGATTGTGCTTTTGAAACCCTGTACAGCTATATACATTGCTGCATTATATGGACCAATCAGCATGCAGAGATAAAGTAAAACTTGAGAATGCAGCATATAATATATTCCTCCCATTAGAAAACACTGCAGTTGCACTGTGTTACATTAGCACTCGTTTAGAGCATCTCTGGATCTGGTTAAGTGGTGTTAGCTATGAAACATTGTAGACTGAGGTGCCTGAAAAAATTCTGGGTCTCATTATAAGTTGTGCGACTTAACCCCTTGCCTGCCGCAAGGCAAATGGAGCTGGGTACATTATGTACTTATACAGGCAAGACTGAATGAATGGTAAATGCAATATATGAAACTTAAAAGGTAACTAGAACTCCCAGCATTCCTTTAAGTCTGGTGAGAAAATGAATTAACATTTATGTTGCAATATTGCCGCAATAGATACCTATCCAGTGCTACCAATACCAATTTCTGTAGGGGAAATGAAAGCTGAACAGGCAGTAACTTTTCCACTATTACATGGCAAATGCGACATTTTTTAAATTTTGTTTTCCTTTTTTTTGTCAGATTTTTTTTGTGTTTTCTCTATGTGTTTTTGCTATGCCAGGTATCTTGGATGATAATTCAGAACCTCTAATGATCTTGTCAGATGAACAGGAGACTGACTTTGCTGAGACTGCAGATGAGACCACAGAATTCGGTGTGGGTGTCTGTACAGAGTCACACAAGCACTGAAGCTGACAGATAACAGCAGTATGGATGCTGAGCAGCAGGATTTTACTTTTTTGAAATGAGTTAAAATTATTGTTTCTACAAATAAATATAACGGTGTCATCGCGAGGAACCAAAAGCACCCTGGATTATAACACCCTACACTCCTCTTTTATAGTTTTAAACACAGAATTCTTTGAAAAGAATACCAATTAATGCAGTATCCTAATTAATGCATAATAGTGTACCCTTAATGGCTCGTTATAGAGATTAGAAGCTTTCTGCTTAGATTTTGTAGATAATTCCCACAAAGTGGAAAAAAAGTTTATTTAGCTTGATTTCTTTTCTATGATATCCTGCACCATAAACCTCTTCCCTCTCACTTATAAATAGACAATTGCAGAGAGGGAACTGAAATCTACTAAGATGTGAAAAAGTTTCACTTATTCCACCTGAACCTTTTGGCTGTGTATTTGCATCACGTTTGCCAACCAAAATTCATACAATCTAGAACCTTACCAACACTTTTTTTGCTCATTCATAGATTAGCATGCCTTTAATATGTGTATTATTTCCATGCACTATAAAATGTATAAAATGAAATGATCCTTCTGCCTTTCCATACATTCGAGAAGGAGCACTTTGTGTCTTTCGTTGGGAGAGAATTTTAGTTTATAATTGGTATCTTGAAAAAAAAAATGAATCTAAGGGGGTTATTTACTAAACTCCAAATGCCAAAAATCTGAAAATTTGTGTTTTTTTTTGTATAAAATCCGAATTATTAGTAAAAAAAACACACACATTTTTCGGAATTTATTATACCCTGAGGATGGAAAAGTCTGAATCTGAAAATCCGGCATCTCAGACCTACAGAGGTTGCATATACTGTAAGTCAATGGGAGAAGTCCCAAAGACTTTTTGATCTGCGCTGGGTTTCGTGCAATAATCCGAAGATTTTGGGGTTTTCGGGCAAAAATCTAAAAAAAAGTTACAATTAGTATTTTTCACAATTTTTTCATTTTTTTCCTGCCAACAACATTTTCGGGAAAGTGTATTAATAAATAAGGCGAAAAAACCCGTGCAGATTTGCTCTGAGTTTTTTTGCAGAAAATATTGAGATAAATTCAACAATTTCACATTCAGTGGCTTCAAGGTTTTACATTTCCTTCAAAAAGTTTTGTCCAGAGGAAATCAATATCAATAAAATTGCAAAAAATTTGTTGAACCCATCATAAATGAATCCATTTGTTTGGAATCAATCATCGTGTTAATTAATATTGGCTGTTTATTCCATAACAATCTATCAGTGATAATCTGATCATGATGCCATGATTCCCTAGCCAACCTTCTACTGAGTTGAAGCCACGGGGGCCCTCTAAAGGAGAAGGAAACTCCCTGGGCGCAAAACCCCTCCCCTGTGTTTCCCCCCCTCCCTCCTCTCCCCTGGCCTACCTGTCCCCCTGGGCAAATGCCCCTAACTTGTTACTCACCCCTCTGCGCAGGTCCTGTCCACGGAGTTCACAGTCGCCATCTTCTCCCATTTGACTGGCGTATTCTGGCGCATGTGCAGTAGGAACAGTTACCGGTACGGATCTACTGCGCATGTGCCGAATGTCACGAAGTTTTCCGAATTCACTTCATGAACACAGGGGAGGGGGGGAGGGGTTTTGCGCCCAGGGGGTTTCCTTCTCCTTTAAATTATCTCTATGGGTCTCACATGTCATTTCCATCTAATCTCCTATTGCCTTTTCCTAAAACATTTTCTTTCTTTATTCACTTTTTTCATTGATCTCCTTTTGACGAGAATGGGGTTTTTAAATCAGATGACTTTATTGAATCTATATGCTGTTGTTTTAACACATTTGTAAGGGAAAGTGAGGCCCCCTATTGGGTTTAATAAATCACAGAGGAGATGAGATGTTAGAGGGGCAGGAGGCTCCATGCTGAGTGTTTTACATACAGAGAACACAGGGATAGCATCTCCTCAGCGTCTGTTAAGTTTATTTGTTATAGTGCACAAAAAAAATCATATCAGCAAAATATAAAGTCAGACTCATGAAATAAACAGCCGTAAACAGTGGTTTTGTTGATACATACACACATTCATTGCCCCTGCCACACAGTCACTTATCCCTTACTGATGTATTTGAAGATGGAGATCAAAGCACTGGAATGATACATACAATGTATGGCATAATATACCCTCTGATGTCAATCAAAAATATTCTGGGAACCGCCACAGAGATCTATGATCTTACAGGTGCAGGCAAAATCATAGGGAACAATGACACCTGGGAATTGATTTATCTATGGATCTTCGTTCAAATACAAGAGATGCTATTTATGGTTCAGATTGAATATATCAGTTCTGAAAGGAGAGAAATAGAAAGATGGAAGAAAAAACAAGACAAGGAAACAATATCAGCATATAACCTTGCAATTTTGGCTTTTGGTACGTTAAGAGTGTAATGTGTATGCCTATTGGATAATTTAAACCCAAGGAAGAATAATCCAATATCCATGCATGCTGTGTGTTGTAGCACAATGGGCTTTGGGTTGCACATAAATTTGCCCCTTCAACTGAAGTCACTAATAGTCAATGAATCCAGGGTAATTCTCCATTGTTCTCATTTTCTATATTGATTACTGAGTTACTTTTCTTCTTTTTTTTTGTTAGGTGAAAGGTCATTTTACTTCATAGTTATGGTTCCGTATACCTCCATTCTTGCAAAAATTTTAGGATCAATGCTGCAGAGGTCTGACCATAAATCTATATCCTTCAGTATAGATTTGTACTAGCTCTAAATTCTACACTTAAATCCACTCTGAGCTGCTTTGCTGGATGACCCTAATGAGATTCACATAATTATGTTTGATGTCCAGTAATGTGGCAAGATATATTATCAGAATGGGGCAAAATGTGCACAGACAAAAGCGATATTCAAACCTTGATAATTGACCGAATCTGTGCAGCACAGAAACACATCAAAGGAATCTCAGTGCAGAAATCTCTGTGTTATGGAATATACAATTAGCTCCATTCTTCTCCTTTAGCATTGAATCTCTGTGGCGTTCTATACTGACTTGAGTAATAGGCGACTGTCTGATACCAGATTGTAGAGCTGAATAATCAAGTAGAAACACTTTCCATTCTTTCATTCAACCCTCTACGGCTCGGTAATCACAGCTCCATAAATAAATAATAATAATTTTGGAGTTGGGTTTGGTGCCAACCGAATCCGAATCTTAATTTGCATATGTAAATTAGGGGCGGGGAGGGAAATCACGTGACTTTTTGTCACAAAACAAGGAAGTAAAAAATGTTTTCCCCTTCCCATCCCCAATTTGCATATGCAAATTAGGGTTCAGATTCGGTTCGGTATTCGGCCGAATCTTTTGCAAAGGATTCGGGGGTTCGGCCGAATCCAAAAAAGTGAATTCGGTGCATCCCTAGCCAATACTAATGCCTTTGGGTCACAGAACAGAGGAACTTGAGAGAGCAGGGTCAAACGTTGATACAAAATAAAGTCACTTAAATGAGGAAACTTTAGTGGGACATTCATGGTTCAATATGGTTACACCTGCTGCAGGGAAACTGGGTTTCAGTGCACAAAATGGAGTTGTCATAGACAGGTCCATGAACATATCTGTGTCATTTACATTGACATATCAAACCCTTGACTTTTTAATTGGAGATATGAAGAGGACATGTGAAAACCCATGAACCCCTCTAAAACCACCACTGTGGCATCATCTAAAGAACAAGAACTGCTGAATGATATTATTCAACCTGTTTCTCCCATCCCAGTAGATACTTCATTTTAGGCATTTAGATAAAAATATTAGGTGCAAGCAACAGTTAAAAGGAGATGTGTCTATAATAATAATAGCATCAGCAGATACTGAGATCAGCGTGAAAATCACCAAAATGAACTTATCGTTCAGGTTAAACAGTTTAAATATAGGATTGAATTCATTACAAACTGCTCAATCCACCTTCAGAGAGAATATAGGCAGAACTAAATATATAAACTAAATCTGTATACAGGCAACTCTGAGTATCACTCATCATTATAAGGTATGATGTACCCCCTACTGTAAATTATAAGGATATTAGAAATCACTGAGGGGTTCTGTGACCATATAAAGGCACAAGGCTGGAAGCTGAGTTATACAGGGAACTCATGTATTATAAGGGATAATGTAACCCTTACTGTAAATTATAAGGATATTGGAAGTCACTAAGGAGTTATGTGACCATATAAAGGCACAAGGCTGCAGGCTGAGTTTTAGAGGGAACTCTGAGGGGAACATTTACTTAGCTCGAGTGAAGGATTAGAATGAAAAATACTTAGAATTTCGAAGTACTACGACTTCGAATCGAACGATTCGAACTAAATCGTTCGACTATTCGACCAGTCGACAGTCGAAGTACTGTCTCTTTAAAAAAAACTTCAACCACCTACTTCGCCAGCTAAAACCTACCGTGCACCAATGTTAGCCTAGGGGGAAGGTCCCCATAGGCTTTCCTAGCAATTTCTGATCGAAGGAAAATCGTTTGATCGATGGATTAAAAACTATCGATTTTTCCTTCGATCGTTCGATCAAACAAATTGCAGTAAATCCTTCGACTTCGATATTCGAAGTCAAAGGATTTAACTTCGATGGTCGAATATCGAGGGTTAATTAACCCTCGATATTCGACCCATAGTAAATGTGCCCCTGAGTGTCACTCCTGTATTATAAGGATAATGTTCTCCCTACTGTAAATTATAAGAATATTAGAAGTCTCTGAAGTGTTCTGTGATCAGATACAGTAAAGGCACAAGGCTACAGACTGAGTTATACCGAGAACTTTGAGCATTACTCATGTATTATAAGGGATAATGTACCCCTACTGTAAATTATAAGGATATTTGAAGTCACTGACGGGTTCTGTGACCATATAAAGGCACATGGCTACAGGCTGAGCTATACAAGTAACTGAGTATCACTCATGTATTATAAGGAATAACGTACCTCTACTTTAAACATCCGATTTGTCAAACTTTCTCCTAAAAAGTCCTAATGGCCAGACAGGTATTACTGTTATGATATTATCAGCGCAGGCAGAGTTCATATTATAAGAAATGACAAGACAAACACTACCCACCAGAATTAACTAATAAACTCTGAATATAAAATTCTCATCATCCTCATTGTGATTCAGCTTCTTCTCCGTCATTGTCTTAACGAGGTCTCGTTGAACATGTTTCTATCAAAAAATACCAACAAAGAGTGTCAGATGAGATGTCACACAGATACGGACTAAGTGCCAGATTGATACAGTACAGAATAAGGGTCTTCGCCTTCTGCTTTTTAATTGGAACCATCTGTTCATGAGCCCTTCATTTGTTGTCTACTCTCATGGGGAAAAAAGTTCTGCTATCATATAGTCTGGTGTCGCGTGAATCAGACATGAAAATTTGCTACATGAACACCTACACATCGTGCAAAGGAGCTGTCACTGCCTGAAATAAAATAGAAAGAATAGCAACTGTGCTGTAACCGCCAGAGACTGGTTTCCTTCTCCATTCCCTCTCTTTCCTATTGTAACTGCAATATTACTATGGAACTATGGATAAGTTGCAGTAGATGTATGTCTAATATACAAGGGCTCATTTATGACTGCAGTTTTTTGAGGGCATTGACCCCATTCATTAAAGATACTTGCGCCCATAGACACCCCTTGCTCTTCCACATAGCAGCACATGGCATCAATGTAATTCCGAATCTGTCAGGTTTTGAATCAGGGGTTTGAATCAGGGACCTGTTATATACTGCCACTGCTTGAGCCACAGGAGGTAGTGTGACATAGAAAGATTCCTTTATTTGTCTCATACAAAGTTATATAAGTACAACCTGTAGTGAAATGTACCTTGATCATTTCAAAACTGTGTAATTTTTTGGCATTAACTTGACCCTGACAAAGTATAATCTGTGACTCTGCCTCCATTTCAATCTTCCTTCATCCACTCTCACTGTCTTGCTATGGGCAATAGCTCATTAAAGGGGACCTGTCACCCTAAGAAATAATTTCAAATTCTTTTCTATCATGTTAGTTGAGCAAAATAAACTTTACTTACACTGTATTTATTATTTAAATTTTGTTTCCTTCTGTCTTGGAATTATACAATCACAGCAAGCAGGCAGCAGCCATTTTGTGGACACGGTTATTAAGAGAAATTGTGTATCACCACAAAATCTTGTGTATGCACCAGAATGGGGGACCTAATGTCCATGTGCAGTGCCCTACACAATTATAGAGCCTGAGGAGGGAAGGGGGAATGTGAGGAGAGCAGTGACATGTAGGAAGTGCTGAATGGAAAGTGAAAGTAATTGACTGCCCCTCCTCTATGCCACGGGCATAGAGGCGGGGCAGGTAATATTTGATTGACAGTTTAGATATTTAAACACCTTTATAACAGGTATGGATGTTTTAATGAAAAACATTTTTGGGGTTTCATATTTAATTTGCAAAGGACTTTCATTATGCAGCTTTTTATGTGCAGATGACAGGTCCACTTTAAAGGGCTATTTATGCCCGCTTCCCTGATCTCTGACGCTGGACCATTGGCCATTCTACCCATTTGACTCCAGTCAGCCAGATCAGTAGAATCACACTTAGGGCATGTAAAGACAAAAAAATAAAATACCATTTTTACTTTCTTTAATGAAAAAGAAACCTATCTCGAATATATTTTAATTTAAAAATGTGTACAGTTTTTATAAGAAACCTAACTGTATGCAGTGAAATTCTCCCTTTATTTACTGCTGTGGATAGGAATTGTCAGACAGTTCCTAACTGCTGGGCAGGGAAACAATCATACTTATGAACAGAAGGGGGAGCCCCCAACTTACTTCCCAGCCGTGCAGAACTCAAGCAGCTTTGTTTGTTTCCCTGTAGAGCAGTCAGCGACTGTGTAGAGATTTGTATTGGATTTTATTTTTGCCTTTACATCCCCTTTACTGTTTCCAACTCCAGCTGCAGGGACAAAGATCATGGCGCCAGATATACTGGGATTCTATTTTGAGGATTATTTTGCTGCAGCTATTGGTTCTGCAGAGTTGGGGAAAGTTTGTATTAAACAATACAAAAACTATAAAATCCACATTAGATTACATGACATCACAGGACCCAGTGCAGTCTGTATATTCTGATTATTAATCAGTCTTGCTGTATCAGCTTCTGCCAGATATTATTTGACTTATTTGTGTTGTTTTGATTTATGA
Source organism: Xenopus laevis (assembly GCF_017654675.1). Taxonomy (NCBI): domain Eukaryota; kingdom Metazoa; phylum Chordata; class Amphibia; order Anura; family Pipidae; genus Xenopus; species Xenopus laevis. The sequence continues at coordinate 49,934,979 of NC_054388.1, read as the reverse complement.
TGACCCCTAAGAAGCTCAGACCACACTGAGAATGTGCACAGTCTTGGTCTTACAAAGATGTTTAACAAAGTTACAAGATGGTGACCCCCTGTGGCCAAATTTGAAAGCATAAATCATTTGTTTGATTAGGCTTGTGGTGCAGTAAGTTCATGTTTATGTTTAGTATACAAAATACGGCATATCCAATCTTATTTTATTTTAGACTTTACTTCTCATTTAAATACGCCTTTAGACCTAGGAGATCCCTGAAGGCACCAGTAATTCTATAGCCCCTTTGGGCTGCATTAATCAGTGCAGCAGACTGCTACCTAAAGAATTAAACAAAGACTGCATTTTGAGGCCAAGTGCCAGAAAGACACAATTGCCAGATGTAACTTCCTTTCAGCGACAATTATGTTGGCATTGTGGGAAAACGCAAAATTGCTAGTGCAATTAAAAAAATGTTTTCAAACCAGACACAATAACAATGAAAATGCACAGAGGATACTGTGGTACTAGGTATAAACTATAGTCTGCTGTGACATTTTAGGCACAAGTCTACTGTGATTGTTGGCGCATAGACGACTGGGCATGTGCAGTGGTACTTGTGGTGGTGCCTATAGTTAATACTTGCAGTGATTGTGTCCATTGTATTGGAGGTCTCTCTTATTCTAAAGGTATCTTGTTTTCTCTCCCAAATGACTGCTGACACCTCTATAGTCTCTCTGACAACTTCCATTTCTATATATTTCTGGACTGAGGCTATTGTAATATACTGATATCAGTGATTATATTTCAGCCAGTTCCTAAGATCCATTCCTAGATGTAAACACATGTGAGATGCTTCTAGATAAATCCCTCTTGAAAGCAGTTGTATGTGCATTAAGCATTTCTCACGATGAAACAAATAAATGCTGAAATTGCACGGTTTCTCTTTAGGGGGCATAGTCTATTCAAACTTCTATAAGCCATTCCATAAATCATATCCCCAGAATGAAAAATCCTGCTGTGCCTTTCACACAAATGCAAAATAGCCGAGAAACTTCAGTGAATAAATAGCAAATATTGATAGACACGTGTAACAACTTTACCTGGTGGTCTAATGGGGGGATGGCAGGGACGCCTGCCGCCCTCCTCGGCGGGGACACCCGCCGCCCCCTCAGCGGGGACACCCGCCGCGTCACTCGGCAGGTGCTGGTTCCTTAAGGTGCACGCCAGCGCGTATTGGCGCAAAATTCAAATGCTATTTAAGGCGCAATTGGGCTGGTGATCATTGCCCGTTATTGTGATTCCTGATTCCTGTTGTGACCCTTGCCTGGCTTTTTGACGATTCTGACCTTTGTATCCTGACCCTTGCCTGATATCCGACTACGCTTATTCTGAATCCCTTCTGATTGATCTCCTGGTTTTGACCCTTGCCTGCCTGACTTCATTTGTACTCTGCCTGCCCTGACCCGGCCTGATCTGACTACAATTCTGTCTACGCCTTGTACCGCGACCTTCTGCCCAAAGACTTTGCTTTACCGTTGTGCCCCTTTGCTTGTTCAGAACCACTAACCTTGCACCTCTCTTAATAAGACCTGGCGGCATCTAAGTAGCTGAGGGCTCCTCCCGAGGCCAAAGGCGGCTGCTACAGACAGAAGCAAGAGCCAAGACAAGGGTGCTTGGCATCGGTTCTGAATTTAGGGTGCCAACCGTGACAACAAGACTACAATTACAGGTATATCAAGCGAATGCTCAATGCAAACATCTAGTGACTGGGATCTCTGTGCTTAGGGAAATGTTAGAGCTGAAGGAAAGAGGAAATTGAGAATTAATGCTGGATTTATAGTTCAGAAAAATATCTGTTTCCTGACATTTGGATAATTTCTGATCAGTTCTAGGAAAATTGGCATTAAAAACAGGGCAGATTCTGTATAAATGGAAATTGGTTCAGATAGGTTGCAATCAACCACAGCTTTTCTGTGACATCATTCACTACTAGAGACATGACTGATGATGTCACTGATGAGTCTTACAGTATAATATATAGTAAAGAAATGATTATGCCCTATTTGAAAATTAGTATTAGCACTTTTTCCCAGAATTCCAATTGTAACCAATATGCAATTTTAGACATTTTGATAAATGATAAAATGTGGTCAGCAAAAAATGCCAGCAACTGCTAAATTCTTATAGGTTGAAGTTTGTCAGCAGTGAAACAAATAGGGAATCTGTTTTGCCAGGAGCTCATCACATTGTGGAGCATTTTGAGCTAAATACTACCTTTATCATTTACTTGCCCATAGAAAAGTTTCATGTGCAATGGCAAAGGAAAGTGGTCAGTGTAATGTCACAGGAAATGCGTAATTAATAAAAAGCATTTTCTAAAAATAAATGTACTTGCATATTGACTGTGTTCAGAAATTATAAAGCGTGTTGGATTTTTAGGGAGTAAAATAATAGAGTTCATCCAGCAAACTCTGATCAGGGTTTTCTTTGTTCCAATGACACAAGTTAACACCTTTAATGAGATCTAACACTCCCACTGGCACTTCCATTGCTGTTTCCTAGTTAGCCATTTGCCTCAAGAATCTCAAACATAATAATCCTATAGATTCCAAAAGAAATGCTTTTGGCGACAATTCTTCTAGTAAAACAAATTGCTGGTCCCAGCGTATAAGTTCAAAAAGTGTATCGCTGTGAATTCCTAGGAGCCTGTGTCACACTCCCAAAAGGTATAAGATACTGTAATAAAGTTGGAATAAACAGCTTCAAAGCAGTATTTTCAAACTGCATGTGTTTCTTTTATTAGCAGTGCAAAACACTACATGTTTCGGGTACAACCCTTTTTCAAGTGTTGAAAAAAGGGTTGTACCCGAAACATGTAATGTTTTGCACTGCTAATAAAAGAAACACATGCAGTTTGAAAATACTGCTTTGAAGCTGTTTATTCCAACTTTATTACAGTATCTTGACAATTCTTCAACTTAAAGTAGAACTATCGTCTCAAAAATAAAGAAATTCTGTATTCTGTATACTGATCTTCTTTACCAGACCAGAGATTCAGCACCCCTATAACAGTCATGATCCCCCTAGCAGCCCCACAATATGAACCCTACAAAAAATGCAGGGATTTGTTTGAATCCTTAACCAGATCCTGGTTTATCTCTGTCAGCATTCCATAAATATATCTTTTCAGTGGAAACCTATATTATGGGTAACACTAGAAACACTAGATTCTGGGAAGGGACTGTGGCTGTGGGATAGCAGGTATAGTAGGGAAGAGATGGTGCCTATAGTAACAGTGGGATAATAGTCTCTGGGAAGGGACTGTGGCTGTGGGATAGCAGGTATAGTAGGGAGAGATGGTGCCTATAGTAGCAGTGGGGATAATAGTCTCTGGGAAGGGACTGTGGCTGTGGGATAGCAGGTATAGTAGGGAAGAGATGGTGCCTATAGTAGCAGTGGGATAATAGTCTCTGGGAAGGGACTGTGGCTGTGGGATAGCAGGTATAGTAGGGAAAGATGGTGCCTATAGTAGCAGTGAAGATAATAGGGGTTTAAAAAAACTGCCCTTTTATCTTTAAAGATCTATTGATTTTTACATGTTATTCTGTCTATGGAAGATGAAAGATTCTCCGCTGTTGGGAAGAGACCATTGTTTGATATATATAGAATAAAAGAAGAACATGAGCGGAACGAGATGTTTTAATGAACATGGCTTCTAAGATCTGCATTATTCACTGTTCAGTAGGATGTGAGAGGGGAAATCTATGAAATAAACAGAAGATGAAAACTAATTAGTTTCTGTGGAACAGACACAGTGCAAAAGACAAATTGGATCCTGAAATGGTATTTTGTTTCTACATTGCACAGCTAAACCACAGGGCAAATTACCTGCATATTTCATACAATTGCCGGCTGACAGACTTTTTACATGGTTAAAATGAGATGAACAAACTGATCACGGCTCATTTCACTCTACAAGACTGGAGTTAAAGATGTTGGAGCTGCGTGAGCTAAAGAAAAGCTACTGAACAGATCTTAGGAAAAAATTGATAAAACTGCCCAACCTGCGACCCTCCCATTTTTGTTGATTTTTTTACAACTGACACCCCCCAGCAACCAAGAGCTAGGGGCCACAGGTTGTGAAACCTTGATGTGCTCAATAATATATCCAACAGTTGTCAACCTGTCTGAAAGGCTCTGTTTTACCCCATGTTGATTCTAGTTCTGCCTCCTCATGGGAAGGTTGAGCCAAAATCATTTGCTGCCCTACAGTCCCCACCCCAGATCTGCAAGGGAGGATTTGTAATTGTAGAATCCTTTCTGATTAGTTGACCTTTCTGATCCCCCAAATTCCTTTATGAGGGGGCTGCCATATTTGTGCAGCAGTAGTCTGTTACCAGTTTTAAATGACAGGTTGAGAAAGGACAGATAGGTTGGCAAAACAGTCAACATTACCTACAGTATAGGTAACTTTAATGTAGATTAATATTTTGAAGTGTAGTTTATAGTGTCAGTATAGCTTTAAGGCAGAGACACACAAAGATTTCGGAAAATGAAGCGCTCTGCCATTCTAGCTGGCGGGAAGGCAGTACGGGGAGATTAGACACCAGAAAAAGAGGTGATTTGTCTCCGGGCGACTAAATCTACCCGAATCTTTACATGTGTCTCTGCCCTTAAGGGACAAAAGCTATTTTTTTCTACTTTCCAAGGAAAACACATAGCATGTGATGCACTCTTAAAATATTCATTTCCAAGAAAAAAATACTTTAATTAGCTTGATTAACAATTAAAATCCCATCTCACTCTTATTACCATTTCAATACTTTCTATCAGCAGTTTACCACTTGTAAAGTAGAATTTCTTGCTAGCATTGATTTGCTTCCATACTGTTCCATAAGCAGCATGGTGTCCTGTATTTCTGACAAGGTTATCTGTGAATCATACCACTGAACCTCAGGCAAGATTTGGAGTGCCTTAATGATCCCTGAAACTATAGCAGGGTGATTGTTATCCCAATGTCTATATCTATATTCTAATCTACATTTCTGAAGGTGAAATGAGAGCAGAGCAGGCAGTAACCCATCCAACACTTTCCCCTTGTCTCTTTCCCTATATACAGTATTTGGCTACCTATCCCTATTTAGAAAATCATAAAAACCCTGGGTGGCTATTGTTTTATTTATATAAATGGGGATAAAATGAGTTGCAAAGACCAGAGCATAGAGTGCCTTACTGATTGCTATTTGCAAATACAAATGCTTTTGTGCTTAGCTGAATCGGATATATTTTTGAGCTTGTTAAATTATGGTTCGAGTAGAACAGTAACATATCAAATAGAGCAGGGAGGTCTCATCAAGCCTTTGTTGAAAAATAAATCTTTCTACTCCTGTTTGGATGATAGCAGTTTGCGCGTGAAAGCCTCCATCTGTAGATCAGTGATTGTGTGTAGCTTGTGCTTGAACTTTTCTGTAATCTCTGTAAATCACTGATGTGCCTCCTATTATTTGTTCACTGGTTTGTATCAATACAGATGCTCTTATCTTTTAAAGTTGTTACCATAGCAATAGTTGAGATAGATAAACCCGCGGGCCTGAGAATAGAAAATAAATTAGGGGGGTCCTTACTGAGTGCAAAATCTGAAGTTCTCATGCAAACAGAGAGAGAGTCCTGTAGACCCCCCCTCCATCAAACTGCTCACTATGATACAAAGCTCACTCATAGGCCTATATTTGTTGTATTTCATACACGCCAGGTATTCCAGCGATGACAATATCTGTTTAGTGGAAATGTTAAATAGGAAGCTTGTCTGCTGCAGAGAGAATTATAAATGAAAGCACAAAGGTAATTACTTTCAACGATAATTCACCACACAAAAAAAAACAGGTGTATTATTCAGTGTTAAGTGAGATTATTTTTGATCGTGCTTTAATGAAATAGAATATTATTAGATAGTCATATTATTAGAATTGGATTCTCTTTATTGGATATTGACCAGTACACCCCAACCCAAAATGATCTCTATGCGGCACTATTTATTTCCTGTTATATTCGCAATATCCAGTTATTGTTTATACAGGAGATGTCTGTCATTCAAAACTTCATTTCTCTTAGAGATTTCTCATCTCATTCAGTGATACCTTTCTTTTCAGTAGAGCTCTGAGCACTCATAAGGTGTGGGGGCTGGGATTCAAGGGCACTTTATGGATTTAGATTCTGAATATAATGTTAGTTATACGGATATTAGAAGTGAGGGGTTCGCTGACTATATAAAGGCACAAGGCAGCAGGCTGAGTTCTACATGGAACTCTGAGTATCACTCATTTATTATAAGGTATAATGTACCCCCTACTGTAAATTATAAGGATATTAGAAGTAATTGAGGGGTTATGTCACTATATAAAGGCACAAGGCTGCAGGCTGAGTTATACAGGGAACTCTAAGTATCATTCATGCATTATAAGGGATAATGTAACCCCTACTGTAAATTATAAGGATATTAAAAGTAACTGATGGGCTCTGTGATCATATAAAGGTACAAGGCTACAGGCTGAGTTATACAGGCCAGGGAACTCTAAGGTAAATTCTAATATCATTATATTCTATAGCCAAGTGTATATTATTGCTTTGAAAGAAGGAAAGAAACAATTTAGCCAGTAATGTTGGCTGTTTTTCTTTTCCTTGGCCTAACCTTGTAGCATTTCTCTTTGGCTTCACTGGTTTGTTCAGCACTACACTTGTCTGCTGCAGATACACTAAATTAGATGGAGACTGAAGGTTACTCATTGCCTGACAAGTTATATAAGAACACAAGATTACATAAAAATAAAATACTTCTCCTCTAGACTTTGCTTATGTGCACCCATAGATTACTGTCCTATAAATCTTCCTTCATGCTCTATACAGTAAGATAAATAACTGCAAAAGGAGCTGGACTGAATTTGTTCAATAAAAACACAAATGTAATAAAAAACACATTTTTCTTGCGTGTTGTTATTAATGATTATTTTAGGCAAAAAGCAAGACAAATATCCTCAGCTGAGTCTATTAATCTCTTTCTTCTCAGCAGCAAGCCTAAGGGTGTGCAAGAGAAAGGACAGCTCTTCTGAGAAGCGCATCGTTTCAAGGTAATTTAATTGGTTCCACAGACTAAAAGTCTGATCTATAGGGTAATACTGGAGACATTTGCAATTAAGGTGTTTTGCATATTTGTAACCTGATTTCAGCTGACTGTTACTGATTAGGGGAAAAAAGTTATTCCTGAGCAGATTATGCTGATCTTCTGTGGCTTTTGAAGTTCTTTGTGGCTTGGTGTAGCACTCAAAACAAAAGGAAGCCAATTATCTTAATTGATCCCGTTATGTTCTGTGTTTAACCTAGAAAGCAGTGTTAGTCTAACACACCACTCAAGTGTGATTTACAGTTGCACTGAATGACTTACCTAGAGATGGAGCACAAAAAGATTGCCTTGACCTTTTCTCTCTTAAAATAAGAGATGCACCAGATGCATCAACAAAATGAGTCTGAAGAAGAGGTGTCACCATTTCGGACAGAATAATTCTGAATGGGCAGAACATTAGCATAGCAGTTGGCATTGGCTGCCCTCAGCAGTGGGGAAGTTTGCAATAAATGCTGTAGGTTTGTCCCAGAGCCCAAAAAGCAAAGACATTCACTAAATTCCAATGAAACTTATACTAGTTTATATGCCCAGGGTAGGAAAATTATATTGCAATTGCAAGCTCTACTAGTGAAGACAGTAATTGGACTGATTAATCATTTGCTGAGCAGTTGATAAGCAATATATAAATAAATTATATTCATGAAAATCAGTGAGTTGAGTTGACACTAGCTTATACAGTATACCTCTTGGTACAACCACCCTTTGTTGGAGCCTTGGTTCTGCTTAGCACTTACTATTTTATGTTAGTAGCCATACCAGCATATCACTGACTATGCCTTATGTTCTGGGTCCCGGGCCCAGGCTGAACATTCACAGCATCCTCCTGCCACATGCTGTCAACTGAGAGGTTGACTTTGGGACAGCCCCTTATATGTGTATGCTTAGCTGGTCATCTGATCCTGCTTCATGCTTGGAACTACCCTGGGCACTCCCACATAGGGTCTACTCCGACCGTTGCTCTTCAGCTACCTTTAACTAGGAGAAATACCTTTGCTGCAGGTAGGATCCTTCTTCAACTTTTTCTAGGTACACCAAGACACTAAAGGGGGGAATGTAATTAAAATTGCAAGTAATGTTAAAATTGCATTTTTGTGAATGTTTAGCACTGCTTGCGATGGAAAAGCATTCACTTTTCTAGCAAATATTACAGTGCTTATTATCACTAAGCTACAGTTAGCGTTAACACCTGCTCTGGAGTTTCATTAAATATTTTTTGCAAAATACACTACACATGTCCGCAAAAGCCATTTGTTGTTGAGGTATAAAATTGGTCAAAAAGGATGTGAAGCATAAAAATCTTGGTTGCTAACATTATTAATGGTCTTTGCGAATGTTTTTGTGTTAATATAATAAAAATATAAAATTCTCTCATATGAGATATGCTGCATCTATTGAGAATACCTACACTAGATCTGGTCTCAAAGCAGGTGCTTATTTTTGAATTCCAGGCTTGGAGGCAAGTTTTGGTTGCATAAAAACCAGGTGTACTGCCAAACAGAGCCTCAATGTAGGTTGATAATTAACATAGGGGCTACTAAATGGCCAATCACAGCCCTTATTTGGCGCCCAGGAACATTTTTCATGCTAGTGTTGCTCCCCAACTCCTTTTACTTCTGAATGTTGCTCACGGGTTCTAAAGGTTGGGGATCCCTGATCTAGAATAACTTCTCCTAATGTACTTGAAGCCCAGGGCTCTTATGTGCTTGAAACACTTACACTTCTTTAAGTGAGAGTTTAGGGACAGTTTGGGCAAGTTGCCAGCTCTGCTATCAATAAATAAACATGAACATTAGATAATGAATGACAACATTCAGTTTATAGATGTTTGCAGAGTGGAGGCAGGAGTTTGTATAAAGACCTTTTGGGAGAGTATTGATTGAATAGTGAAATCTGATACAGACCGGTGTCATGTAACATGTCACATTGCGGTCTTGTTAAATTTCTCCATGAAAGATAAGTCAATTAAGAAACAAAAGGTGGCGAGCGTGTACTCCCAGTAGAGTAATTTTTCCTAGTAAGGGATATTAGCCTCTTAAAATAACCATAACGTACTGAAATGTCATCAAATTACACTTATACTTAACACTCTTCTGTAGTGATTTACTTACCTTCCTACACACAGCCTGACCCTGGGGCTAGTAATCATTAAACCAGTGGACTTACTCACATTGGTTTCTTATGGGGATAGCAAAATCAGGAGGCATGTATATTTTTTTGTAGTTTTGGACAGACAATGAAAAATTGTAGCAAATCTAAAACAGAATATTACATTATTTCACTTAATTCATCTACACAGATCCAAAACTCCTTGGTATGGAAATGATAAATATGGTGCCAGCAGCCATCCCTGGAAAGCAAAGCATCAGAACAAATATTCAAGTGCAATGTATATACTAAGGAATGACCTCTGCTTCCGGGTTGATTGGATTCTGCATGAAACTAGAGTTGGTGGACAACTTGAGTTTATCTACATCTTGGCGGAAATTGATTTTCCAAATGAAGAGTTTTGGTTCTCAGAATATGAAATTGGTCACCACTATGCACTAATATATCTTTCAGAAATCTTCCAACACATTTTTCTAACGCCTTCTCATTCTTTGGATTATATTTGCATGGGGCTGAGAAACACATAGGAAGGTTTGATTAATTTTCTAATTCAATCACAGGAAAAAATGTGATTAAACTTGATGGATTTTTTTTTCCTTGATCGCTAGTATATTTACAAAGACTCAAAATGAGAACAAAAAAAATTACATTATTTTTTAAAATTAGTATTTTATACACCAAAAAATAAAATAGCTTGAATGTTGAATATAAACCTCCCAATCACGTAAATAGAATGTTGCCAGGTTGCTGGATTTCTTCACTGGAATTTGTGAGATTTTTTTCAACTGATAAATCTTGAAAATTCAAGTTTGTTCTTATTTTGCACAATCTCGAATTTTAATATTCCCTTATGTCCACTGCTGTCCACTGCTGACAGGACCCCTACACTGGTTAAAAAAGTGAGCTCTACTAAGGAATTCGTAGATGGTGTGGAGCCAGAGACATCGTCATTTCAGCTTTTAAAGAGGCCTATAATGTTCCCAGTTCATGCTGTTATGAAAGAGCTTATGTCAAGAGAATAGCAGAATCTTGAAAAGTCACCTTTAATAATTAAACAGCATAATTTACTTTTTCTTATTCAGGAGGAGGAACTTAAAGACTGGGAAGCTCCACCTAAAGTAGATGTGGCTATTGCCATGTTGTCTGAAAAGACTTTGATTCCGGTGGAAGACGGATCAGGTCTTAAAGACCCTGTGGACAGAGAGAGAAGCCTTCATATTCCACAGCCGTAGCCTTGTGTAAATCTGCTTTAGCAGCCTCAGAGTTTGCTTGTGCTTTTAATTTAGAATAAAGAAACTGGCAGAAGATACACATAATAAAGTGCCCAGAGATTCTCTACTGGAGTCTTCATTAAAGATTGGATCAGTTGGAGCTGAACCTGGTCTGCTGGTGTAACATCCGAAAGCAGCTTTTGTTCTTGGTCTTTGAGCCTGGTCATTTATTTGGGATAGAGCTTAACAAGTTGCTAGAATCTATCTCTGGCTCTAAAGGAGGAAAGTGTCTTCTGCAGGAGATGAGCAGAAAGAGCAAGATTAATTTTTTTTCAGTCTAGAAGATATTGTGGTGGTCTAATTTCCAGAGACCTAAGAACAAATCTGACCGGGGTTCCTTTCGTTCATTCAGAAATTCCCTGTCCAAAAAGAAAAACATAACAACGCCTCTCAAAAGAAGAAGGGTCCCTTCTGACACCAGAGACTCCCTGCCGGTTGGAGGGAGACTAACATTTTTTCTTCCAGAATGGGAAGAGATGGTTGGAGTCCCATGGATTATAGGATTTACTGCAGAGGGATATAGAATATAATTAATTTCTACTCCTCCTACCAGGTATCTAGTCCCATGGATTATATGATTTACTGCAGAGGGATACAGAATATAATTAATTTCTACTTTTCCTACAAGGTATCTAGTCACTCTTGACAGAAAGCAGCTTGCATTGGAAGAAGCTACAGTATAACAGACTTTTTTTGCCACCAGGATTTGGGAACCAGTTCATCTTTCAGAAATTGGTCTGGGGCTCAAGGGTTTTTTAGTTCCAAAGCCAAAGTTTTGAACCATTATAGATCTAAGGTTTGTCAGTTTGTTGACATAAGTTCTTCTCACATGGAAACCATCAGGTCTGTAACAAGTGGATCAAGGAGATTATATGGCCTCTCTAGATTTGAAAGACGCATATCCCCATGTACTGTACTGGTATTCAAAGCTCACAGGAAGTTTCTGCAAATACCTGTCTACGTCAGGGGAGTCCTACACCACTAACAGATTAAAGCTCTGCCTCTTGGGATAACTACTGCTTCCCACATCTTTACCAAGATTATTTCAGCAATAGTTAGGGAACAAGGATTAATCGTAATCTCCTACTTGGACAATTGGCTTGTTGTTGCAGTATCAGAATATCTCCTAAAAAAAACACCTGGTCAGGTCCACATGCTACAGAAGTTGGGCTGGTTGGTGAACCCCAACAAGGTCCATTCAGTTCATGTGGTTTTACATCAGTTCCGCAGAGATGAAGATGTTTCTTCCCAAGGGTAAGATAAATTGCATCCTGTGGGAGGTTCATGAGGTTTTTGCTCTCACTTCTTCTTCTCTTAGAAAAGTGATGAAGGTTCTAGATCTCATGATTCTGATGAGATGGGACAGAGAGTTCTCCTCTCTGGACACAGAGATTATCCTTTCCATGGAGACACCAATACAATTAGAGTGGTGGCTCCAGAGGGAAAAGTTGTCTCAGGGTCTTGCACAGACAGGTTGGTCTGTATTGACCACTGATGCCTTCCAGTTGCGATTGGGAGCCCACTTGGGACATCAAACAAGGACTTTGGGACAACATGAAAGCCTCCATGTAATCAAACTTCAGGGAATTGAGAGCAGGCTTCAAGGAAATTCTGGCATCTTTTGAAGGCAAAAGATCTGAGGATTATGTCGGACAATGCCACTACAGTGGCCTACATCAACAAACAGGGTGGAACCAGGTCCACAATCCCTATTGTGCCAGAATGTGCACCTACTGACCACTTGGAGACTGACCACTTAGGAAAGACTCTACTAATAAAGTTTATAATAATATGGATGATTTTTCAGACCTGGTAGTTGAGATGACAAGTTACAGAGGATTTATATTCTAACCACGCCTTTCTTAAATTTCTTCAAGAAGGGCTTGACAAGGGTCTAGCTGTCAAAACCTTCAAGGCGCAGATCTCTGCCCTTTAAAGGGATTCTGTCATGATTTTTTTATTTCTAAATTCCACTGTTTACACTGCAAATACACTCTACCATATAAAATGTAATTCCTGAACTAGCAAGTGTATTTTTTTAATTGTAATATTGGTGTGTAGGCAGCCATCTCAGGTCATTTTGCCTGGTTTTTGCTTTCAGAAAGAGCCAGCACTTTAGTATGGAACTGCTTGGTGGCAGGCTTTTGTTTCTCCTACTCAATGTAACTGAATGTGTCACAGTGGGACGTGTATTTTGCTACGGAGTGCTGTTCTTAGATGTACTAGGCAGCTGTTATCCTGTGTTAGGGATCTGCTATCTGGTTACCTTCCCATTGTTCTGTTGATGGGCTGCTGGGGAGGGGAGTGGGGTGATATCACTCCAACTTGCAGTACAGCAGTAAAGAGTGACTGAAGTCTATCAGAGCACAAGTCACATGACTGGGGGCAACTGGGAAACTGACAATATGGCTAGCCCCATGTCAGATTTCAAAATTAAATATAAAAAAATCTGAAAGAGATTTCAGTGCAGAATTCTGCAGGAGGAGCACTATTAACTGATGTATTTTGATAAAAAAATTCCCATGACAAGCTCTTTTCAACAAGCCCTTATCATCCTTTGCCCTTATTAAGGGATTTTGTCAGAGCCCTCTCTAAAATTAGTCCGAGTTAGCTTCAACCCTTTCCTCCCTTTCATATCAGAAGCTATTCCACCAGGAATATATCTACATCTTGGACAGAGGTGGCCAGTGTTTCTGTGTACAATATTTGCAGGGCAGCTATTTAGAGTAACCCTAATACTTTCATCCAGCAGTATAGAGTGTCCTCTTAGCCTCTCAGGAAGCTTCCTTTGGCAGTAAAGTTATCCAGAAGAAGGTGTAATGAGAGCCTGCCTTATCTCACTACTTCTAAGGGTTGCTGCCATAGGGGACACAAGGGAATACATTTTATACCTACCAAAATTGACTTCAGCAACAAGTTTTTGCTCCCCCCCTAATATATTCTTGCACTCTTATGTGTGTACTTTTTTTTAATTCATAGTGATTGAGGTAGCTAACACCTATTTATAGGTGGAGCTGGGGGTTTTAACTCTTCTAATGTTAATGGATGAGTCCCAACTCTGTCTCAGAAAATACATGATTATTCAAAATTATTTCTTTAAATATGCCAGATTTTTCTAAAACTAATTCCTAGGGGTTCAGTCACATTTAGGCCTTAGCATCCAGATTAGGAAATGTAACTATCTAGGCTTAAGAATGAGAAATCATTTAGAAAAGCGAAATTTTCACATGTGTATAGACTTCTGTCTCTGTTGGATTCTGTGGCACACGAGGACCTGGGGACCTCTCAGACAAAAGGATGCTGCTAGTCTACAGGTGCTAAAGAAAATTAGATACAGTGTGTGCATGAAATTACATTGCTTGGTAATTTATTTTGAATTGCAAAAAACTTATACGGGAACAATTACCTTTAAACAAATAAAACATTGAATTTACTGCTAGCAGCAATACAACCTATTGCAGTTTTTATCACAAGGAAACTAGAAAATAAAATATGAATTTAATTTTAAGCAGAATATGAGGCAAGAGAAATGTACTGCTCAGTTGCTAGATACGTTACTGATAAGAAAAGTGCCCTGAATCCCCTTTGCTAAGATACTGGGAATTATTAATGTGCAGTGGGATCTAGGGATGCACCTATGATTGGCCATACAAGTACATACAAGTACAGCAACATTTACAACTTGATATAACTGGCAGAAATGTCAAAAACAATTACATATCAATGTGGGGAAACGGTGTGGTAAGTCAAAGAAAAATCCAAGATTTCTGTAGTTCACTCCCCTTGCCAGTTCAGATGATTCGTTCTCCTTCGGATAAGCAGCAATGAAATTTGTGTAGAATAAACCAGCGCTGTAAGCTCAGGGTAGACAGAGAGAGGGTAATATATAGTATAGTATTTCTTACTTCATTATTACACCCGCAGTGATAGTGGGGTTAATTAACAATGGGTAAAGTGTCTGCTTCCCTTTACCTGTGGGATTAGCTTGCCCTTTAACCAGAACAACTTTAAATGGCACCGTCGGTGTTTCCAGATTTTATACTTACAGACGTTTATAAGATGTGCTCAACATCGTGTAAAAAACCTTTAATAAATACGTTTAAAAGAGAAAATTTCACTCGCATAAGTATCCTTGGAATTAGCATATAAAAGTCAATCCATGGGTATTTCCAGCTCCAATGTATTCGCTCTGCATAAGTGATGGTAGTGGCGGGCGTTGGGTGCGTGCAATGCTGGGCTCCCTTGGATGACATCACAGCCGACGCATTTTGTCTCACAAGACTTTCTCAAGGCTTCAAAGCCTAGCCTCTTTACCAGGCACAGTCCCATACTCCACTTTGGGTGAAGAAAGACAGTCTAAGTTCAGTCCTTTCCCCAAGAGCTCTTAAACTTTCTCCCGGTACCACTACCTGCCTTCTCTTGTTGGACAAAGGTAGTTGCTCCCATGTAGCAGGCACACGGACAACATCTGTCCTCAAACAGGGGACCACACAGTGGAGCCTTTCAATAGCCTCCCTCAGGCATCACTCATTGAGGACTCCAGCGAGACTTAACACATGGCAGTTCTATAAAGAAATTGAGCAACAGTGACACCTTCTGGCTAAATGTCCGGGCACAATTCACTGGAAACAGAATTACTCCCCCTCCCATATCCAAAACAGGCCCAACACTTAGCTGGCTACAACAGGGTATTTCCAATCATGTGGGGACTTTCAGACCTTGGGGGAACTAAATCCTATGGACCCCCATAACTTTAAAGTAAAAAAAGTAAACATAGTGAAAGGAAATACATGAGTGAGTGAAAGGAAATACACGAGGAGTAATTTAACTATACTGCATTGGTGTCATTTAGAACTGTGGATATTATATACCCAGTTTAACGGACAGTTGTATAGAAGAATAGAAGACAAAATATGAGAGGTGTATAGAAATGAAAAAGAAAAGCCCAAAGTGTTTTTTTTTTTGCCATTTTTATTATTGCTTTAGAAATCAGAAAGCATTCCTTTGAACAGGATATAAGAAGCATTAGTCATTATTTCTAAAACACATGAATTAACCAGAACAATGTAAAGCAAAGTAACACAACTGTGACAAAACACTCTTTTTATCCATAGCTGAATAGCTGCATAGGGCTCACTGGTGTGCTGGTGTGATGTAGGGCATTTTTTAAAGCTCCAGAGGCTCACTAAATATATTCCTGTAATCATCATCGATGGAGTCCACATTATGTCCTTGTACTGCATATGTCACTGTCTAAGTGCTGCAAACTGAACTTGAAAGCAATTGTAGGGGAGTGATAAATAGTGTCCTCATTTATTATGCAATTTCTTAATGGTTGGCCGCTAAAGGGCCCCTTGTCAATGGAGGAAGTAATTCTCCTGTTGCTGGGGTCAAAGCATGACCCTTAGCTTTCCCGTTGTTTAGCCAGAAGGTGGCAGTGTGCTAAAGTACAAAAAGGAAAGTCATGCAGTTCTAAGTGTTTTTTTGCCAGAGACTCCACTAGGTGGAAGGGAGTCAAGTTGGTGTCCATTGTTAGTGCAGGATTTAGCTATCTGGCAATTGGGCAGCTGAATGGCAATGGGCAGCTAAGTGGCAAATGAGATTCAATGTTGAGTCAGTGTAAAGTCATGCACCTGGGATGTAAAAATATCCAAGCCACTTATACCCTTAATGGGACTCCACTAGGCAAATCCATAATAGAAAAGGACCTTGGAGTCCCTGTAGATAATAAACTTGGCTGTAGCAAGCAATGCCAGTCAGCAGCATCAAGGGCAAATAAGGTCTTAAGCTGTATTAAAAGGGGCATACATTCACAAGTGAGACGCTTAAGGGGTGATATGATAAATATGTATAAATATATAGGGATCATATAGTGTAATAATCTCTCTAATGCTTTATTCACCAGTAGGTCACCCATTCTGATTAGAAGAAAGGAGGTTCTGCCTAAATATTCGGAAGGGGTTTTTTTCAGTGAAAGCTGTGAAGATGTGGAATTCTCTCCCTGAATCAGTTGTACAGGCTCATACATTTGATAACTTTAAGAAGGGGTTGAATGGCTTTTTAGCAAGTGAGGGAATATAGGGTTATAGTACAAGTTGATCCAGGGACTAGTCAGATTGCCATCTTGGAGTCAGGAAGGATATTTCCCCCCTCTAAGGCAAATTGGAGAGGCTTCAAATGGGTTTTTTTTGCCTTCCTCTGGATCAGCTAGCAGTTAGGCAGGTTAACATAGAGGTTGAATTTGATGGACGTGTGTCTTACTACTATACTACTACTACTATACTACGTACTACTACTATGAGTACTATCTCCTGTCATAGGACTCTCTGGGAGATATAGGTACAGGGTCAGACTGGTGGGCCTGTGGCAGGTCCAGGGTTATCGAGCTGAGTAGTTTTTGGTTCTGCCAAGAAGTGTTAGAAGGGGTTGGAATTGTGGCCTATAAAAGGGAACCAGAGTCCAGAGTTTAGATACTACATAGTTGAACACCTGGGTTCCATTAAAAGAGTCCTCAGAGGAAGAAGAGAAACACTTATGTGCTTTATCGACGGGTATGCTCTGCTGTTTATAGTCCTGCTATTTACTATTCAATGACTGTACCCTGTGTTATAGTAATATTTTCCTATGTGGATTGTTCTAATTAAATCAGTTCTGGTTAATGTTTAAGAACCACAAGCACCCATTCTTTAGCGATATTAAGATTACAGTTACACTACGTGCTGCCTCCTCTTTGGGTAAAGCTGATAGTTTTGAGTAAAGGTGCTGCTCCATTTACTATAGCCTTACACAATCAATGTCCACCAGCCCTTTGGCAAAACCTTCAATGCGGTAAGAGTCCAGCTCAAGGTTTTCCCACTGCTATGGATGATGGAAAGGAAATGACTCATGGTATTGCCCTTAGTGCTGAATATTAGCTCACTCATTGTAAGGGAGAATTACCTCCTGCCTCAACGCCGACGCTGCCCTACTGTCCAAGATGGCGGTGCCCAGTCCTTCCACGAAGTTCTTCCCAGGTGCGGCACTGTGACGCCAGCACGTTTTCGCCAGCGTCAGAATGGACGCCGGCGCCTGGATGGACGCCAGCGTCAGAATAGACGCCGGCGCCTGGATGGACGCCAGCGTCGGAACGCCTGCACAATTACGCCAGCGCAGTGATGTCATCACGTTTATCTTTTGGCGCCAATGGAGGCCTATTTAAGGAGCCTAAAGGTCTGCAAACATTGCCCAATTATAGGTTCTACTTCGTGTGTTCCTGGGTGTGCTAGTGTATATTGATTCTTGTTCCTGATCTTGACCCATTGCCTGTTTATCGTTATTGAACTCTTGCCGCCTGAACTGACCTATTTGCCTGGACTTTGACCATTGTTTTGCCTAATCCTATTGTACCGCGAACTGTGCTGAACTTCAGCTTCCTCTTTGGTCCGCTACTCCAGTTTGAGCCTTCGGGCCCTTACATTATAATTGGGCCATGGACCCTTCGGAGGAAGCCCAGCCCGATTTCGGCAGAGCTTTTCGTGGATTGGCTGCCCGCATAGAGTCTTACGAGGCTCAGCAGTCTCATTTCGAACAGGCGCTGGAGGCCATCTTGGAGAAACTGTCTATCCTTACGCCCGCAGCTCCTGCTCCAGTTCCTGTTGCTGCTCCGGTTCCTGCTGCGTACGCGGTTGAACCACGTATCCCGGCACCTCCTCTCTACAGTGGCGATCCCCAAGCTTGCTGAGGATTCGTTAATCAGTGCCAGATCCAATTCGTTCTGCAACCAGCTCAATTTGGATCTGAGCGTGCCAAGGTGGGATTTGTCATCACGCGTCTGGCAGGAAAGGCACTCGAATGGGCGTCTCCGCTGTGGGAGAAGGAATCTCCTTTAATTGACGACGCCAAGGCTTTCCTCCAGGTGTTCCGGACCATCTTTGATGCTCCTGGCCGAGTTGTGTCTGCTTCATCGCGGCTATTTCAGATTCGACAAGGGAGCCGCAGTGCCTCTGAGTATGCCATTGAGTTTCGTACATTAGCTGCAGAGACAAGTTGGAACAATGACGCTTATCATGCCGCTTTTTACAACGGGCTCTCTATCCGCCTGAAAGACGACCTGGTTTCTCGCGAGCTGCCTATGCTTCTGGAGGACCTAATTGCTCTGGCCATCAAGGTGGACACTCAGCAAAGGGAGCATCAAGTGGATAAAGACCGTCTCAAAAGGTTCCAACCCACTCTGGCTCCTCACTTTCAAAGACCCGTGCTGCCCAATACGACTTCTCCTCCATCATCTTCTTCCTTGTCGGCTTCTCCTTCTTCTACGGTTGAAGAACCCATGCAGATAGGACGAGCCAGACTTTCCGAACAGGAGAAACAGCGGAGACGGGTAGCTGGACTTTGTCTTTATTGTGGGGGCAAATCGCATTTTGCCCATGAATGTCCCATGAGGCCGGGAAACGCCAACGCCTAGGTAGGTTTGGGGAGACCTACCTGGGCGGGATTGATCCTTTTCCCCACAATTCTTCTCATAGATTTCTTTTTCCAATACAGATTTGATTTTCCACCAAGACCATCCACTCCCAGGCGTTCCTTGATTTTGGTGCAGCAGGAAACTTTATGGATCGAGTCTTCTCTGAACAACATGCCATACCACTACAGCCCTTATCTGTTCCGCTTCAAGTCTTGGCCATCAATGACAAACCTTTGTCTTCTGCTTTCATTTCGTAGTCCACTGTTGAGCTTTCCATCATGGTCGGCTCCCTACATTCTGAGAGACTTTCCTTTTTTATCATCGACTGTCCCTCCACACCAGTAGTTCTAGGATTGCCTTGGCTTCATCTTCATAACCCGGTTATTGACTGGGCAACCTCTCAAATCTCCCATTGGAGTTCTTTCTGCCAGCAGAACTGTATTCCTAGCAATCCTCTCCTGAAATTATCCTCAGTTACCATGGACTTCTCCTCTCTGCCCTCTGTTTATCAAGACTTCTCCGACATCTTTTGCAAGAAGTCTGCTGAAACCCTTCCACCCCACCGACCGTATGACTTTCCTATTGAACTACTTCCTGGTACCATGCCTCCTCGTGGACGTACTTATCCACTCTCCCCTTCTGAGACCAAGGCTATGAAAGACTACATTCAGGAAAATCTCTTAAGAGGCTTCATTCGTCCTTCTTCGTCTCCAGCTGGTGCAGGATTCTTCTTTATCCAAAAGAAAGACGGCGGTTTACGGCCATGTATCGACTACCGGGGTCTGAACAAGATTACTTGTAAGAACCGCTATCCCCTTCCCCTCATCTCAGAATTATTTGATCAACTTAGGAGACCCAGTCTCTTCACAAAGTTAGATCTACGCGGAGCTTATAACTTGATCCGCATTCGTGAGGGCGATGAATGGAAGACTGCTTTTAATACGCGTGATGGACATTATGAATACCTCGTCATGCCTTTTGGACTTTGCATCGCACCCGCAGTCTTCCAGGAGTTCGTAAACGACATCTTTCGAGATTTACTGGGACTTTGTGTTGTTGTCTACCTGGATGATATCTTGATTTTTTCCAAATCCTTGAAAGAACACCGGCTCCATGTACGAGAAGTTCTCTCCCGCTTAAGGAAGAATGCTCTTTTTGCTAAACTGGAGAAAAGTTCATTTGAAACTCTCAAAATACCAGAATAAGAAGGCCGATGCCCTGTCCAGAAGTTTTCTTCCCGAAGAGCCTAGTATTGAGGAGGCTGAACCCATTGTGCCTTCTACCAAAATTTTGGCAGCCCTTACTCCTTCCTTAGCTTCTAAATTATTATGTGCACAGTCTTCGGCACCAGTGAATACACCCTTAGGGGTAGCATTTGTTCCTCCAGAACTACGCCAGTCCATTCTCAAACAGTCTCATTGTTCCAAGCAGGCTGGCCATCCAGGGATTCGTAAGACAATGGACTTGATTTCCCGTCTTGTCTGGTGGCCTTCTCTTCGGAAGGATGTTAAAGACTTCGTCTCGTCCTGTGCAATTTGTCCAACATCTAAATCTGGTCATTCCCCTCCCAAGGGACTTCTTCTGCCTCTATCTATACCGTCTCGTCCTTGGACTCATCTGGCCATGGATTTTATTGTTGACCTTCCTGTTTCCCTGGGACACATGGTCATCTGGGTGGTAGTAGACAGATTCAGCAAGATGGCTCACTTTATTCCTCTTCGCAAGTTGCCTTCTGCTCCGGAGCTCTCTAAACTCTTCATTCAACACATTTTTCGCCTTCATGGATTTCCGGCTGAGATCGTGTCCGACAGGGGGTCCCAGTTTGTTTCCAAATTTTGGAGATCTTTGTGTAAGGCGCTTCATATTTCTCTTCAATTTTCTTCTGCCTACCATCCACAGTCCAATGGTGCTGCAGAGCGTGTCAACCAAGCTCTCGAACAATTCCTACGTTGCCATGTTTCCTTATGCCAAGACGACTGGGCAGATCTCCTTCCCTGGGCCGAGTTTGCCCACAACAATGCTTTGCATGCCTCCTCTGGGAGATCTCCTTTTTTTTGTGTCTTCGGACAGCATCCTATAGCCTTTCCTCAAGACCTTCTTCTCACCAACGTCCCTGCAGCCAATGACCAAGTTTCCCACATGTCAGCTATCTGGCATGCTACAAGGTCCAATCTGGAGAAGAGCTCTATTTCGCAGAAGTTTTTTGCTGACAAGAGAAGAGGTCCTACTCCTCAGTACTCCCTGGGAGATAAAGTTTGGCTTTCCACCAGGAATATCCATCTTAAGATTCCTACCCCCAAACTTGGTCCCAGGTTCATTGGTCCTTATCCTATCATTGAGGTTATCAACCCAGTGGCAGTCCGGCTTCAACTTCCTCCAGAGATGCGGATCCCCAATGTATTTCATGTATCCCTTCTCAAGTCTGCCTCCTTTTCAGAGTCATCTTCCTCTTCTCCCTCTCCTGCCATTGTAGATGGTCTTCAGGAGTTTGAAGTAAGAAGAATCTTGGACTCCCGGGTTTCTAGAGGTTCCCTACAGTACCTTGTGGAATGGAAGGGTTTCGGTCCAGAAGAATGTTCTTGGGTGAAAGATTCAGATGTGCATGCTCCTGCACTCATCAAGAAATTCCACAAACAGTTTCCTTCGAAATCCAGTCGTGGTGGTCCTGAGGCCCCACATAAGGAGGGGGGTACTGTAAGGGAGAATTACCTCCTGCCTCCACGCCGACGCTGACCTACTGTCCAAGATGGCGGCGCCCAGTCCTTCCACAAGGTTCTTCAGAATGGACGCCGGCGCCTGGATGGACACCAGCGTCGGAACGCCTGCGCAATTACGCCAGCGCAGTGACGTCATCACGTTTATCTTTTGGCGCCAATGGAGGCCTATTTAAGGAACCTAACATTGCCCAATTATAGGTTCTACTTCGCGTGTTCCTGGGTGTGCTAGTGTATATTGATTCTTGTTCCTGATCTTGACCCATTGCCTGTTTATCGTTATTGAACTCTTGCCGCCTGAACTGCCCTATTTGCCTGGACTTTGACCATTCTTTTGCCTAATCCTATTGTACCGTGAACTGTGCTGAACTTCAGCTTCCTCTTTGGTCCACTACTCCAGTTTGAGCCTTCGGGCCCTAACACTCATGCCAGTCAGCAAGAAATAAAAGCTGGTTTCTTGGGCTGTTCAACTATAAGAATGCAAGCAATTTCCACATCCCAGATGCATGAGACTGGCATAAGGCATTCTGGCATGAATTAACATCTCAACATCCAACAGAACATCAACAGAATTCATATCATTCCTAAAAGAACGAAGAAGATTGATTTTAATTGAAGGAATTGGTAGCTGCCAAGCAGACTGCTATTTATGCCTTCGTCTCTATTCCTTTTGGTTCACGCCACCTCTTCCTGCTTATAGGTGATTCCTCCTATGATTCCTTCCACAATGTTTCACCTCCCTACCATTCTATCACTATATCTGAAAAGCTGTCTTTTCCATGAAAATAAAAGTTTACAAATTTGAAATAAAAATTCTAATAAAAGTTACGTTTTTTGCATGGTGGAATAATAAATGAGTTGTACATTTTTTACAGGAGCTTGGCAGGTTTTCAGACAAATTTAGGAAAAAACATTGAGGCTTATTTATCAATTTAAAAATCTGTGATTGTGAAAAAAATAAAACTTGTACAACTTATTACTCTCTAGAACTAGCATATGAAAATTGTTTAGTTCCACTCATATTCAATGGACCTATAATCTCAAATGTTTTAATAAAATTATAGAAATGTATTGAGCAGGATAAAACTGTATTTTATGTTGAGCTTTCTTTAAGGAACAAAATAAAACAAATACCCAACTGGCAACTGAGTCTGACATTGAGCAGCTCAGTGTTGTGGAATTGTATACTCAATATCAGGTAATGTAAGATAACAGCGGTGTCTCACAGCTGATTCCAGTGTTTATTTTTATTCAAATAATATGTCTCGAACACCTCCATTCACCCAGCAGGAGAAAATTGCACCAAAGTGCTCTGACTTATTTGTGTATCTGACTTCACAGAAAGAATTTTCATTTTAATTATCTCTTTTGGAGGAATATTACATTTCACTCTGTGATGCAGAAATATGAAATTGATTCCATCATGATAGATTAAGTCACCAAAACGAGACTCACTTAACGTCCAAGTAAAGGTTGGAAAGAGATATTCTTACCAGTTTAATTTAGTGATTTAGTGTAATTTTGTTTTTTGGTTGTTTGTGACCTTTGAGAGCATGAAGACGTTAAAAAAAATCCAATTAAATTTCGTACTCTTGAAAGTTACAAGGAAAACAAGCAATGATTGTCCTTTAATGTAGGTCTTTGCTGTAAGGGAAGTAACAAATTTTGAGTGAACAAGACGACAATAGAGAAAAGCCATTTCATTTCTGAACACAACAGCCAGCAAAGCATTGTTCAATTATTCACCAGGCCTAGAGGGTGATACAATGTTGGGAATTATTTTTAACCTGCAGTTGAAAAAAAATCTAATATTTACTGAATGGTACAACAGTTAAGTTATGCTTAAAAAAAATTGCCCTGTGCCCAGAAGCCTGCTCTATAGATCTAGCCCTAGGGTACTGGGCAGTACGGTTGGGCCTGCAATTTTATGAACCAGTGCACCTAGCGCTGCTGACATGGGCAAAATCCCAGTACTAGAATTGTAAAATTGCTAATATCGCAGATAAATTTTAAAATAAAGAATTAAAGGCAGAGAACATTTTATGGTACTGCATCTCTCTCTCTCTATGAGCAAACCTGGGGGAGGGGGGTTATCCAGTTATATACAGTAGAACCCTGGTATTTGGTGCACAAAAATTAAATTTGACTGGAAACTATGGAGTCCAGTGCATGTAAGCACCATTTCTTTCAGAATTTTATGTTTTCCTGGAATATACGTTAATTTATAGGGATGCACCATTATTTTGGATTTGGCCAAACCCCCGAATCCTTCACGAATACTGAACCGAATCCTAATTAGCATATGCAAATTAGGATTCGGATTCTGATTTGGCCAAATGAAAATCCTGATGAAAAAGTCCAAATCCTGGCCGAATCCCGAACCAAAACCTGGATTCAGTGCATCCCTATTGATTTATCGTGATCCTAGTTAAACGTAAACATCAAGATAAGTGCACAAAAAAAAATCATACATGTAGCCAACATTCCTAAAATCAAAAATATCACATCTTCAAAATGTAAAATGCATTTCGCCAGGAGGAGCTCGGGGGCCATGGGACTGGCACTGGTGATTTTTTGTAATTTTGAATACCTTTTTTTCATCTATCAAATAAACATTTCATGTGTGACAGGGCCTACTTCTTGTATTACTATATTTTTTATTAAGTTTCTAGAGCAGTAGCCATGTGTATCAGGTGACTTACTTTGCTACAAATAATCATTGGATTTATGTAGTGGCTGCTATGCCTGGACCTAAGAGCCAGTCACTCCTGGGTGGGCTTCCATTAAGGAATATATAATAAAATACAAAGGCTACTTGGAATTCTAAACTTGTTAGCACCCTAAAACACTATGGCAGCGTAACACTTGCTTAACAAATCTAAAGGAAAATAAATGCTGATGACCATGGCAGAATGTAATACAATAGAGCGAGCTTTTTTTTTTTTAAAACCATAGTCGATCAGGTACGTACAATACTTTGTGCGTATAAAGTGGGAGATGAGACATCCGATATTTGCAAAAGACTTGGATATTGGTTGTCTCAGCAATCAGCCAAGATGGAAAATTTTGATTGGGCATCTTTGAAAACATTTGAATATCAGCCAGGGTTTTCTGCTGAATCATCAGATAGAGATAGAATTCTATTGTTTCTACCAGTATATCTGATTCAGCTCTTAAAGGGATACTGTCATGGGGAATTTTTTTCCAAAATGAATCAGTTAATAGTGCTGCTACAGCAGAATTCTGCACTGAAATCCATTTCTCAAAAGAGCAAACAGATTTTTTTATATTCAATTTTGAAATCTGACATGGGTCCCCAAGTCATGTGACTTGTGCTCTGATAAACTTCAATCACTCTTTACTGCTGTACTGCAAGTTGGAGTGATATCACCCCCCTCCCTTTCCCCCGCAGCAGCCAAACAAAAGAACAATGGGAAGGTAACCAGATAGCGGCTCCCTAACACAAGATAACAGCTGCCTGGTAGATCTGAGAACAACACTCAATAGTAAAAACCCATGTCTCTCTGAGACACATTCAGTTACATTGAGAAGGGAAAACAGCAGCCTGCCAGAAAGCATTTCTCTCCTAAAGTGCAGTCACAAGTCACATGACCAGTGGCAGCTGGGAAATTGACAATATGTCTAGCCCCATGTCAAATTTCAAAATTGAATATAAAAAAATCTGTTTGATCTTTTGAGAAATGGATTTCAGTGCAGAAGTCTGCTGGCGTAGCACTATTAACTGATGTGTTTTGAAAAAAAACATGTTTTCTGATGACAGGATACCTTTAACGTTTGTAATGAAAACAAACAATGTTTCCTGCAACCAAGACCAGTCCTTGGCAGAGTTAGCCTCAATTCAGTATTTAGTGTCTGTCCAGAAAATGTTTTTCTGACATTTGGGGGCCGATTCACTAAGCTCGAGTGAAGGATTCGAATGAAAAATACTTCGAATTTCGAAGTATTTTTTTGGTACTTCGACCATCGAATTGGTTAAATTCGTTCGAATTCGAACGAAATCGAACGAATCGAACGAAAAATCGTTCGACTATTCGACCATTCGATAGTCGAAGTACTTGCCCTTTAAAAAAAACTTCGACCCCCTACTTCGGCAGGTAAAACCTACCGAAGTCAATGTTAGCCTATGGGGAAGGTCCCCATAGGTTTGCTAATCTTTTTTTGATCGAAGGATTTTCCTTCGATCGTTGAATTAAAATCGTTCGAATCGTTCGATTCGAACGATTTAATCGTTCGATCGAACGAAAAATCCTTCGATCGATCGATCGCAGGATTAGCGCTAAATCCTTCGACTTCGATATTCGAAGTCGAAGGATTTCAATTCGAGGGTCGAATTTCGAAGTATTTTTAACTTCGAAATCCGACCCTTAGTGAATCTGCCCCTTGGGGTCTGTCCCTTAATTTTGGGGCCGATTCACTAAGGGTCGAATTTCGAAGTTAAAAATACTTCGAAATTCGACCCTCGGATTGAAATCCTTCGACTTCGAATATCGAAGTCGAAGGATTTAGCGCTAATCCTGCGATCGATCGATCGAAGGATTTTCCGTTCGATCGAACGATTAAATCCTTCGAATCGAACGATTCGAAGGATTTTAATCCAACGATCGAAGGAAAATCCTTCAATCAAAAAATCACAGGCAAGCCTATGGGGACCTTCCCCATAGGCTAACATTGACTTCGGTAGCTTTTAGCTGCCGAAGTAGGGGGTCGAAGTTTTTTTTAAAGGGGAAGTACTTCGACTATCGAATGGTCGAATAGTCGAACGATTTTTCGTTCGATTCGTTCGATTTCGTTCGAATTCGAACGAATTTAACCAATTCGATGGTCGAAGTACCCAAAAAATACTTCGAAATTCGAAGTATTTTTCATTCAAATCCTTCACTCGAGCTTAGTGAATCAGCCCCTTAATGTTGGCACAGTCTGTGATTTTAGGTTTTGGGAGGTTCTGTATGAAATGGGATTAATGGAAATGGGCAAAAATAAATTTTCCTTTTTTTTCAGCCATTTTAGTAAAATTAACAAAAATTTGGAGCTTTTCAAATATGACTTATTTGAAGGACCCACCTCACTGGTAGCCATGTACTCGTCTCACCTACAGATAGCAATTATACATTTTTAAAGGGGAACTCCACAAAAACATAACTTGAGCTTTTTGAAAAGTAAACATAATTTCAAGCAAATTTGCAATATACATCACTTATGTAATTTTAAATATGCAGACTCATGATTTTTAATGGTTTCTGACAGTTCCCTAAGCCTATCCCCCTGCTCGCCTGCTGATCTGTCTGACTACTTTGCTGAGCTGGCAGACTACTGTTTATATCAACAGCCACCTGTCCTTAGCCTGCATCCTCCAAACCCCACAATTCCCTGCACACATGATATCAATAAGGAAAGGAACATCCCAGTGCAATGCATTGTGGGTTATGTAGTTCCTGCATGCTGTCTGTAAGCTGCAGGGAAGTTGTTACAATTTTAAACATCAGTGTTTAGTCCCTCCATCCCTGCCAGGATTACAAATGATGCAGAAAGAGAAGAACTGTTAAACAGTTGGATTTCAGCATAGAAATGGCATTTATTTATACTTTTTGCAGAAACAGGTAACTGTAATGGGTATATTAGGGGTTTTTGTGTTGTGCAGGCCTCTTTATCAAAATTTGGTTTGGAAGCCGGAGTTAATGATGTTAATCCCTTTAAGATTAACATCACACACAAATATTTATGAGCTCGAACCATTAGCAGTACCTTAGTAGCTGGAATGTGCCATGTGTGTTTACAAGTGGCTCACTAGTTATTTGCCAAGGATGTAGAAACATGTCCTAATTTTTTGTCATTTTGATGGTTGTTGCCAGTGGTTTGTTTATAAAGCTGATAAACTCAGTTGAAATATTCTCGATTATGCAATGGATGTTGTATTGCTAGTGATCATGTCATTTCAATCCCTTCAACTTAATTATTGTAGGTAGGAAAATTATTATGTTTTTCTCTTCACACAATAGAGGTTCTTTGGACTATTATTTATTTTGATTAAATATGTTTTACAACTAGACATTCCAAAAATCAAAAACATTTTCCAGTTTCACTTTAAAAAAAAATAGCCCAAATTCTATTCACTTTACTTAATAAATAAGATACCGGTAGGTTTCTCCAACCCATGACAACTAAAAGGCTCATTTCTGTGCAATAATGGGGTTGTATTACCTAGAGGGTGACTTTGAATGGATAAACATGAAAAATGCATTTCACAGACAGTTTGATCAAGAACAAAATCATAGCAATTTCTGTCTCATAAAATCTGTTTACTAACAACAGTAGCCTAAATCTGATGTACTCTGAATATAGTCCTGAAATTGTCCCCATTTAAGCAAACAGATTGAGGCGCATACCAACATCAAGCCCAGGTACTCCTAACCACAAATCCCCTAATGAATAGATATCACAGTCACATACTCAGTCTCAGGCAGGTTAATAAGAGGGTCACGAAACACTTAGTTGCTCCACAGCTTAGAAAACATTCACAAGAGAATGATTTTGTTTGACAGGCAGTTAGTCAGTTACTACAAACAGATTGAAGCAGCCTTTCATCCGGTGTCAATGAGCTTTTCTAACACCCATTAAAACTTTATGATGAAGCCATTGGCAGACAAATAAAAGCAGCTTTGACATTGATATTGGACTTGAAGTTTGACAATTTCATTAGATTTTTTTGTTAAACATCAGAATTTGTTAAGTTAGTAAAATGTGTAAGGGTGGTGGCACACTACGCTACCAGGAGAGATTAGTCCCCCAGTGACAAATTGCCTCTTCTTCAGGCAACTAATCTCCCCTAAATGCCTTACCGCCGGCTAGAATGTACAGTGCCAGCGAATTGCACTCAGAACGATTTGTTTTCCGAAGTTGCCTCACAAGGAAACTTCGGTCAAAGTGATCCAAGTGCCATCCTGCCGGCGATTTACATTCAAAAGGAAAAGTAATACCAAAAATCTGTTTTAAAGTAATGAAAATGTAATAATCTGTTGTGATGCACTGGTAAAATGGGTATGTTTGCTTCTGAAACTCTGCTATAGTTTTTATAAACAAGCTGCTGTAGACTCAGTATATACAGCAGATAACGGATAAGCTCTATAGTATACAATGGGATCCTTTAGAGATTATTTTTTATGTATTGTGTATCCTGTGCTTGAATGGCTGAAACAAACACACCAGTTTTACCATTACAACACCGCAGTACATTATATTTTTAATACTTTAAAACACTTTCATTTTTTGGTGTTACTGTTCCTTTAAATACAAAGGCAAATTCACTTTTGACCCAGAAAGGTCCTTGTCGGTTGCCAAAAAAAGCCATTAAGAGAGACTGAATAAGACCCTGCTAGGATGAACCACTTGGGCTTCCTACTCAAAATTGGCAATTTTCCTAGATGTGAATATGAGAGTGCAGTTCTTCAGATTTTTGGTATTATTTAATGGAGTTGGCTAATGGGTCCAACTCTATGAACAACACTATAAATGCTGGTCACATTAAAATTTGAGTTGGAACCGAAAAAAGTATAAACTACATCACTCACATTCAGGAACTTAAAGGACAATACCATGTATTCTAATAAATGCTGGCCAGTCCTGGCAATCAGGTAACGAGTATCCATGCTTTAGAATATATGATCTATGACTGGTAAGCAGTAAGAGGACACTGTGGTAGAGCAACTCTTTTACAAAAACTATGGAAACCCCTGGTATGAACATTATGCATTTATCTCTAATCACATTTAGGAGAAAAACAAGGTAAAAGAAGAAGTTAAAGCTTCTCATGTAAAGTGGAGGGTTCTCTAAACAGTTTGACAGATGAATCATTCTCCCATAATTTGCTTTATAGGTACTCACTTTGATTCTGCCAATTCCCTGATTCATCGAAAATGCTTTTCTCATCCTTCGCCCTCACAGATAAGCGTTTTAAAAAATCATTCACGATCCATTTGAAGTTCCAATATAAATAAAAGCGACATTGCTTTAGAATTATGCAATAATTATGTCCTATTTTTTGTAGAGAGAAAAAAAATTAGGCAACGCGTCCCACTTTTTCAGCCACTAATTGTGTTTATTTCAGCAACTTCTTTATAACCTGATGCTTTGTCTTTTTACTTCTGACAACTTAAAAGATCCAAAGCCACTTACAGGGAGGCAGTGTGTGCGCAATTTGATAGAAGAAAAATGAAAAAAAAAAAAAAACTTCTTTGCTTTTCACAAAGATAAGGGGACAAAAGTAAATGTATTCTCTGCACAAAAAGAAGTGTACTGTATGGCTCCTCAACTAAACACAATACGGAGAAAGAATGAGCAGGAATTATCATAGAAATATCACATTATCGTGAATTAAACTGTTCTTAACCTTGGTGGCAAACAAAAGTCACAACTTTTCTGTGCGTCAAATTAAAAAGAAAGATTTGTGAAGTTCTTCTATCACAGAAAAGGTTTTTTGGCTGCCGTGAGAAAATCACTTTGATGCAGAATTGGACAAAAACCCTTTTACTTGCTTATTAAATTCAAAATCATATAATAGCCGGCAGCAACAGGAATTGGAGTTTCCAAGTTAGGTCCTCATTAAATCATAACTAGATTCATCCCAAAGTGATTAGAAACACTCTCTTTTTTATGCCTTCAATGTGATCCCTATAACTGGAAAATGATTTATTTGCTTAAAGGGATACTGGTGTGGGAAAACATGTTTCAGTTACTAGTGCTGCTCCTGCCGAATTCTGCACTGAAAAGAGCAAACAGATTTTTTTATATTTAATTGTGAAATCTGGTGTAGGGCTGGGCATGTTGTGGGTTTCACAGGTTCCTTCATTCATGTAACTTGTGCTCTGATCAACTTCAGTCATTTTTTCTTTTTACTTGGAGCACAGTTAGGAACAGGTGAATGGTGAGTAAACATTGCATAGATGTCAGAATACAGTGAAAAATGCAAATTACATCAGGTATAGCGACTCCTGTATACTGCGCTACCAAAAACATATATAACTTCAAATAGAAACTTAACAGGTAAACACTTTTTACTAAAATTCGATCAAACCCCACAAACCCAGATCCCCTTAATTTACCAAAAAAATCGGTGCGATAAAAAGTCATGACAAAATCGAGAGTCAATTTGAGACATGCGTCTTTTTCGAATTGTCGCTCCAAAAAACTCAAAACTATTGAAATTCCTGAAGGTAAAAACATGTTCCAAAGCTACATCATAGGTACCCTAAGCAGTCACCTCTTATCCTCCTTGATGCCAACCCCAACCCCAATTCTGATAAGAGTGTATGCATAAAAAATGACAATATATATGTAATTTTTTTACAAAGAAAACTAATGTGCAATTTCTGTGTATTTACATTTCTGCGAGCTGGGAGTTGTTCAGTCCTTGCGGTCCCAGGACCATGACTGTTTGTACTTTTTATTTTTACAAATAAAAAAATTATTTAAAAAAAAAAAACATGTTCCAATTGTAAAAGGAAACAATGTTTTTAATGGATCCGCACACACACACAATTATTTGCAGTTGGGGAGCTTACCCTTTTTTATTATGCTACCATCAGTACTGACGTTTCAGGTGGGAAAACCCTCCCTTCATCACGACTGATCCTGATGAAGGGAGGGTTTCCCCTCTCCCCGAAACGTGACCAGCACCAGTGCAGTAGAAGTGAATTGCAGGTGTGCGGTGGATTTATCACATTTATCTGAAGTTTTGGCACCAGTTGTAAAAGGACCATCTGCCATTGACTGCTACATGATTTTTGCTTAAATAGGAAATCATCTAGATCAGTGATCCCCACCAGTGGTTCATGAGCAAAGTTGCTCACCAACCGATTGGATGCTGCTCCAAGTGGCCTCAAAGTAGGTGCTATTTTTTGAATTCCTGACTTGGAGGCGAGTTTTTGTTGCATAGAAACTATGTCTAATGCCAAACAGAGCCTGCCATTCCACTTAGGGGGCTTCATATAGGCAATCATGGCCCTTACTTGGAACCCCATGAACTTGTTTCAAACTTCTGTTGCTCCCCCACTCTTTTTATATTTGAATGTCGCTCATGAGTAAAAAAAAGTTGCAGACCTCTGATCTAGATCATTGTCCCAGTCAATGTCTAGTAGGGCAAGCTGCACCTTGGATACATAATGTTTATCTTGTCAATAATAGAAAATATGTGTGTTTATCATTGGGAAGAGAGTGGATGCTCTGTGATGCTTAGGGCTGTTTTCCTAGTTATGGATAGCCGTTGGCTTACTCAACTGATTCCATTTTGGTCCCAGTCAATGAGAAATTTAGGCACAAATAATTTAAATACAATTAGAGGCAATGCTTTCTGACACCTCAGACCCCCTTACCCTTCCAAAAAGTGTGTTTCCTGTAGGCTGAAAAAAATGTGAGAATTGCAGATGTCAAAATTAAATCATAAATCATTTGCATTGCATGATAGTAGCACCCAAGCAGGAGAAACCCTGCATTGCCATTGCACAACTTATGTCATACTGAGAAGTAAGAGAGTAGAGTAGAGTGAGTAGAATAGAGTAAATAGTTGTAAAATCCCTTTAATATTGACTTTTATGTTAGTTGAGACAAAGGAGATTCAGTTTATCATATTCACTTTGCTTACATCAAAATTTGGATATGCCACTTATTGACATGTACAGATGAAGCCACTTTCTGGTCCTTACTGGCCCCCTAACCGTCAGGCTCACCTCTGCTTTCATTAAAGTAATTGTTCAGGGTAAAAATAAAAACTGGGTAAATAGATAGGCTGTGCAAAATAAAAAAAAATTCTAATATAGTTAGTTAGCCAAAAATGTAATGTATAAAGGCTGGAGTGACTAACATAACAGCCAGAACACTACTTCCTGCTTTGCAGCTCTCTTGGTTTCCATTGATTGGTTAGCAGTCAGTAACAGGGGGGTCATAACTGTTTACAGTAGAATCTGAGCTGAATGCTGAGGATCAATTGCAAACTCACTGAACAGTTATGTCCCATGTGGCCCCCTCCACTTCACTGACTAACTCAGAGTTAGAAAGCTGAAAAGCAGGAAGTAGTGTTACACATCCAGTCACTCCAACCTTTATACATTGCATTTTTGGCTAACTAACTATATTAGAAACATTTTTTTTTATTTTGCACAGCCCATCTATTTATCCAGTTTTTGTTTTTACACTGAACTGTTCCTTTAGGGTAAGGGCAGACGCTGCTATTTTGGGCTATTAGGCACCCATCAACAAATCGCTTCTTCTTCGGAAGACTAATTTCCCTGAAATAGCAGCATGTGCCCTGGCCCTTAAAGCTGCAGAGAGACCCTGCCCACTACCAATGCTTTCCTATCATTGTTACAAATCCCACCCATAGGCACAACTGCTTGTCAAGAGAGTCTTTGCATTTTCATATGCCCAAAATTTGATCATTCATTACCCTAAGAAGTCACCAAAGTGCTGTTTCACTCTCTCTCACAATATATAATCTATAATGCTTAGACTTCTGTAACTCTCTAATAATTGTCCATTCCCTGCAGAAAGCTCTCCGGCTCATATTACCTTCTTCTAGTTTCTTTGAAATTCCCTCCCATGTTCCATCTTTACTTTCCATCAGCACAGTTGCAAACTTAATTTAAAGATATTTTATATTTTGTATTTATTTCCTGCCCACGCATAATTCTAAATAACCTCAGCCTCGTGCCTTTCATTATTCATCTACGAAAGGCCTCCAATTTGTTTGTGTTGCTTTAGGCGAAGAACGTTGTTCAGCTGGATATTAATCTGTGAATTAGATTTAGTCTTTTATCAGTATATTTGGGTGTGAATCCAGTGCTGATATCTCATAAATCAAGAAATATTATGATGTTTTACATAAAAAGAATTAATGGTATCAGTAGGCAACTGTGTCTATACCTCTCTCCTCCCAGCATCTGATAAACAGCAATTCATCATGGGAATAGACTCCGGTGTGGCAAGTCAAAATCCAGGCACAGTCAATTGAGAGCTAAAAATTGGAATTTCTGTTCTTTGTTGATATTTTTAAGTAAAAGTAGTTTTATAAAATTATTATTATTAGATTATTGTTATGTGCATTATATTGTTTAATACTTCTTTCAATCCCTGCCTTGTGCCATTCATTCCTATTGGCACTGCTGGCAGGGGACAGGTTATATTTGCCATGTATTCGCAGCATTAAAATAAACATGACAGAGCTGAGAATAAGGTTCTAGATATTTACACTTGGGCATAATGATGAAGCCATGACAGTACAGAACATGACATTTGAGCATCATCAATATAGAGGCGGCACAGATCATCTTAACAAACTAATTGGAATTTCTCAAATTGTTTAGCACAGCAGGAAACACTCAAGATAACAGAAACAATTCATGGGGTTTAGACATTTTGACAGAAAGCAATATTGCCTAACCAACAAATTTGATAGCACTAAAAAGTCATATCATAACATGTCATTTCACAAAGCGGCAGCCCAAGGCCACATGGTCCCAGCACCGGCTGTTTCACACGTGCATGCCCCCCCCCCGAGGCCGAATGGTCCTAGCGTCTGCCCCTTAGCAAGCACAGAACCACCCCCTCGCCATAAATCCGGGCCTGGTCATGCAATGGCTGTTTGCACAGGTATGGGACCTGTTATCCAGAATGCTTGAAACCTGAGGCTTTCCGGATAACAGATGTTTCTGTATTTGTTTTTTCTGTATATCTAGTCTATTAGAGCATTAAATAATCCCAATAGGCTGGTTCTGCTTCCAATGGTTAATTATATATTGGTTTGGATCAAGTAGAAGGTACTGTTTAATTATTACAGATAAAAAGTTAATTTTTAAAAATTTGGATTATGTGGATAAAATGGAGTCAATGGGAGATGGCCTTTCCATAATCCGGAGCTTTCTGGATAACGGGTTTCTGGATTACCATGCCTGTACTTCTGATTCCTCTCCTTCCTTTCTATGTGTTATTTTCTTTATGCTAGAGATGTTCCTAGAGACGAGGGAGAAGTGTTAAAAGGGTTGCTGCCTGCTCTGCTCTCATTTCCCTTACAGAAATAGGGATTGATATGGCTAGATAGGTGCCTAATATTGTAAATAGAGTTTTTATGTTTTTTATTGAAAATGTTACAAAAAAATATTAACATAACTTGACTGGCATTTCATCTGACAGAGACAAGAGGGAAGTGTTGGAAGGGTTATTGCCTGATCTGCTCTCATTCTCCCTACAGAAATAGGTATTGGTAGCCCTACATAGGTACTTAAAGGACCAGTAACATCAAAAAATATTTTTAAAAAACTTGTTAGTATACATCGTAAAAAAAAAAACACCAAGACAAATTAAACTTTAAAATCGCAAAGTCTTTATTAAGAAATAACTTACCGAAACTCTGCTTGCACTCCTCTTCAGAAAGCAATCGGGCAATGTGGCGCTCAATTTCTCCTCCATGCCTTCCTTATAGGAGATAGCCAGGGAAGAGAAATCGAGCGCCGCATGATGGATCGTCACCCTGTCGCCTTTTCTGAAGAGTTTTGGTAAGTTATTTCTTAATAAAGGCTTTGCGATTTTGAAGTTTAATTTGTCTTGGTGTTTTTTTTACTATGTATACTAATGAATTTTTTTTAATTTTTTTTTGATATTACTGGTCCTTTAATATAAAGGAACAGAGACCAGGGGAAAGTGTTGTAAGGGTTACTGTATGCTCTGTCTTTATTTCTCTGACACGAATACTGTTTGACAGCTGTAGATACTGTAAGTGCCTAATACATAATGACAGATATAAGCAGTGAATAATGGGTGGGATATCATCTGCTCTGCTCTTCTTTCATTTTTTTTGTCATACTGAAACGTGGATTGGTAGCACTAGATAAGTGTCTAATAAACGGAGGCATAAGAAACAGCAGTTCTAGTATAATTACCCTACAGTAATAGGAATTGGTAAGACTGCATAATTTTTTAATTATACTGTTTGGACATTTATTTTAAATGCTTATTAAAGGTTATGTTTTCATTTTAACACTTCTAATTTAATTCGGAGTTCATGTATGGGAAGGTTATTTCATTTTCTTTTTCTTTGTATATAGATATTATCTGACCCTGCACACCATACACTGTGTTTGATTGTTCGTGCTCCCCAACACCCTACTCTTTCATAGGACTACAGACGCCCTTACTATATATAGGAAAATAGACAAGCAAAGTTCAGTTTTTCATGAATGCAGTAGGGCATGTTGGGAAATACAAAACAAATTTTTGCTGTTTACCCAGGACTCCTTTAATGTGACCATGGTAGTGCACAGAATAATGTTTAGTCCTCATGGGTAAAGAGTATAGATTGGATTCCTGAACGGAAGTGAATAATGGTCAGTTGTACAAACATGGAATATGTACTTTGCCTGTAGTTGAGGTTTAAAAATAACATTTTCACAAAAAGAAATGAAGGAGGTCAAAAGCAGCTGTAAGAATCTGGAGAGGAAATTAGATGGTTGGAGTGGCCACATTTGCAGTTCTCCTTTAATGGAGGACACTCAAGAAACATGACTTGTTGGCTTGCTTTGGGGTAGGGGCAGAGCTTTCCTTTAACCATTAACCATGTCATGATGCTCTTTGTTGTGGGCACCAGGAAAGAATATTTTGCGGTTCCACGTGAACCAAATAAACCTGTTTTATTTACTTCCAAGCCATTTCATTGTGTAGTAGGGATTCAGCATGTTTACCGATAGAAGGAATGTAAAGTACTAATCATATCTTAAGGAGGTGGGATTAGAGTAATACCAGGAAAATACAAGTAGTTGGGATAACAGGATATAAAAGATTTTCAGGCAGGGGATTTCACTGTTCTTTTATGTGCACGGTGATCCATAATCCTCAGTGGGAGGGCATGGGAATGGTAATGGATTTCTTTTCTTTCATTCCCCTTTGATACCTTGGTAACGACAGACTGTGATATCCATACTTCTAATACTTACTCTTTTTTTGTTGTTGTTATTTCTGTCATGTCATATATTTGTATATGTAATAAAAATGATTCCCACTAATAATATTTCAGATAAGTATATATTTCCCTTTAAAAGTCATAGGGCCCATTTAACTGAATATTTAAAGTCTCACTGTTAGCTTCAAAAATGGTGTCAAACTTCTGGACGCACCCTGTCATTATGACGTTTGCGGTGCATCGTGTAAATGATGACGAACACTAGCGACCGCATGCAAGGCTTCGAAACGGATTCTGCCACGGCTTAACCTGCACATGATCATTGCTCACCAGCACTTCGGTAAGCGTACCTTACATCAATGGTTCTCAAGTTATAGGCTTGGCCATCATGGTGAAATGTTGGGTTGAATATCTTTTCATTGGTTTACACATTACTAGAACTATATGTTTTTGTAACCCTGTTGTTGCTAAGGGTGATCCAACTAAAGTTTTACCAAAAAGTAGGGCTTAAAACCAAAATGATCCTTTTCTGACCTCTTTTGTGATTTAATAGAAAAGGTTTTACGGAAAATGTAAAACCTCAAAACAGATGAATGTAAAATTGGTCTTTTTTTAGGGCTTTTGCAATTTTTGTTCCATTTTTAAAGATGTCCAGGTTGCTAATTTCTTGAAAACTGGAAAAACATAATGAATGTAAATTGCAAATGTACTCAGAAAAGCTCTATGAGCCATTTCACATTCATTTGTTTCAAGGGTTTACATTTCCTTTAAAAATAGCCATGCGGTGTGACTCATCCACATTCATTGTATGATTAGTTAGATTAGATTGTATCATTGTTAGATTAGTTACTTGTATATTTTTCAAAATTGATTTACTCAAAAACCATATGAGTTCATGTAAAATGGGAAAATGTATCAAACACATTGTCCTGTAGTAGATGCAAATCTGCACCTCAACTTTTATGCAAACTCATAAAAAGGTAATGAGTTCCTCTCCATTCCTGTCAGTGCCTGGAGATGTTCAGTAAAGAAGCTTTGATGCCGCCATTCACAAAACCTTTGGCTAAAATAGAATTTGAATTGGACAAAGACCTTCCTTCCTGTGTAACCTATGACCAAACTTCATCTTACACAGCACATGCTTCTCCAGCCGTTCTTTCTTATCCTTCAAGGCTTGTTTCAACCTTGCTGGATCTCAGCATGCAGGAGAACTCAGAAAAGGCTCAGAGGGTTTCATGAATTTTACATGAAACTCCTTGCAAAAGAATAAACAAAATCATAATGAACCATTTTGACAAAAGGGAAAAATCAAAGGAAATTATATAAAGAACCATAAATGTCATTGTAAATTAGGCTAGATAAGATCTTTAATTAGTAATGCATTTTGTGGTTCAAACCTTCCAGGTAGTTTAAAGAAAAAAAATGATTTGAAAGGATTGCGAGGCTTACATTGACAAAGGACGTCCTTAGGTCACATCTCATTGTTCCCTTACAAGAGGGCAGCTTATTGGAACACCAGGAAAAGGCTGAGAAAATTAAACTTTTAATATGAAACTATATTTCATGTGTATTTCAAGGCAAGAAACCCATTCAGAACAGAGAGGCAAGGTTTTCATCTGAAGAATGAGCAGTAATCTCATAACCAGTATGGAGAACTCATAAATTCTGGACATGACATGAAAATATAGCAAATATAGAACTAGACATATTCAATGGTATACTTATAATATATTAAAGTAACCTTACAGAGCAATAAAATCAGAGAGGAGGCTGGGCCCAAACCATTTTTGTTCTACTCTACCTTGGATCCCTTAGAATATAATGTGTAAGAATGAGTCAAAGGTAGTTAGCTGAGATTAGTTGCTAAGCTGCAGGATGATATGGTGGCACAATTATTAGCATTACAGACTTGCAGTAATACGGCTTTCAGTTTAACTTCAACCAGGGATAGGGTATTTGTATTTTCTTAAAGGTAATAATAATAAAAAAATGAAGACATGGACAAGGGGCGTGAATGAACTATCGTGAGATTTTCAGTTGGTTCATTTATGTAAAAACAACCCCTACCCCCATATACAACCATGCAAATTGAATATACAAGGTTAAAATACTCCCTATGCCATAAAACCAAAGCTAAAAAGAGCAGGGGACCCTCCAAACATACAGATTCAACATGTTTAGTAAGTGTTTCACAAGGTACAAGAAGCTGTTTATTAGGGGGCACATTTACTAAACTCGAGTGAAGGATTAGAATAAAAAATACTTTGAATTTGGAAGTATTTTTTTGGCTACTTCGACCATCGAATTGGCTACTTCGACCTTTGACTAAAAATCGTTTGACTATTCGATCATTCGATAGTCGAAGTACTGTCTCTTTAAAAAAAACTTCTACCACCTACTTCGCCACCTAAAACCTACCGAGCACCAATGTTAGCCTAGCAAGGAAAATCGTTCGATCGATAGATTAAAATTGCGGTAAATCCTTCGACTTCGATATTATATATATATATATATATATATATATATATATATATATATATATATATATATATATTCTATTATAATGGTATTGATATATTAAGAGATTAAAATATGTTTTACCATAAGTTGATAAAATGTTAAGTATATACGCTGGGCAGTTGGAAAATCTTCAAAAGTTCCCTATAGCACCTTCTCCTATTCGATTAAGTAAGTTTTATGGCTTACAGTTGGAATTCAATGGAGTATCAGCACAATGCTTAAAAAAAGGAGAAATCACATTAATTCTTAGTCATTATATATATTATAAACAAGCCAACACAAAATGTTGTTCTTTTAAAAGACTGACAGTCGCTGTCATTGTCTATTTTCCCAGTCCCCTCAAATATTTCATTAAACATCTGCAAACAATGTCATCTATATGGTAATCTCAAAATCCACCGTGTTTGTGTCAGTTGTGGGGGTCTGTCAACAGAATGCCGAGCTGTATTCTTTATGCATTTCTTTCCAATCCCAAGATAATGAGTTCCAACAAAACAGCATGCAAATACAGGGACGAAGGCGAGTAAATTGCTTTTAATTCTAAGCAGAAATAAGAAATGACTTTTCAATATTTTTTCCTTAATCTTTGACAATCCTTTGGGTTGCACTTGAGGAATATTTCTCCTGCCCCCACTCAATATTATGTTGTCTTCCTTATAAACAAAGATAGTTGGAAGCTTTGCAGGCAGTAGAGCTTAGGAAGCTATTAATCTGCAGATGTTTGATAAACTCATGAGAAAATCAGCTTTGCATTAAATCTTTTATTTTCTTGTACAAAAAATTCTATTGCTTTGCCAGTTACATTTTCTTATTTCCCCAAAACTGACCCAATGCATGAAATGATATAAACAACACTGTGTCATGCTACCAAGGATTATACATTGCTGTATATCAATATTTATTGTTCCTTAGCCCATCTTTCTGTAGGTTTCATGTTCTCAGTTCTTTACATGTGGAAACAACCCTCTTTGGACTGGCAACACCAGTATCACCAATAGTAGGTGATAACCACTGTGTCTGTGTGGAGGGTTGCACAGTATATTTCCAATCTGAACCTATCCTGTTCCCCAAATGGCTTCAGTTCTCAGTACATAAATAAATGCCTAAATTTGACCCATGTTGGACCAAGGAGTATTACGGACAAAGAGTTTGAAGTCCCCTCAGTTCATGGAAACACGCTGTTTGGGTCTTTGTGTACTTGAAATGCCCGTGCCTATTCAGAGTCATTTCAGACCCTGGCTGCATCATTATTGCAGAAAGTATAACTGCAATCTCTGCACAAGAATAGACTTTCAATTTAAAATATGGAATTTCAGATGTGGTAGTTAGTGATGGGCGAATAAATAAGGCAGGTATGGATTTCATTAGCGAAAAATTCTCTGCGACAAAAAAAATTGTCAGGCATTATAATTGTCTTGCGCATAAAAATTGTCGTGCTTCAAAATTATTACGACGCCCATTGCCTTTAATGCATTTGGACAAAATAGGAGCGCTTATAAAAATTCTAAATTGTTTGACGCCTATTGACTTCAATGTGTTTTGTGAATTTTTTATTGGTTTTGCAAATTTTTCGTCAAAACGGGACACATTCACCCATCACTAGTGGAAGTATGAGGTTTTGCTTATGAACATGACTGTTCCCTTCCAATGCCAGACATATCACTTATTTGCCATAGTCAGATAAAACTACAGTAAGGAACCCAGCAATGGGCTTAGAAGCATCATTTATTGCCTGAAATGACCTGCTGGCTGAATTTAAGCAGAGCAAAGGTTCAGTTTGCTATGAAACCATTGGCCAGTTCTCACCACTCTATGAAGTGCCCATCAAACTTCACAGGCAGACATGTCATGGAAGATATAAGGTTGGAAGCAACCAGAAACCCTCCCAGGTATTTTCTCTATACCTTTTCTGCTGTATATTTTCTGCTGTACCTTCTGTAATTGCTGCTATGACTCCAGGGGTGGGAGGGAAAGGATTGACGAAAGTTTCATTTGTCAATAGAGAAAAAGAAGAGCAGAATCTCCCCTCAGTGACACTCTATGATACAGCATATTCCTACTCTGTATATCATTACTGGGGAGGGGGTGGATATGGGACTGCTGAGCAGTGTTAGACTTTCAGATCTGACCTACAGTATTCATAGGGTATTACTAACCTAAGCACACACTACACTGCCTTTCCCAGCAAAACTGCATAATTAAAAAAGTCATTCTAAGCAACTTCCGAATATTACAAATGTTCAGTCAACTTATTTGTAAACACAGACGTCCATCCCATTTTGCACTGTTTCTGTCTCTTGAATGAAATGTAACAGAAGCAGCTGATTAACAGACCTGGCAAGAAAAATACAAGGCTGACATCGCTACATTCAAGAGACAAATCAGTAGTGTAGACTGGGATATTTTTTATTATAAGGCAACATTTTTTTTTTTGGGTTTACATTGAATTAAAATACGGTCTTTCTGCACTGCTGATTCTTACTCAAACAATCTGAGGTCCTTTCTCCTCCATCTCTGCCAGTTTCCTTCTGGCTCTGCAAGGCCAAAAGCAAGGCCTGCAAATTCAAAACCTTGTCACTGCTTTTTCCATGCACCTCCTGGCACAACGAACTAGAGAGATGTCCAATGCTTGCTGCTGAGCCCTGTTCACAAGTATCATACGAAGCCAGACATATTCCTGCCTTACAGACTCTTCAATGGAAAATCAGGTTTGGTGTCTGCTCATTGCCTCTTGTTAACAAGAAACCTCTGTTATTCTTTGTGCCCCAAGACAGTGGGCTTTTTTCTTGTTTAAACCCAGAACTGCCCAGCCAGAGGGAACCTAGTGGATGGGGAAGCGAGAACAGGGCTCTTGTTTGTTTTACCTATTAAGGATTTATTTTAAACATAAATGTTTATAGAGAGAGATGTGCAACAACACAACAGGGGCAGGGTCAGGCTGGAGCCTTAGGGGCCCACTGGGCTGCAAAATGAAGGGCCCTCCTGGCAGTGCTGGGACCCCCTCCTGACCTTTAAACAATGCGTGCATGTGCGGAAAACGCCATGTCAGTGCATGCGTGTAGAAACCAACTTGGCAGCCAGAGGAGCAAGTCTGGGCCGGCAGGGGCCCATGAGGGCAGGGTTTTTTACCAGGTGTCCCGTTGGCCCTGTCCGTCTCTGGTCAAATACAAGAGTCCTCTGCACTCAACCCATTATCAATATATTTAAGACAGAGACATTTTGTGCATACTGCTACTGAAAAATGCCTTACCCTTTAAACAAAACAGGGATTGTTTGTCCATATATTGCAATATATTTAAGCTGGCCAACTACGTCAAAGTCATCCCATATCTGGCCAGTCCTATGCTCAATTTCCATCTGATTCATTAAGAATTCAATTGCTTCATTATACATTTAACAAAGGGACTAAGTTTTACCTGCAACTTACTTGCTGCTTTCAAAGTAAAACTCCCAAACTTGGCTGCCCTTTTATTAGACACCAGTGGGATCACCTGACTATAGTTGGGAAGGGTGGGAGCTACAACATGGAGCTGGTCACTGCTCCTGTATAACTATAACAAACAAGGGAAAGTTGTGCTCACCACTAATTTTTAAAACCATTAGGCGGGGGTTCCCTGTTCAGTCCGACTCTGAACAGGGGACATTTACTTATGCAAGTTCAGTGTGTGCAGGGTTAACATGCCTACGTGCCGATCCTTGCAGACCTCTGTACTTGTTTTTCTGTACGACCCTGTACTGTCTCTTCTTAGACAACCTTGCATAAGCAGCATCATGTACCATAAACAATGTTATCAGCTTGCCTTAGCCAAAATATCTTAGCTAATACACATGCACACATTTGTCTGTTATTTCTCTCTTTCCCATCCTGAATGCTGAACCTATTACAAGACATATACTATGCTAATACGTCACTATATTGGGATGTCTTTGCTTATACCCTATATAAGCCTATGTTTGGGCTACAATAAACGGAACTTGTTATTCTGATCCACTCGTTGGTGTTTCGTGGTGCAAGTTCCCCGGATCCGGAATGCGAGGCATTGTTGGCCAGACGAAATCCATAGGCTCCAGTAGCAGTCGGTTCTGTTTCTCCAAAAGTGTGCAATTTCAATATTTCCAAAAATTTCAAATTTCAAAAGTACAATTTCCAGTGCTTTTTGCCCCACAACCAGCCGAAAGGGGTAATTGGGTCTGATGTAATTGCACCCAGAGCTAAAACTCTCACAATTGCACATATAGTTTGACAGATGCAATTGAGTTGTGATGGCATAAAAATTGCGCCTGTGTGTGATCCTTCAGGCACAAGTCTGTATTACTTGTGTATTGAATCAGCCTT
Organism: Xenopus laevis; assembly: GCF_017654675.1. Taxonomy (NCBI): domain Eukaryota; kingdom Metazoa; phylum Chordata; class Amphibia; order Anura; family Pipidae; genus Xenopus; species Xenopus laevis. The sequence goes on along the minus strand of NC_054388.1, from coordinate 49,891,483 downwards.
AAGTGGGAGCCCTAGAAATACTGCCAGCTTGCAAGTGGTGGTAGCTCTAGGGTTTCCATGTTTTAGAATAAAAACTGCCACCCTGAACCTGGTGGTATATTTGGGGTTCAATTAGTGCATCAGTTTTGTGTCCAGTGAACTAGATGCAAAAGTCACTCCAGAAGTGACTGAAAATGTCAGACTCGATTTGCAACCCATTTGCACTGGGTAAAGTTGTGGTGTACTGCCTGGAGCAGAAGGGTCCCTTTACAGGAAATGAAATTTGGTAGTGTAATAACAGTGTAGTAACTAATATTATTACAGGTGGGACTGGGCATATAATGGCAGGGCTGGATTGACAATGCGAAAAGTCAATGTGGAGCAGGCACTCAAAAGGCAAAACTGGATTGACAATAAGCAGACAGAGCTACAGCCACAGGCTCCATCCAATCCAGGGCCTTAGGACATTAGAATCCCAGGTGCAGGGATGGTGGGAAAAGTCTGACCACATAATTGTGGACATTTTTGATTTTTGTGCTTTTTTATTGAAATAAGTGCAGTAGAAAATTCCACTGTCCTTGTTCCTTTTGTGCCCAAAAAGAAAATTATACTTTAAAAAATCTAATTACAGAAAATTCAATTCAATTCAGCTTGTGTTTTTCAAAAGAAAGTTCTGATTTGAGAAAGTGCAGCAAGTTAGAGAATTGGTAACCAAACAACAAACTCACATATTTGATGCCCAGCAGAGAGAACAGACTGTGTGCAAAAGTCTATGTTGTGGTGCCGATATCTCTATGACTCCCTAAGACAGGTTATCAGCCCTCCTCCTGTTGTGTCACTCCCAAAGGTCTTACTTTGTATTGGAACAGATTGCTTGATTGGGGTTAGAAACCAGAAGAAAATAACGAAAAAATCTAATTTATTTATTTTGCTTCATGGGAACCTTAGAAAGTTTCCATTTTCTTTATATTGCAATTTAAAGCAACATCCGTCGATTCTCTGCACTGCTAATCCTGACTACATGTACCATTGATACAATTTAGCTTGCCTCAAGGCAGGACTTCATTCCCACAATGCCTTTTGTAAGGGTTTAAGAATCAAAACTCTTGCCACTTTTTCTCTTTATAGGATGATAAAAGGAAACAAATGCTAGTGGTAGTGTTGGGGGTTGATATATGGGTTATGGAAGAGAGACAACACACTGACTACCTATAGAGAATGCAGAATGTTCAAACAGTTAGATACACCATTACTAAAGGAAGGGTAAGCTCTCCCTCAGGAATGTCATTATAAATCCATTGCTTGTGATATATTCAGTATCTAAGGAAAGTTCTCTCAGGTGTGGGTACGTTGACATGAACAAACTGCTTGAGATTCATTTCCGTGAGCGGATAGTGTGCTTTTAATTCCAGCAAGCCATTCATCATTCTGTACAGAACATGCCGTTCCCTCGCTATATCACATGTTGTGATTACCTGGACCAGGGCCAGCGGAATCTTCAGCCCAAATATTACTTCGTAATCCAAGTTCATTCTATGGGAATGGTTATACCGCTTTTGCATTGTATCAAGCACGGAGTTATCCTCTCCAAAGCACATTCATATTCTGCTGAACTCTCTCTCTCTGTGCTAGATAGAAAATACCAAATTATTTTTCTGCCTCCATTACAAGCCATTATCTGCACCGTAAAAAACATCTCAGGAGCAGGGATCATGCATTTTAATCTATTTCCCTTTATTTTAGAAACATTTCTTTTTCGTGTGATATCGTTCTTGTTTGTGGATTCCAGCTTAGACTGTAGGAGTGTGACATACGCAAATCCCTCCAGGAGACATTGCTGTAACTGAACCTTATCATAATTTATCTGTATCTGGTTCACCCCAGAGAAAGAAATACATCAAGGCTCCTAATTCCCATGCATCAGTAGGTTGCACGAAAAAAGAACTGCTGACCCACCGTGCTACAGGATCTTCACTCTTTCTTTCATATGATCTTGGCAAGAGCCATTAAAGTTAATTGCTAAACAACATATTAATTGCTAGATTTTTTTGAAGGGAGGTGAGCTGTATTCAGTTTGCGTGCTTGAATGTAGGTAATCACATGACAGTCTCAGCTTCTTGTATGAGAGAAGCAGCAGCCCAGTCTTACTTTTTGACAAGGGCAGTAGGCATATACTCATAACCAGAGAAACAATTCTACAAGGCAAATGGTAGCATCACTTGCTCTTTATAGTAATGGATCATGGACTTTTTTCACAATATAATTAATCAAGATATTTAATTTCCCCTTGGGGCAGATTCACCCATGCTGTAGGCCTTGCTCCATGAAATTGATCCAGATATATGAAATAAACTTGTTTCTAATAACTGACATGTACAATAAAATCTAGGTTAAAAAAAAAAATTTGTGCTCATCCCAAATTGTACCTTAACTGACCTTCAGGCTGGATCTTCGGGAAACCCAATCGGCCTTCTTCCCAAATCTTGCCATAGATAGTCTTCATGCTGGGCCTTCAGGTGTATCTAGGAGACCAAGTCAAAATTATTGGCAAAGATGGTCTTCAAGCTGGGGCAAGTCCTGCAATTTGGGAAAAGAAATATATTTAAGATCCTTTTACATAAATAAATACACAAGGAGGCCGGTATTTCAAAATGAGGTTTTTTGAAATTCATTCATGAAAAAAATTCAGTTAAACTGAATTGAGGGATTTGACCACTAAGACCACTAGCATATTTAAGTAACTTGAATCAGTAAAAAAAAAAAAGAAAAAAAATATATAAATTCCAAAATAGCTTGAATGTTGAAAATACACCTCCTGTTGACTTCTACAGAAGTTTGTTTCCAAATTTTCTATCCAAATTAGGAATTTAAAAAAAGTCCAAAAAAACAGAAAAACATAATTTTCCACATATTTGCCCCTTAAAGGGCATGTAAAGGCAAAAAAATAAAATCCAATTTTTACTTTCTTTAATGAAAAATATATTTTAATTAAAAAATGTGTACCGTTTTTATAAGAAACCTGACTGTATGCAGTGAAATTCTCCCTTCATTTATTGCTGTGGATAAGAATTGTCAGACAGTCCCTAACTGTTCTGCAGGGAAGCAATCATACTTATGAACAGCAGGGGGAGCCCCCACCTTACTTCCCAGCCATGCAGAACTCAAGCAGCTTTGTTTTTTTCCCTATAGAGCAGTCGGTGACTGTTTAGAGATTTGAATTTGTATATTGCCTTTACATCCTCTTTACGGTTTCCAACTCCAGCTGCAGGGACAAGATTGGCTAGATTTAAACCGATTCTATTTGGAGGATTATTTTGCTGCAGCCACTGGTTCTGCAGTGTTGGGAAAAGTTTGTATTCAACAATACAAAAACTATAAAATCCACATTAGATTACATGACATCACAGGACCCAGTGCAGTCTGTATATTCTGATTATTAATCAGTCTTGCTGTATCGGTTTCTGGCAGATTTTATTTGACTTTTGCTGTTTTGATAATTTATAACAATCCCTAAGCAGCCCAGACCACACTGAGCATGTGCGTATCCTTGGTCTTGCAAAGATGTTTAACAAAGTTACAAGATGGTGACCCCCTGTGGCCAACTTTGAAAGCATAAATCATTTGTTTGATTAGGCTTGTGGTGCAGTAAGTTCATGTTTATGTTTAGTATACAAAATACAGCATTTCTAGCCTTATTCTATTTTAGACTTTACTTCCCCTTTAATACTGGAACATGCAACCTCACTGCTCTTGTTATTCTGAGTGGTTGATTAATCAGTATAAAAATAGGTATACAACAAACCCGTATATCCAATATCAGGCAATTTAGCATTTAAGAAATTATTAAGAGATGGTTTGGCCTAACTGCAGTAACCCATAGCATCTAGTGAGCAGTTCCAATTTTCCATATTCTACCGCAGATAATGAAAGCAACATCTCAATGGTTTACTACAAAGCCAAGATAGGGAAGTGAGAAATCAATATTGAAGTCCACAGAGGAATGAAAAGCTTCCTTACTTGAAGGGAATACTCTGTTTAATAATGTACTATCAATATTTAAAAGATAAACCCCCTAGTGTGTGTAATAAGGATATTACAAGTCACCAATGAGTAGGAGATAACAGAACCACAAGGCCCCATGCTGAGTTTCTTAATAACTAAAAGAAAGACAGGAGAGACAAGGAATTCCTTTGCTGCACTCGCCAGGGAGTACGCTATCCCTTAAAGACACAGAAAAATTATTTGATTCTCTAGATACTCTGAGCAATGGGGAGAGAAAGAGGCAAATTAAAAGTCCTTAAAGTAAGGGACTATAAATGAAGTACCTGGTGCACAGAATTGATGGATAATCAGGAGGCCTCTGCTATTTGCTGCATATAATTATAAGGTTTTTGGAAAGGGACAAGGATAAAAGGTGATGATAACTTGACCACTAAGTACATGATGCAGCTTTAAATTTCCTGAGCATGTGCAGTGTCACTGACTCCAGCAAGGGGGCTTATCAAGAATATAAAGATATAAAACTATAATGCAAAATGTCCTGAATCTCTGAAAGCCTTGTGCATTCGCCTTATTATTCCCTTTACTGGAAAAATGTTTCAAAGCATCATCTATTGTCTGACTCATGCTTTGAGCCCCAAGGTTTAACAAGATTCTTGGAACTGGAAGAATAAAGGATGAAGTGAGCAAGAATGAAACATCCTGGGAATGGAAAGAGACAAGGCAAGAGAAAAGAGAAAGCTTAAGCTGGTTACTATCAAAGGCAAAACTAGAGAATTAAACTGTGTTTGTATAGAGAAATACCCAAGGCTTGGGATTAGTTATAATAATAAAAAAAATAAACAAAATTACATACAATAGAATAAACAATGGAAAAATGTAAAGGAAAGGAACTGTAGAGTCCAATGCAAGTCAAGATCAAAGTCAAGATCAAAGATGAGGGCAGGGTTATTTATGAACCGAGGTGTTCACTTTTTGGCTATGGTTACCAGAAACATCTCAGTGCCCCTTCTATAATACTAGGAAAGTATTAGTGTTATACATTTTGCTCCCAATTTGACTTGGTATAAAACCAAAAAACTGATTCATTAGATTGCATTTTCCATATTTTAAAATATATATAACTTATATATTCATAAATTAAAAATGATAGGATTTTTGTAAGTCCCTACGCTTATCCATTTTTTAGAATAAAGTTCTTAACTATTTATGTCTCCAAGAAAAAAAATAAAAGAGCAGTGGTAAACAAAGGGAGGCATTTTGGCCTTAACAAGACAAAGCATAATGGCTTGATGAAAGCTCTTGGGCTACATTTGTACTTATTACAATTAAACTAAAGCAGTAACTAATCCTTTCAGAAAGTATTGTGCCTATTGAATAGAGTTGAAGAAAAGGTCAGCAGCACACTGGATTGTCTGATCCTTGAAGCAGACGTGGGTCCTTCACCATAGCACCTAATACTGTAAAATGTATTTGTTCAGGGGTATAAGCTCTCTATCTTTGATATTGAATAGAGTTGTGCCTCTCCATTGTAGAAATCTTTCATGGTTCTAATTTGTCTGGTTCCTGCTCAGTAACAGCACCACCCTTCTACCCTTCTAGAGTCACATGCTTGCTTGAGTTGCCCTCTCCACTACCCTGGTTTGTGCTCTAGGCCCCCTTCCAGTCAGAGGGATGTTGTGCCTAGGTCTTACACCAACAACAGCTACTGATAAATAGAAATGTGGAGGGCTTATATTCTCAGAAGGGGTGCAACCATTCTAAGTGATAACTGCCTTGCATAATTATTAGAATTTAGTGGCCCTTACTTCAGTTTAAAACTAGAGACTCTAACCTTATTTACTGCTAGGGAAGTTTTCCTTACAAACTAGTCAACATACAGCAGTTGCTCCAGTGAGGAAAGAACAGGCCCTACAAGAACTTGAGGGCTTGGTTTATAAAGACTGAAAACCACTAACCTTAAGGAGAGGTCCAGGCATTGGGGCACAGGGCAGACTGAACAGTCAGGTTAATTTAAGTAGTGATTGCTAATTTGCTGCTCTTGGCCTGGTTGGAATATATTGTAAGTGTTCAAGTGGGTGATTTTCAACATATTGTGAACCATTAAATGGAGGATTTGAACTCAAAAAGACTGTAACCTGGATCCAGTCAGATGCACTCACACATACGTTTGATCAATGACAATCATTTGCATGGTTGTATAACTTGTATAAGAGGACAATGATATCACAGTGGGGGAAAGCCCATTTTGACACTGACCTTCTTGTGCAGTCAAAGCACAAAAAAGTTTTAAAAAGTATCAGCTTCATTTATTGCTTTAACAGAGAACATAGACTGAAATATTTGGTCTAGAGAACCTGGTTTTAGGTGCTGCTGCAATGTGAGCATTTCAGTTTTGATATTTCCCATTGCAACACTCCTCCTGCTGTATAACAGAATAAAGAACTCTTCTAACTCATTCATCAAAACTTTAGTAACTGCCAATCAAGTTTCTGTTCTGCCCTACCTTGAGCCTTTAGGAAAAGTCATTTCTACACAGGTGATCTTTGGACACAAAAACACGACAAAGGGCCTCTGGTGCTGGAGCAACACATCAATACGTGGCTCTGCGTTCTGCCCTACCAGCCGTAGATGTATTTGTGAATAATGTGCAGTAACACCCAAGCCTGGGCCTGAATTCTATTTACTAGCTGAAGAAAACAAGAAGGCATCTGTGATATTGTCTTAGAGAAAGAGTTGCTCTGAGCACAGTATAATGAGCAGATGGTGACCAGAGTCTTCAGTTCTCGAAAGCAAAAAAATAAATAGCAAAATAACACGACTTTGCTTGTAAAAGAAAAATAACATATCTTTAGGGGGGAAATGGAACTGTACAGTGTATCAAAAAGGCTATGGAAAATAATGTATCTAACTTTTTAACTGGGTAATGCAGCTCATTAGTGCCATCAGTTCTAGAAAAGAATGGGCAAATAATAAAGCAATACTGGGCATCAACTTCAGAAAAAAAACATAAATCAAAGACACCCTGCCAGCCACCATCCAGCTGCTATTGAATCACAACTGTCATCAATAAGCTGTAAGTCAACCATTTCACTATGTTTTGCCATGAGGAACAAGGAAGTTTTATCAATCTGAATAATTTATTTGAATGTGGAGATACCTATTGCAAGCAAAAAAAAGCATGCAGACCTTAATTATTATGCAGAAAGCATTTCTTCCTGGGTCTACACCTCACCTGGCGTTGGGTGCAGGCAAACATACCTCCCCCTTAAACTTTACTTTCCTCTGGGATTCTCCTGGCCTTCAATGAACAACTTTCTGCCCAGCACTCTGGGTAGTGTTTATGCCTAGAATAATGATATAACTTGCATGTTATGTTATTGTTCATAAAAAGAACAATAAGAAGTTTTTGCTATAAGTAGAAAGCTGCTCTCAGTGTTGGACTTGGATGCCAGGGGCCAACCAGAGACCTTAGGCTGAGGGCCCACTTTCCAAACTATTATACCACCTCTCCTCACTCAACCTCTTTATTCTCCTGGTCGCTGCATAATATACTCTATTCTTCCATTATAAAGACTCTTTTTCTCATAAATAAATAAGGAATGACCATGAAATAGACCAAATGTTTAGCAGCAAGAGGCCCACTGACACCTGGGCCAACCGGGAGTTTTCCTGGTATCCCGGCCAGGCAGTCCGACACTGACTAGTAATCAGTAACCAGTAATGGCCAGTGATCAAGCCAACTTCCTTTGTGAAGTTAACTATTCCAGAATGCTATAGGGACACTTTGCATCACTGGGAGATCTATTCTTAAAATAAATAGGACATTTTCTCAATGTTTTGTTTATACCTTCAAGGGGAAGTTGCAGTAGGCATGGTGCTACAGAAGATGATCAAATACTTCTGGTGGGGCTCCACAGCAAACGTGCTTCTGAGAAACGTCAGAATAAATTGACATTTCAGTGAAATGTTCTATGTCGGCTCATCTCTACTGGTCACTTTCATGATTCCATCTTCATTTTTTAATCAAAATACATTTTTGGGTCTCATTTTTAATGGTTGGATGATGCCTTTATCCCTTTTTTTCTTTGCTGCCATCGTTCACAGGTCAAAATGCAATTAAAATAAAATAAACTTTACTCTGATGTAACACATTGAAACTCTGCCAGACAATATTGCACCATTTAATAAACAGAGTGGAACGATCTGATATTTCAGTTTTATCTTTATATATTGGTATTAAAGAATGATCACTTGATTACAGTGCCTTGGACAAGATTAAACAGTTGATGGGACTTCCTATGTTCTAGTTAATAGGGTTTTAGGTCTTTAACCATCATTGATTTAGGTCCAATGATTTAATCCTGGTGCAGAGACTGTTATTATTGCCTTTTTTTACAGTCTAAAAACACTATTTCCATATGCAGGTTATTCTTTGGAAGAGTGAATGGTTGTCTACAGTCATTTAGGACATTGCAGATGCCTCAGAGACAGTACAATGTTTATAACCAGGATATGTCATGCAGATCTAATTAGGCAGACACTCGAAAGCTCCGTCCTCAGCGGACTGGTAAGATGCAGCACTTGTCACTGCTGAAAAGATTACAGAATGTTCAGAGTGCAATTTCCGGCTAATAATGTAATCAGTACAACACTCCAATAATAATAATGATCCCAATTATCATCAGAGGAGGCCTGTGATGAGGCTTTTCAAACAGTCACTAGTGGAAAGTGTTAGTTTTCGCATTTGTACACAACACTTCTGTCCATCAGGGAGTTGGAATTGTCAGGGAACTAAGCAGATTCTTTGCAACCCGGTGAAATGTCATCCTGTTTGTTTATCTTCTTTACAATTCAATGGCCGCCAATTTACTGCAGTGCAAGAGCGACTTCCAAGAACCGTCCCAACCACTTCAATAAAAAAAATCTCTGTCACCAGTGAACTCTTATTTACAAGACTCTCACACTTTCACTTCATTAATTAGATTGTAGGCTACTGTTTGTTTTGGGTTTTTATGTTTTCTAAAAATGAATTGTTTTTATTGTGGCCAAACAAAATGTCAATAACTGACTGTAACTTTGCAAGCAAATGTTATACATGAAAAAGACTGCACAAAATTGTTATTATACATTACAGGTATGGGACCTGTTATCCACAATGCTCGGGACCTGGGGTTTTCCAGATAACAGATATTTCTATAATTTGGATCTCCATAACTTAAGTCTACTAGAAAGTCATGTAAACATTAAATAAATCCAATAGGCTGTTTTGCTTCCAATACGGTTTAACTGCAGTAGATCTTCGTTTTGGATCAACTACAAGGTACTGTTTAATTATTACAGAAAAAAAGGGATCATTTTTAAAAACTTGGATTATTTAGATAAAATGGAGTCTATAGGAGACGGCCTTTCCATAATTCAGAGCTTTCTGGATAATGGGGTTCCAGATAAAATATCCTATACCTGTAATTCAGTCTATGGGGGGATGGCCTTTCCATAATTCTTCATTTTCTGGATAACGGCTTTCTGGATAACTAATCCTATACCTGTATGCAGCTCTGCATCCTCTCCAAGGTGATTAAGATAAAATAATGGGGAACAAAATTTTAATGTGTCTCTCCAAAGGGGTTTGTGGGTGTCGGAGCTCTTTAGTCAACTACTAGGCAATCTGAATACAGACAACCTTTGGCTAAATTACTCCTTCTGTACTTTGGTTGGTCTTTATTCCTTCTCATCCAGTTAGGAGTAGGTCTTGTACTCGTAATCCATCAGGAGTTTGTCTATATTTGTCTTCCTCCTGCTGCTTGCCTGCACCCAACTTAGGGACCCACTCACAATATACAGTACACATAGAATATAAATGTCACAATAGCGTATAAGACTGATTAGTAATTAATACAGATAATTACTACACAGCAGCACAGAAACCAGCAACTAGATTCAGAATTTAATCAACAGCCTTGTAGCAACAGCTTAAATTACAGGCCAACCTCATTTTCTGCTTGATAATTTGTGACAACCCCTAAGCTTAGCTTCTCAACAGCTGCTCAGAGCCCACTGAGCATGTGAGTGTCGCTGACACTTTCCAAAATGGTGACCCCCTGTGACAAGTTTGAAGTCCTGGATCAGGGATCCCACGCTATCTGTATATAGTCTAAAGTACTTATAAAGAGTAACGTCCCATTGCCCTATGCCTTTTCTCAAAACAAAAGAGTCCCAACCTTGATAGGCTTTGCCAAAGTTTCACTGTTCCATTCCTTTTGCCAGTTTTGTTGCAGATCTTTGTACTCTTTTCAGCTCATTAAAATCTTCTTAAGCACTGCATGCTCCAGGTGAGGCCTTACCGCTGACCTATAAAGAGGCAAAACTATGTTTTCATCCCTTGAGTTAATGCCCTATTTTATGCAAGACAGAACTTTATTTGCTTTAGTGGCTACTGACTGACTGGAGTTTCAACAGTCTGTTATCCATGAAACCCCACAAATCTCATTCACCACTCTCACCATTTAATACCATTGCTATTATTCTATGTATTTTTAAATAAACTATTAGTTCATTAGCAGTGGTGTGTTCCTAGAATAATTTATGCTGTTAACTATGCTGATTAACCTCAACATTGTTTTTCTTGAAAATTACATCGGTCATTGTCATTGGTTTCATCACTGGCCAACGGACCCTCATGAAGATGATGTTGCTCCAGCACATGACTAATGTGCCAATCTCTTTGTAACTTGCTACCCTCAACATGAACCTCCAGATATTCCCATTCAGTGAAATGCCTCTTTGCTGGTTCAACATCAGCCCCCACCATTGAGCTGCTTGTTTTCTACATGACTGGTTTAGCAATTATCATCTTCCCATAGCCACACGTGCTGTATGGAAATAAAGCCTTGTTCAAAAAATGCAAATATAGAAGGCAAATCTATCATTATCTCATTGTATTTAATCAAACTCCTCAGAGATCGTCGAGGGAAATTGTATAAATATGTTTGGGCGATGATGCAAATCTAGTTTCCTGTGTTCCTCTGTGTCTGCCATTCTCTGCTGGCAGCTGGTGAAGAACAGAAATGAAAGATGTTCAGTTGGCATGCATTCCATTTGGGCGGTGAGCTGAGCATACAAACCCCAGTCTCACTGATGGGCAGCTTCCCAGGATTCCCATTTTCTTTTTGAAGTCTTGACCAGCTAATGGTATCATGTGATTGTATTTGCATGCTGTCTCCAAGCATCTAATAATGACAGCCTGCTGGAAGCCATTTTCATCATAGCATGTGTATTACAAGATAAGAACTTACAATATTTTTACAAAGGGAAACCTCTTAATCTAAGGAGCAGAACCCATCATCATACACCCGTTAATACTTTCATATACCCTTTAATGCTGTGTCTGCATCCGACAGTCGTGTCGCATCGGATGAACTCTGCTTCACCATCCGACATTTGTATTTCTTACCTTGTTTACTGTTGCATCCGATTTGACGCCTGCGTTTTGGCGCAGAGCGTCAGATTCGGAACAATCGTGGAGAAATCGCCCATGTATTTGTACCCTAAGGTGTGACTGTGGCAGAGAATATCTAAGCCAATTCCACTCATCCTCATTTTCTGCAGGACATAAGGGGCTCAATTATAAACACTAGGTAAATTTACAGTTGGGCAGTAACACATAGCAACCAGCCAGCAACTAGTTTTCAGCCAGCTACAAGTAAAACAATGGAAACAATAATCTGATTGGTTACTATTGCCCAGTGTTTATAAATGACCCCCATATGTGCTAAATTACAGATTACAAAAAATATTAGGGGTTATTTACGATGACCCCCGGAAGAAGTGCAAGAGCACTTTGAGCACACCCTATAGTGCACATACAGAGAACACTTCTGTCTGGGGTTTAGCTGCTTTCTGCACCTTGCTTTGATAAAAAAAAATCTAATATGAGGTGCATAGTATAGGGTTGGTGGTGTAGGCCAGACCTGTCCTTACATAGAGTAGGCGTTAAGTGCAAAGCCCTGTTGCAGCCTGCGTCCATTGACACTCCCTAATTGCACGCAATTGCTCCCATACAGCCATGATCCTGTATATTTGTAGGTTAATTTAACATAATGACACTATTCTGGTTGTTATTCATATTTGTTTTTCACCTGCAAACTATTATTAACATACAAGTAGGCACAGACTTTGGATAGGGTTCTGTGGCACCCAGCTGAGCCACGTTACATAGCGAATATTAAAACGGGTGCCTCGGAAGAATTACAGCAGGGAAACCTCGTATTTAGCATCTGCTTAATAGCATAATTAAATGATTCAGTTCAACGTGACAAAAAAAAGTTGTGCTATTTGAATTCCAAGCTAAACAGTTAGGGGGCTTTATTGATCTTTATGCAAGAGAAAAAAAAAACATTATTAAAGCTGAGGATTAAAGGATTATTTCCCAAATATAAACATGGAAAGATGGTTAAAATGAAAGGGAGCAGAAAATGTGTAATATCCTTATTGATTTGACCCAATGGATCCATTGTGCAGGACAGGACTGACTGATTTTGTGTTTTTGGGGAAGGAGCAGCTTAAAATTGGCTTTTTACACCTAATTTGTCTTCAGTTTATGCTACAGTGGTATTAAAATAGGGGTGTTAAGATCGCTGGTAGCAAGCAGAGAATGGCAGTGTAAGTGCAATGTATATATTGGTATGTATTTATTATATATGTATACTGTATATATACACATACATATATACAGGGCTGGTCTGTTATCAACTGTGAGGCTCAATTGGGTCCACTTTTGTGGGGCCCCCTCAACAAAGTGTTGCTAGCTTGCACATGGTTCCAGGACTGGGTAGGTAAAAGGTGCCCTACCTTTTTACTCTTTCTTGTCTTTCTGGGCCCAAACTGTACTGAAAGATTATGGATTATGCTGTGTAAAAAACAGCGAGATAATAAACCACACATTGTCAGGGTTCGCCATGTAACAAACATAGAAAAGTGCAGTGACCTCTGGCAGAAGCAATAACAGCGTAAAATCTGGAGTTCGCATGGTGTAAAATCACATACACATTGACAAACTCACCATTTATTTTACACAGCTTTTTACACAGTTTTTGTTTTCGGCGAATTTCATTTTACACAGCATAATAAATATATGTTGATAAGGAAGTGTTTGGAGAGGGGAGAAGGCAGAGAAACCAAACAGTAGGGCAGGAGCAAAAAATGGGACAGAAGGGCAGCACTGATTATTTAGGGGTAGCAAAAATAAACATGAAACAGAAAATGCTAGCGTGCGCATGCGCAGAAGACCATATATTACGCAGAACTCCAGCCACAGCTTCTGAACACAGCGGTCAGAGCTAGGGGAAGGCGTCAGAAGAGGTACGTGCCTGGCGCACCTGTGCCTTTGCGCCCTAGGCAAGTGCCTCTTCTGCCTACCCCTAGTTCCGGCCCTGTTAGCAGCACTGCCATTACCAAATTTTCATGTCTAAAAGTAATGAGATCCTCCAGCATTCAGTACCTTCTCTTCCACGTCCTGCACAATCCTGTCAAGCTCACTTGTGCCACATAAGTCCTGCCCACTGTCTGGCAACAAAGAGTCCTGATCCTTTGACTTTGGCAGTGCTCCAAATCGGGACATTTTAGCTGCCAATCGGCAACTGAGGGCTATGAGTAGTAGGGACAGTTGTGAAACATGTGCATTTGCTGGGTGAATTTTTATTTCTGATGCCCCCTGGTGCGAGGCCCACATGGGCAAGGGGGGGGGGGTTGGTCCAGTTTACCTAAGGCCAGCAAGTAAGTAGAGTAACAAGAGACAAAGTGCGAGAAAGAAATTGCAATTTTAAGTGCTGTAGTTCTTATAGTCTTTATGACTTCCATCACCATTTTGGGACCTATTTATCTAACGGTCACCACTGTTTTCACCCCAAATTTATGCTCCTGATTTCCCAAGGTGCTCATCCAACTGAAGCATTCCTCTAGCTGTCAGTCAGCCCCCCTGGCCGATCACAATGCTATGGGGAACCCGTTAGACATCTGGAAGACTGAACAGATAGAGAATCAGTACCTGCCCCATTCTATAAATATATTTACCTGCCAAGAATAATTTGGCAGTTCCTATAATTCCAAGGAAACCCCTATCTGTGGTGTGACTGAATACTGCATTTGACTAATGAGCCACAGAAGGTCTTTTAAGCTTTACCTAGTGAATAGCTCTAATAAGTGCAGATGTTGTTATGCCCACCTCCTGATTAAGATCAGAATATGCTTGATTAATGGCCTATATCAACCTGCCTCATGCTACTACCAGTTGTTTTATCATTAAGTTCCCTACCTTAATCCTGTCTGCTTTCATCATCTGAAATCCCTGAGCGCTTGAGTTGGTTCATGAAACACTACCTCGCTTCCTGAGTCTCCGCCCTTGGTTCTTGAGTCCCTGTCTTGATTACCATGTCCCTGTTTCAGTTCTTCAGTCCCTGCCTTGGTTTTTGAGTTCCTCTCTTGGTTCTTGAGTGTCTGTCTTGGTTCTTGAGTCCCTGTCTTGGCTCTTGAGTCCCTGTCTTGGTTCTCTAACTCCTACCTTGGTTCTTGAATTTTTGTCTTGGTTCCTTATACTTATATCTATTCTTTTGTTACTCCTGCTGACTTCTTGGTTTTTAGCCTTGGGCTATATACTGAACTCTTTCTGTCTGTTGGCTGACCTGACCCCTTTCCTGCCTGTTGCTTGACCTGATGCCTGCTCTGTATAGTGGACTTGATCTCAGTCTACAGCTGTTACTCAGCATATGGGTTCCAGTCTGTCGATACACAGCCAATATATCCTGAGAGCTTTAAACTCAAGTACTTCTGTCAGGTAACCAGTCACAACACTACCCTACAGTTTTATATCATCATAAAGCATAATGTGATCAGGCAAAGTCAATTTAGCCATTAGTCCATCATGTCACTCCATTTATAGTCAATGTCACATCTCCCTAAACAAAACAGTTCACCCTTGATCCCTGCCAATCGTATGCAAAGGATACTATCAAATCTGATATATTAGCTGAATTCCACTGCTATAACATAATAAAAGGACCATGGGAAATACCCGCTCAATATAACACTTAACATCTCTTTCTACATAACAAGCCCTGACATTATTTCCATCTTTATAGCATGCATCACTCATCAAATCACTTATGAGCAAATTCCATTTCCGTTGCCACTTGTCAAACTGGTTGGGGGCGCATGTCTCGCCTCGACAAGCGACCAAATAAATTCCAAGAAGTTGTAATAACTGCAGAGACAATGTCATTTAGGAAATACAAGCACAATGAATTGAAGAATGGTTAAATAACAGGGAAAAAATGAATATCGGATGACACGGTGAGAAGTGTTTGGAAATTGGATTGTGTCATTGTCAAAAGCAACCAGATAAGGCTTCGGGGAATGGATCTTTGTCATTTTATAGTATCGATGCAGCTCACAATTTATTCTCTTCTCCTTCAGATGACAAACACAGCAATCAGAAAGATAATTCTCTCTTTGTTCTACCACGTTATTTCCAGTCCTTTCTAATGCACCCAAGCATTATTAAACACTGGCCAATTTGTACAGACACACAAGAATCTGAAAGTTTCCCTGCCTCCAAGAGTCAAATGGGCAAAACCTTCAAAACTGTTAAATGGATTTTTAAAATTGAATTTTTGGACAATTACTAGCTGGACACAACATGAAAAACCAACATAAGATATAAAGAATAAACTACAAAAAGCAAAGAGTTGGAAAACATTAGTCAATTGATTTTCCAATATACTGTATAAAACTGAATATTATCCCTGCACAAAAAAATATACTGAAATTTGTTTGTGCACTTGAATGGGAACAACTCTAAAATAACATCTAAGTGCGTCAATGGGTGTGTGTGTGGGGGGGGGAGTACAGGAGAAAAACAACTTCTTTTAAAATACTAAACTTGTTTTATACTGTATAGTGAATGATGCACCCCTAGTATAAATACAAGGATATTATCAGTATATTATCAGTTATTGAAGAGTTCAAAATATCCCTATAAAAACACAAGGCTGAAGGCCAAGTGCTTCTGTACAGGTCAAGAAACTCATATTTTCAGTTATTATAATAAACAAGCTTTAGTAAGTCATGTGCACTGATAACAACTGATGACATCACTAGGCAACATTTATAAAAATATACTGTAAATAGGGGGGGTTCTGTCCCCATATGAATCCACAAGACTGTAGGCTGAGTAATGCATTGAACTCTGGGTATCAATCATGTCATATAAGGGATCATTTATAGTACCCCTTACTGTAAATTATAAGTATAATAGACGTCCCCGATGGGTTCTGTTACCATATAAAAGTCTTCAGGCTGATTTATACAGGGAACTCTTGAGTATCACTCATGGATTATAAGGGATAATGTACCCCTACTGTAAATTATAAGGATATTAGAAATCACTGAGGGGCTCTGTGACCATATAAAGGCAAAAGGCTCTAGGCTGAGTTATACAGAACTCTGAGTATCACTTATTTATTATATGTGACTAGTGTTGAATTTCTCTTGGGGGAAAGATGGCTTCTTTTTCTGTGTCTTTTTCATGGAGAAACATAAGTCATATTTTTCCGGTGATTTTTAAAAAATATTTGAAGATGATAAAACACAGAATTTCACCGCAAGTCCATATCTGGTAAAAATGCATGAGACAAAAGGCCAAATATTCATGTATTATACAGTTTTATCAATACTTTTTTTTTAATATCCAGACAGACACTTCTGTTCACTAGTGTGTCCCATCGAGTGGGACCTGCATAATCAAGCTGTGATTAGGGTTTCCCTGTAGACACTTGCCAAGGCCAGGGCTGGTATAACAGATTTATGGACGATAAAATTGTGTGTCAATTTCTATTACCCTCCAGTTCCAGCTCTGGCTAAACAATTTAACACTGATCTGGACTAATTCTATGTATTACTCCTTCTCTTCCACGATCCATCCAGAATTTGCACCCGTTCGGCTAAAAGGGAGCACTAATGGCATTTTCTACAATAAGTATTCAGCCCAAGAAACTAACCTAAACATGATGGGTACAGTCTCTGCATCTAGACATCAGCAATAGTATGCAATGGTCTTATTAAATGAGTGAGGCTGATGAAATACCAGCTAAGGAGCTCCAGTGATTTCATCACCATACACTACTGAGATGAATTAAGGCAGGACACATGGAGTGGAGCTTAAAAATGTTTTCTAAATATTAAAAAACAGAAAGAATTCCCATGGTAGCAACACTGTTACTTGTATTGCAGAACCTGGAGGGGTACACTTTATAAAGGAGAATATTAATCACAAAAGGTGACTTTATAAAGGAGAATATTAATCACAAAAGGTGCATAAGTTGGGACCACAAAATAGGTCCTGAGGGCAGACTAGTGAACTGTGGCCTAAAAGTAGAAACATCTATGGGCATAAGGTGCTTGATGCTTCTCAAGAGGCCACAAAATACACTCGATTTATAACCGAAAAAAGCTGGGATTTGGCTTAAGTGAGGTTTAGCCATGAAAGAGTTTATCTGGCTTTTTCCTCTGCAAATGCCTCTCTGTGCAGTTTTATGATTTCTAGAACTGTTGTATTTTACAGCTGAATGTCAAAGCCGCATTATAAGATATAATTAAACTCACAGAGCTTTACAATCAACAGTCTGAAAAGGACTGAAATGGCACCTGCCTGCCATCAGGTTCTGCACCAAATTTCCCTGACGCATCAACATCCTATGGGTTTCTTTTTAACATCTCTAATTTTCCCACTCAAGCGTTGCCCTCTGAGGTTTATAAATCCAAGGTGCTAAAATGAACGCTCATTCCGTACAAACTTTGGATGACAAGATGCTGCTCCTCTGCTCTGCCTTTTAATGCCAGAAAGATATAAATGTCTGATTAACTGTCATTTTTATTCCATCCCCACATTATTTATTCCTTTATTTATTTCTATCCATTGTTTTATAGATAAAGAGCTGCTAGGGGTTAGGATATTATGCCTGAGGTGGCTCATCGACAATCCCATATAGTCCTAGGTCCCCTCAACTTCTGTTAGTAGCCAATGTACTCATGCTGTAAACAGAAAGCCATTACTGGCACCTTCTAAGGCAAATCAAAGACATTTTCATTCAAATTAAGTTTGGTTCCTCCTTCCTCTGGATGAACAGAATTTAGGAAGAGTTGGGTTTAAAGGTTTATATGGTGTTTCAGCCTAAAATTTGATTTTAACACTGTTAAATATCAGTAATAGGAATTGAAAAGTTACTGTTTTTCCATAGGTTAAACCTAAAGGGCATACAAGCCCTTAGAAGATAAGGGACGCAGGTTACATAGTTACGTAGTTAAATCTGGTTGAAAAAAGACAAAGTCCATCAAGTCTAAATGAAAACCCAACATCCATACACACACCCCTCCCTACTTTCACACAAATTATATATACCCAGGCGGCGGTACTGATACAGAGAAACCAGAGTAACCATAATTGCAAGTCTCTCATCTGTTATTACTGGACAATCAGTTTAACTCCTGGTTGGGTACAGTTGGCATGTGATATGGGATTAGCCCTTTCTTGACTATGTTCTATCTATTTATGAAGCAGAGCACTATGATGGGGTGCTATGGAGATGACATTTGAAAATATTGGCCAGACTATATAAGCGATTTGAAAAGATTTCTTCAGCACAGATAATACTATAATCCCTGCTATAATTAAAATACAATAATAATACAGCTTTATATAAAATTTAAACTTAGTCCTCTCTTATGCCTTGTCTCTTGACCCATACTTGTTACTGTCATCACAATAACCCAATAAAATATTTTGCCCCTGCTAGCTAGCTCCTTTGCTGTCATTCAGACTGGGCTTTATAATGGCAAACTGCACAGAAAGGAAGCAATATGAATCAGTTACTAGGAAATGATGTATGCCCTTTATTAACTTAGTTGCCTTTCACTGTGCCATGACAGGTAACAAAATTTTTGAAATTACATAGTTTTAGTTTAGAAGAGTAACATCTGCTATTTGAGTTCAGCTTTCCAAGATCTGTTGCTCAGAGGTCAATGATAATATCCATTGTTGCAGTAAAACTCCTCTGTATGCCTTAGGCATAGTTTTTTGCCTCAGTTGTGCATTACATGGCTGCCTACTGTAATTCAGACAAATAAATGCAAATTCCACATTGTGTTGCTTTGCTGCTTTCCTTCCTCTCCCAAATGTGAGAATCTGACATACCAACACATACCAACAGATGGAATTCAAATCAATCAAATGAAGTCAATTACAAACTTGTATTATTTCTCCTTGTGTACAGCATTTATTTGGTTTGGGGTTTACAATATTTACATAATTCAATTTACCAACCAGAATCGTATCCCCCTGCACTAGGGGAGAGATTGCTTACACATTACACCGTAATTGAAGTTGTAATATGATCCCATGCTGAAAAATAACACATTTCAGCGCACCTTTGCAAAGCATAATTGCCCTACTTAAAGAAATCAAGGGAAACAAGTGTCTAAGATTACTATAAACAGGCATTCACTGGAGGGGGGCAACTGACATTTCCTTCCAAAACAATCATTTATAGGGGTTTGTTCATGTACCAATTTGACCCATGCAGAAAATCCCATTGCACAAGATGTCTACAACTAACCCACCTGTCCATTCCCTCATGTAGCCTGACAGACCCACTCAGAATACACTGTTCCTCAGGTGGGTTGGCACAGAGAAGGTTACCTTGTAGATAATCCTGACCTTAACCCAAGTTCTAATATATTCACTTGGCAAACATGTTCCCTAGCTTTGATTTTCAATCTTGTAGAAGACTGGCCCAACAAGTCGCCAGTTAGGACTAATTCAACCAGATTATACAAATTTTACTAGTGTTCTCAGTTGCAAAAAAAATTGGCCTCTGTCCTCACAGTCTCATTGGTCCTAACATCTGTGCCCCCCCTCCCATTTCACCAAAGGCACATGGCTTTTCTGCCTACCCCTAGTTCTGACCCTAATCAATGGAATCCAATTGTTCTACTGCCACCTTAATCCCAAGGACCCCACTGCAGGTTCTGTCAATAGGTGTGAAGCCCCACTGTGGGCTATTGATGCAGCCTGCAGTGGGGAAACCCTGTGGTAATTAAAATGGCAGTAGCTCCATGTTTACCATGCATTAATAGGTGCACTTGTAGATAATTCATAAAAATAATACAAAAATTTGGTTTGCGTTTTGTGTAACCACTTGAGTCCAAAATGACTCACTAACTGCAGTAGCAAAAAAAGACCCAGTTGTTACTTGTTTACACCATTCATTAAAGGTTCCTTGCACTTTCCTATAGCTGCACTCGCAACCAGTAGGTCCATCCTGCCTCTGAAATGCACCGAGTGTGCTTTTTGATTGAAGTAGGAAATTTTGCAATGCAATTGCGCTCATTTGACACATCAGTGCCAGTTGTGGGGGCCTCCTGGTCACAATGATGCTGCCATTGTTGGGCTCATGTACGATTGCAAGTACACTTGTGGGCCCTACACTATCCCCACAATTATGTTAATTTTGGCAAATCAGACACAGTGCAATTGTGTCAAGAGGCTCTCCCCTGGTTGCGTTGGAATTCTGGGTAAAAATGCTGCATTGTGGGGAGCAAATTGCACTTGCACTGGAAATAGCATTTTGCTCACTGCACTAGGCTAAAACAACAAATTGCCCCCTTAATTGCACTTGCACACTGCACTTATGTTTATAAATGAGTCCTTATGTGTTGAGATTAATTACCCCTGGGGTTAATTAAATACTAGGGTCATGGTAAAGCACATGGGAAGTGGGTTTACAGGGGATTTACATTTAGGAAATAACGTATATACTAGCTTTTGGAACCAATTTTAAGAAAACTCAAAGAAATTTCTGAAAGGGGAGGAAGTCATGTCCTTTTTATTTACAAATGTTATTGTTTCTGTGGTTTGTTTATCTTTATTCTCTAATTTTTTTATAATTAAGCATTAAGAAACAAAAACCAACGGCCAAGTTGTGAGCGATATAGAGACGCAAGCAGATGTGGTCGGCTTAAGATATGCAGAATATCTGGTCCCATTAGATACACAGGTAAACCATATCTAAGAGGGATCTGTCTGCGCATAAAACAAATATATTAGTGAGACGCACGCTGGGCCACAACTGATCAAAGCACTACATTCTTGCGCAGACAATCCTATTCGGAGGACTGAAATCAGATTTATTCCCAGGTTTCTCTCTGCTGAATGAATGGAAATTTTTAATTCAATGGGAGGATAGCGTATCATTCTGTAGCAGCCTCCCTCTTTCCTTTCCTGTAATTATTTTCAACCCTGTCGATTTGCTCTCAGAAGAATTTAAAGGATCAGAATAAAATCCCTGAATCCCATGATGATCTGGAGAACAGTAAGTCAGTAATTTTACAGAACAATAATCCCTACAAAGGTACAATGGGCTTCTGATTTACTGTATGGATACCTCTAGCTGTGTAGGTGACTGGGACAAAGCAGATTTTGTGGGGCCCCATTAGCAATATATATAATTATTTTATTTAATATTTTCCAGTTTTAAAACTTTTTTACAGGAATGGAAACTAGGGAGAGAATATGGGAAAGGGAGAGAAGTTTAGGACAAGGAAAAAGGAAAGATGTGTCCCTTCAGCTTTAAAGGGGACTATTGTAAGACTACAAGTTGAAATAAAGTGCCTTTAAAGACCTATTATATTTATCTTGCTTTATAGCCACCAACTTTATCTACTGCTATAGTGCCCTAATATTGCTTTATTGCCTAGCAACCTATCATTTGTATAGCTGCTGCTTTTATTGGCCTCTTGCCCTACTGTCGCCATAATGCCATTTTATCTTCAGCTTGTCTCATATACCACATCTCGCCTTTCTATAACTCCTACCTCTCAATGGTCAATAATGGCTACAGTCAGATAATATAGAGACAATAGGGCATGATGGAGAGAGTAAGGCTAGTTGGAGATAGCAGAGCGAGATGAAGACAGTAGGGAAGGATGGGGACAGTGGGACAAGATGGAGACAAAAGGAAATGATGGAATCAGTGGAGCAAGATGATGATGACAAAGGCTGTAGTTGAAGGCTGTAAGGATTAATTGAGCAAGAGATGGAGGTATGTAATGGTCATTAAAACATATTGGCGTAGTTTATTCTCCCAGGTTTACTTATTTGTTTGAATATGCATGGGAGCTGCCATACCGACACCTTCAAAGGTAAAGGAGTGAGCTACTGTATATCCAGGGAACAACCTTCCAGCAAGTATGGGGGGACATTTATGCATGAATGTGCACAAATGCAATAACATGTAATATTTTGAGGCCTCAGGATTTTGGCTTTGGAGTCTATTGCAACCCCCCTTGACAGCATTTTCCACTTGACAGTCCAACATCACTAACCTGATTAATCACTGTTTTTAGTAGAAATGATATATTTCTACATGGCAAATAATTTACTAGTAGGTGTAGTAGAGTAATAGAAACCAACAAACCCAACAGTAATGACATGCATGCTGCTGATTCTGTGTTATTGAATCATTAATTGAGGCTCATTCCAAATAATAGCAGTGTTTAAAATATTAATAGCTTGTTCCATATAATAGTAGTGTGGAGTTCAATTAGTGAGGTTGTTCATTCTGTGAAAAGACAGGGATCAATTACGGCCCTTATTTAAGGAAGGAAGGAAGACAGCAAATGTTGTGCATGTTGGTTATAGTGTATTTTTCTCTGAAAATCGGAGTAAAATGGATCATTCAAGACATTGTTCAGAAGAAAAAGTTGATTAAAAAGTTGATTGGAGAGGGGAAAACATATGGAGAAGTGCAGAAAATTATAGGCTGATCAGCTTAAATGATCTCAGATGATTTAAAATGGCAACCAAAACTTGAAAGATGTGGAAGAAAACGATCATTAGAATGGATAGAAGAATAGTCAAAAAGGCAAAGCCAATGATCATCTCCAGGAAGATCAAAGAAGGTTGAAAGTTACCTGTGAGTATTGTTACAATTAGTTAAATACAATGGTGTTAGGCCTATTTATCTCATACCAGGGTCATGTTGCCTTATGTCGAAAGGGGAAATGCCCTTGAAATGGGGGTTTCAACAAGACAATGACCCCAAAACACCAGTAAACGAGCAACATCTTGGTTCCAGACCAACATGATTTATGTTATGGAGTAGCCGGCCCAATCCAATAGAAAACTTGTGGGGTGACATCAAAAATGTTGTTTCTAAGGCAAAACCAAGAAATGCAGAAGAATTGTGGAATGTAACAGGTGCCAGAATTTGGTGGACTCCATACAACACAGATGTGCAGCAGATCTCAGAAACACTGCTTTTACAATTCAAGTGATTCAAAGGAAAGCAAAATCTTGAAACATTTTTTAGTTTATACAGTGAATGTCTTGTAAAGAACAACGCAGACGCTGCTATATTTTTTTTTGAACAGCCTAATATTCCCTTTTCTTCACTTTCTGTAAAGGAATAACACAAAATGAATACATTTTTATTCATGTTTTGATTTGGAATAGAATGTGAAGTGTTCCAAATACATTTGCGTGCATGGAAATAAAAGCTATTGTAAGGACTTTATGCACTTTTTTAAACACATTGCTATTAGTGTGTGTGTCACGTGTATGTGTCACATGTGTGTGTGTCTGCCTCCATTACTGGGAATATTTAGCCTTCAGGACATGCGTCACTGTTGTTTATCTGCCGAGCCCTTTTCATACCCCCCCATCCCTGTATCCTTTTCTCCTTTGCAGCATAATTTCATTTCCCAGAATGGACAAACTGTCAGGCTTAATATCTCACGTGGCTACAGGAAAATTTTGTTTAGAGAGTTTATTTCTGGCTGATGTGCCAGAACAAATTCTGGGGGGTCAGTACAGAAATAATGTTAGTGATGCAAAGAAAGAGCAAAATGCAGTCATTTAAAAGCACAAAAATGAAAAAAAAAATCAAAACAATCTTCCATATCATTTCACAGGCATAGGTTACTATTTAGACTGTTCCAAAGCCTCCCACCATTCCTAACAATGAAAAATTGCAGTGATAATATTTGCCCCCATCTTAGGTTGTATAAACTATGGGGCGGATTTACAAAGTGGGAGCCCCTAGTCCTTCTGTCATTTGTCTCACGGGAGGTATAAAAAAGGATTGTATCTCCTGCACATCCCCAGCCTTTCTGAACCAATGTGGGTGTGGTTCAACTGCATGCCACCCTAGGCCTGGGCCTTTTCACAAATCCAGGCCTGTGTATACTGTATCTGTGTGTGATAATTCAAGCATTGTTTGGGACTAGAACACTTATGGCTAGTGATGGGCGAATTTGGGGCGTTTCTTTTTGACGTATAATTTGCGAATTCCCCACGAAATTCGCGAAACAATAAAAAATTTGTGAAACGGTGCCAGCGTCTAGTTTTTGAAGCCAGCGTCCATTTTTTTCATCCGTTTTTTTATGCCGGTGCCAATTCGCTAGCGAAAATGCGGGAGAGTCCAAAACAAAACGGACGCCCACGTCCATTTTTTTTTACACCGGCGAATTTTCGCTGCGGTTTCACGAATTGCGGGATTTTGCCGCGAATTCCCGCCTGCCAAAAATTCGCCCATCACTACTTATGGCAGCTTAGAGTTAAGACTGGGAGCCTATGGCTCAAGCACTGGGTGAGACTATAATATATTGATGGCAGCTTACGGGGAGGGAAATGGTGTCTGTGACTCAAGAAGTGGGTGGGACTAGAACATTGAAGGAAGCTTGCAGGAGAGGGACATGGTAACTCAGTACTGTCTATACTTTACTAATGCGAGGTCTACTTTTAGTGATGTTGTCCCATTATGATCTACTGCCATAAAAGCATTGTAAGCATGCTGTTCCATGGAAAATAATACTTAAATATTATATTGATTTATGAAAGAATGTATATTGCTATTTTTAACAAACAACTATTTTTTATGTAACCTTAATGTAATAGATATCTAAATGAAAAGAATAAAATGGGAAGGTGATTTAGACAAGTTGTTTGTTAAGAGTATCTTGAGATCTACTGATCCCTAGTTAAAGATCTTCTGGTAGATCCTAATCTGCCTTTTGGCACCCCTGTTGTAATTTAAACATTGGGTGGTACTAGACCACTCTGATGGAAGCTTACAGGGGAAGGGATTATGTAACTAAGGCAGTGGGTGGGACTAGATCTCCATAATGCAATCTTAAAGGGGGGGATTAATTGAGGAGAATTGTATGATATCTGAAGCATGTTTGCTAATGTAATATCCATTAATGTATTGCTGCCCCTAGGTTTATTCTTACTAACTCAGTTACTCAGATTGATACCATTAGATCAAGTCCAAATTCGGGGAGCACATCGCCTCTCCAACACTATCTTCCGAGCTCATAGGCTCATATAGGTATTTAAATCTAAGGTATTTAAATCTAAGGTGTGTAGAGGGATCATGTCATCGCTTCTGAAGAAGTGGAGAGACGCCACGAAACGCGTAAAGCGTATGATCCGTAATGAGATATGCTGACATGCTGGTTAAAATCTTTTAAATGGACTATTGAAGTTTGTACATTTTTTTCACATTACTCCCGGTGCTCCGTGAATTGCTCACTCAGATTGATACATTACACCAAATAAGTCACAGCACTTCCATTCCAGTCATTTCCCGGATGTCTCATTGTACAAAAACTGCTTTAGTTCTAAGTGACAGATTCCCGTTGGCAGGTGACTAGAGAAAAATCTAACTTCCCAAAACATTATTTTTCCTGCTGAAACCTCCTCGGATCCTGCACCTCTTGGCAGCTTAATAACTTCTCGCTCTTACCAACTTTCCACTGCCAGTCACCTACTTAATCGGAGTGTTGTGTGGAATACCAAGGCACATGCACATCTTACTCTGCAGACAGGAAAATAGTGCAAGCTGGAAAAAATCAAATATTAAAAGGGAAAAAGATCAAGACTTTTCCAGGGCTAAAGATTCGAATGATACTTGAAATATAATAATTTGTGAAAAAGACTTCCCCCAAATACAACAGAGCTTTTTATTGTAAAGGAAAACTATTGACTTATTAAAGGGCACCTATCACATCAAACTTATTTCCCCACTGTTGAGTTGCAGACATCAATAGTATTTCTTTAAGAAAATTGTGTGCTTAAAGGATAAGTAAACCTTTAAAATGAATGAATGTAAAATTAATGAGAGTGCTAGTCTAAGCATTTTTGTCATTTACATTCATTCATTATTTATTTTTTATTCCAAGATATCAAAAGATACATGTACTGATATTAGAAATGCATTTTGTACACCTGCTGATCAGTTTCCAACCAGTCTGACCACCAAGTAGTCAAGGAAATTGCCAGGAGAAAAAAAGAAGTTGCTCTGATGTTCTTCTGCTTAGGAAAGATTTGAGAGAGGTTTCTGTTTTTTTTCCTAAGCAGAAGAACATCAGAGCAGCCTCTTTTTTTCTCCTGACAATTTCCTTGACTACTTGGTGGTCAGACTGGTCAAAAACTGACCAGCAGGTGGCACTGTGGTACAAAATTCATTCATTTTAACAGTACATGTATGCCTTAATATTTGGAATAAAAAATAAATAAATAATGAATGTAAATGACAAAAATACTTAGAACAGCACTCTCATCAATTTTACATTCACTTATTTTAAAGGTTTACTTATGAATGCCCCAGCTTGCTCATTATCTGCATACCTGTGACCACGTGACCAACCTCTAGTTAGGGAAACAATAACTTAACGTGATAGGTGTCTTTTGAGTCCAGAATCAGACCTAAAGGCAGGAGAATCAATGCAGATAATAGAACAAATGAGATTATAGCTATACTACATTATTTTTACTGAATAAAAACCTATACAATTTCAGACAAACTCATACTGTACTTAACCACATACACACAGTAGAGGTCATTTACAACCACAAGTGCATTTGTGAGACTACTATATTGGCTGCAATCAGTTTTGTGGAAAAGGCACCCCTTGCACTCAACGCTGATCTCTCCTCCTGCCTCCTCTTAGAATTCATCGCCTGTGTGTCTATTGAGGCAGGGAAACCCTGAAGCTACTGCCACCTCCAAAGGTTATCTTTTTTACGGTGGCTGGTCTGCATTAGCTTTACGCAATCTCTGGCTGAGGATTATGGGAGTTGTAGTCCACCGACACTTCAGCAGCTGTAATACATTCTAGCTGGATGGAAAGAGGCACCAGCAGCAACAAAGCTTCCTATCGTACATTTGCTCCCAGTGGGATCCAACTAAAGAACATGCAAATGACTCCTTATTCCTGGAAACTGAACTTAAAAGAATTTAATTCTAATTGTGTTTCTAATTGTGTTCCTTGCCCTTGATTTGATAAATGATGCAATTCAGACACTTAGTAAATTCAATAACATTAACCTGGTAAATTGAATTTGCCTTTTGAAAGTGAACAGAACTCCCCACCCCACAGAGATTGCCTCCTTCCCCCCAAGGGTCTCTCTGTTATTAACAAATATTTGGACCACTTGGCCTGATTTGTCCAGTTCATAGTTGCTTATGGAAGAGAAAAGGTTTAATGGGAAATCTAAAACCACTCTTATCACATAGCTCATAGTAAATAACATTTAGCATAGTAAATAACATAGCACCTGGTTTAAATATGGGTCTGGAATAATATTGAGCAACAGAGAAAGGGTGGGCACAGACATATGACCACATATCTTGGTTTCTTTTGTGCTGGATTGTTTCTGTTTTTGTAATATTGGACAATATTTGTACATCCTAGTGAACTATGCTGGTGTCTTAAAATGGCATAATTTGATAAAACAGAACACATAGTAACCAATGTTACCCTTTAGGTTTGACTGTTTAACATTGGCTGGAAAGGGCCAAGAGTCTGGTGTAGATGATGCCTGTTGAGCACATGGCTTTTCAATCACTTAGATTCAAGCGAGGCATCAATTCAGGTTAATTTTATGTTTGGCCAAGGAACTGACGTCTGAGAAAGCGCCATCTGTGAGTGATATTGTGGCATCCAAGGAGGTGTCATGCTTGATAAAGTTGCTAATTCTGATGGCTGTCGGAAGAGCAGAGTCTGATTATAGATGCAGCAGGAGATGGAAGAGGGAAGCTTCCCTGGAGATGACAGAATGACTTTATTGAACTGATTACTTAGGGAAATGACCAGAGATTGTTGGGGCCACACTATAAATATGCCCAGTTCTGTAGCACCAGTATACTGTTCCAGATAATAAACCGTAACTTCAGATGTGAATGTATCTTTAAAGGAACAGTAACCAAGCATGGTTTTAAGCAATGAAAATATGATGTACTGTTGCACTGCACTGGTGCAACTGGTGTAAATTGCTTCAGGAACTCTACTATAGTTTATATAAACAAGCTCTGTAGCAATGGGGGCAGCCATTCAAAGCTGAAAAAGGAGAAAAGGCACATGATACACAGTAGATAACATATAAGCTCTGTAGTATACAATGGGGTTTTTCAAAACATATCGGTTATCTACTGTACATCCTGTGCTTGAATGGCTGCGCACATGGCTTCACAGCAGCTTGTTTATAGAAACTATAGTAGTATTCCTATAGCAAACAGACCCATTTTACGAGTGGAAGGCAACCATACACTAAGAGGCACTTTTACTTAGGGTCGAATATCGAGGTTTAATTAACCCTCAATATTCGACTGTCGAAGATAATCCTTCGAATATCGAAGTCGAAGGATTGGCGCTTTTCGTTCGTTCGAATGATCAAAGGAATAATCGTTCGATCAAACGATTAAATCCTTCGAATCGAACGATTCAAAGCATTTTAATCAAATGAAATTCCTTCAATCAGAAAATTGCTAGAAAACCTGTGGGGACCTTCCCCATAGGCTAATATTATACCTCGGTAGGTTTTAGTTGGCGAAGTAGGGGGTGGAAGTTTTTTTTAAAGAGACAATACTTCGACTATCGAATGGTCAAATAGTCGAACGATTTTTAGTTCGATTCGAAGTCGAAGTCGTAGTCGAAGGTCGAAGTAGCCAATTCGATGGTCGAAGTAGCCTTCACTCGAGCTAAGTAAATGTGCCCCTAAATTATTATTCCTTTAAAACACTTTCATTTTTTGGTATTAATCTTCCTTTAAAGCACCGCAAGGTGGCACCCTTTAGATCACCCTTCAGATTTCAACTTATAATGCAGTGGATTGAACGATCCATGCCATGAAACATTAAGGGTCATTTATATGATCCCATGCCTCGAGCTCTAGACTACTGAGGTGAACAAAATTACACCTCTTATGGGGGAATGTAATAAAAGTTGCAAAGAGCAAAACAATTTGCAGAAATAAGAATAAAAAATGACATTTATCAATGTAAAATTCTAACTCAAACTGTTATTGCACTGCAAATTGTAATTGCGCATTGGCCACTTTTAAGAAGTGCTTGAAGGTGTCATAATCTCTTTGAGCAAACATAACATTTTCAGTAAGAAATTGTATTACATTTCACTGGCACAAACTATAAAATTCATAAACCTTTTTCCACTGTTGAAAGAGGTCTGCATTTCCATCAGGAACACAGTGGGGGTCATTTATAAAGTTTGAGCTATGGATATTTTTTCGCAAATGGTTGTTTTGTCCATGTTTTTTCCTCAGCACTTAAATATTGCACTGCTGTGCCATCTTTCAGTTTTTCTGCACATTCCCAAATGGCTCGCAAATGAGATGGGTATATCTATATATATATATATATATATATATATATATATATATATATATATATATATATATATATATATATATATATATATATATATATATATATATATATATATATATATATAATACACAAAAGCCATGAATATCCTGTAAATTATATCCTTATAAACGGTGAGTAGTGATGTCATCAGTTATAAACGGTGAGTAGTGATGTCATTTCTGTCACATGACTCACTAAAACTTGTGTATTATAATAAATAAAGTACCCCCAGTTGTAAAATATGAGGATATTAGAAGTTACCTCGGAGTTCCATGACCTGTATAAAAACACTCGGCCTTCGGCCTCGTGTTTTTATATGGTCATGAAACTCCTCGGTAACTAATAATATCCTTATATTTTACAAGAGGGGGTACTTTATTCACTATATATATATATATATATATATATATATATATATATATATATATATATATATATATATATATATATATATATATATATATATATATATATATATGCAATTTGCGATTTTTCCCATACTAAAAATGCTCTTAAAGGGATACTGTCATGGGAAAAAATTTTTTTTCAAAATGAATCAGTTAATAGTGCTGCTCCAGCAGAATTCTGCACTGAAATCCATTTCTCAAAAGAGCAAACAGATTTTTTATGTTCAATTTTGAAATCTGACATGGGGCTAGACATATTGTCAATTTCCCAGCTGCCCCAAGTCATGTGACTTGTGCTCTGATAAACTTCAATCACTCTTTACTGCTGTACTGCAAGTTAGAGTGATATCACCCCCCTCCCTTTTCCCCCCAGCAGCCAAACAAAAGAACAATGGGACGGTAACCAGATAGCAGCTCCCTAACACAAGATAACAGCTGCCTGGTAGATCTAAGAACAACACTCAATAGTAAAAACCCATGTCCCACTGAGACACATTCAGTTACATTGAGAAGGAAAAACAGCAGCCTGCCAGAAAGCATTTCTCTCCTGAAGAGCAGGCACAAGTCACATGACTGGGGGCAGCTGGGAAATTGACAAAATGTCTAGCCCCATGTCAGATTTCAAAATTGAATATAAAAAAATCTGTTTGCTCTTTTGAGAAATGGATTTCAGTGCAGAATTCTGCTGGAGCAGCGCTATTAACTGTTTAATTTTGGAAAAAATATTTTTTCCCATGACAGTATCCCTTTAAGGACATTCACAGTGCGAAAAAAGTTTGCAATTCTGTCTGCACATTAAATACACCACTCTTATCCAGCTTTATATACACTCAAGTATAAGCTGAGTTTTTCAGCATCCAAAATGTGCTGAAAAAGTCTATCTCGGCTTATACTCGAGTCAGTGGGCAGTAACTGAGATTGCAGTCACTTTTAATCATTCCTATACCAACAATTCACTTGGGGAGAGACTTCAATATCACACAGTGCCCTCTGTTGGTTATATGAAAGAATAACAGTGCGCCCTCTGTTGGTTATATGAAAGAATAACAGTGCACCATGTGTTGGTTATATGAAAGAACAACAGTGACTGCAATATCACACAGCACCCTCTGTTGGTTATATGAAAGAATAACAGTGTGCCCTCTGTTTGTTATATGAAAGAATAACAGTGACTGCAATATCACACAGTGCCATCTGGTGGTTATATGAAAGAATAACAGTGCACCCTCTGTTGGTTATATGAAAGATTAACAGTGACTGC
This sequence comes from Xenopus laevis, assembly GCF_017654675.1. Taxonomy (NCBI): domain Eukaryota; kingdom Metazoa; phylum Chordata; class Amphibia; order Anura; family Pipidae; genus Xenopus; species Xenopus laevis. The sequence continues at coordinate 49,860,062 of NC_054388.1, read as the reverse complement.
AATATCACACAGCACCCTCTGTTGGTTATATGAAGGATTAACAGTGATGGCAATATCACACAGCACCCTCTGCACATGGTAGTGGGACAGTGGGACAATGCACAGAAATCCGTTTGGCGAGTCACCATCAACTTTGCAAAGAAGTCCGGTTGATCACTGGGGGGGGGACACTTTGGCGGAATGTGCGCTGCTGGGAGACAGGGCTGTAGTTGGGTCTAGGCTTATACTCAAGTCAATAAGTTTTCCCAGTTTTCGTAGGTAAAATTAGGTACCTCGGCTTATACTCGGGTCGGCTTATACTCGAGTATATACGTTAATATAACCATGCTCATGGCAAATATATTTACAGTGCAAACCAATTTGCCTTGCGTGAAGTTTATAAATTACCAGGCCCGGATTTGTGGTAAAGGCCACCTAGGCCCGGGCCTCGGGCGGCAGGATTTTATGGCCCTGTAAATTACTGTAGCTTCACAATTGGTTGCATATTCATGAGGGGGGCCACATGTAAGTGTCCCCTCTACTCCCCCTTCTTGTCCCTTAACATCATTCATTCACTCTATGCTGAGTGAATGAGCACTAAAGGAAGGCACCCCAAGGCATATGTCCATGCAGCAATTCCAGGTACAACATGTCTATGCATTCATTTTTTGATGTTACTGTTCCTTTAATGAGAGATGGCTTGCTCTTGATTCATTTCATTGGATTTAAGCAAATAAATAACAAATCCGGCAAAGTTGGGCAGATCATCCACTCTCTGCCTTTGTTGGTGTAACAGAATGAGCAGTTTTGCTGCAGTCTGCACTATGAACACTACGTAGCCCACGAGACTGTGAGCAGCGCTGGTGCTGTACAGGTGTAGCCAATTAGCTTCCAACCTGTAGGGCTTTGTACTCTCCTTGTTAGAAGCGCAGACAGTAGGAGTTTATTCAGCAGAGGGGAATGGAGCTTGGGGGCTAGATGTAGAACAGGCAGCCAGGGGTCATGGGGAACCTTGATAAATTCAGCTCATAAATATTAAAAAATGGAGCCTGTGAGCTATAATACATAATAATATTGATGCACAGTACTTGCTAAATAGCATTGTTATCTTGCATTTATATATAGTACAAGGGTATATCTTGTACATATGTATATTTATAATCATATTAATATTGAGCTATTGTTTCCCTTCTGCAATACAAGCAGCCTCATTGTTCTACTCCTTCAACTACAGTATGAGGTTTTTCTGCACACAACCCCCCCCCCCTTCTTTGTATGGTTCTATCTATATTTGGAGCTTGGAACACCTGAGTTATTCCCCGTAGACCCTAACAACAGCGCAGTGTATCCCTACCACCCATTTCTCAGCTCTGTCACACTGGCACAGATCCTATCGGATTCTCATTGTAAACAACAGTCCTATCCTGCTTTATGGCTAAAATTCTAGCTATCTTTATAAAAGAGCATTCTTTCACAGTGGCACAGATCCTGTGGGATATCAATTATAAGCAGCAGTCCTGTCCTGCTTTATGGCTGAGATTCTAGCTATCTGTATAACAGGACATTCTGTCGCAGTGGCACAGATCCTACCTGATACCCATTGTAAGCAGCAGTTCTGCTCTTAAGCTGGGATGAAGGAAAGAAAGGTAGGTATTTTAATCACAAACAGAAAATGCTTAACATTTTTACTAAACATTGCAATTTGTTTAGAGATTGTGTCATTTTAAATTCTCATCATTAAAATGGAATGGGTAAATCAATAGACCTAGATCCTGATTGCTTGGTGCCAATCAGTTTGCCTCAGATGGGCATGGTTTCAGGTAGCCTTGAGAGATCTGCCATCCAGCAAAGAACAAGCTTTGGAGAGCACATTTATAGGATCTCATTAAAGGCAGCCTTTCCAGGTAGCGGATCTATTTATCATGACTCCTAATATCGCACTTTCCCCAGGGCATTTCTTGTTTGCCTGTTTCATTGACCATATGAATCTTGTTAGGGTAAATTTATCCGCATATGAAATATTCTGTATGTGCCTTTGCCCTCATTTGCTACTGATTTTCCGTGTAGTTTTGAAGAAATGAAGGAAGGGCTGCCTGCGCATAGTCACCTCCATCCATCTTCACTAGTAATACACTGATTTGCTCTCAGTTCTGGATCTCAGCCTCACTGGGTTGGATTTGTAGAAATAAAGCAAAATAAGATCTGTGCTCTTTACATGGGATTTTATATAGGTTGAGGATTGAGGCCAAGCACTGTGACAATGTGACCTCCATGTAATGTATGAGCAGTTACTCCAATAGATGAGACAAATATACCACAGGCAGCCTGATACACATGTTCCCCCTAACAGAGGAGATGGGATCCAGATAGTTGGTCGACTGTCATGGGCCTTATAGATAGTGGGATGCAATTACAGTTACCATAGAATAAGTGTTCTACTTCCTCTGTAGTTAAGAAAATCCCCTTCCATAGTCTGGTCGTCTACCTGGGAGCGAGTGGTAGAGACACAAACATGCAATTGGAGGAGGCTGCGGGGGAGGTTTGCAGGCATGCTGGGCCCCTCCAATTACTGTGCCATAGGATAGTTCATTAGAGTTCATTAGAGGTTGTACGTATAGTAGAGCTAGATGGATACAGTAGAGAAAGATGGAGACTGTAGGACAAGATAGCAACAGTAGAACAAGATAGAGACAGTAGGACAAGATGGAAACAGTGGGTCGAGATTAGGGATGTAGCGAACCGCCGAGTATGTGTTCGCGAACGCCGTTCGCGAACACCGGCAAAAAATGCGAACAGTTCGCGAACTGTTCGCGAACTTCGAACATCCGAAAATCGTTCGATTCGAACGATCGAAGGATTTTAATCGTTCGATCGAACGATTTTCGTTCGAATCGAACAAAAATCGTTCGATTTTAGCGACCGAATGGTCGAATGGTCGAACGATTTTGACGCGAACGCCTATTGGCGAACGTCGCGCGACGTTCGCGAACTTGCGGCGGACGCGAACAGTCGAAGTTCGCGCAAACTAGTTCGCCGGCGAACAGTTCGCTACATCCCTAGTCGAGATGTAGACAGTAGGACAAGATGGAAACAGTAGAACAAGATACAGACAGTAGTGTAAGATGGAGACAGTAGGACAAGATGGGAACAGGAGGGGTGGAACAGGAGGGGTGTGTCTGTTTGTTAGGCAGGATTTAAAAGCTTATATAAAGGAGGAGGTTATGTTAGGAAACTAGGGGGCAAAAGTCTTATGGGTAGAGTACTTCACCAATTGTAAAAAGTCCAGCAAATTAATTGTAGGAGTATGCTATAGAGCTACATTATAAATGAAACCCTTTATTTATGCATTTATATTGATATTTGTATTGTTATATTTATTTTTTATATTTATTTATATAATCATATTGTATTATATTTTATATATATATATAAAAAAAACTTTTTACATTCTAAAAAGTTTTGGATATTAATGAATGTGTACTTCTGTGGATAAACATTTCTTGTAATATTTATAAGATTAGATTTTGTGTACTCTACAAATTGGCCACATAGAGAGAAATATGCTTTAGGCAATTTTACTAACTCCGCCTAAGTGATTTCTCAATGGCTCCCTATCCTTTAAATACTTTGTCTATATCCTAAGAAAATTAGCCTATGATTAAGTGTCCCTGCGCGTCACGAAACGCGTTATCTTTTTAGATGTAATGTAAAATAAAGTATTATATTTTTTTATATACAATTTTTGGCTCTTGGAATCTACTTCTATTGGATGTTCCGGATTGGTGCCTGCCTGATCTTATTTATTTTTTCGTATGCTATAGACCCCCTAATGTAAGTGAGGAGGAGGCAAAGCTCCTCATGCAAATAAAAAAAGGCTGCTAATTTGGGTAAAGTAATGAAAATGGAGGATTTTAATTACCCAGATATTGACTGGAGCAACAGTACTGCCAGATCAGTTAATGGGAAAAAGTTTATAAACTTGTTGCATTACAATTTTATGGCACAAGTTGTTGAGGAGCCAACCAGAAAAAATGCAATTCTGGATCTAGTGATCTCTAATGACCCAGAACTTATAGCAAATGCATAAGTCATTGAACCCCTGGGTAATAGTGACCATAATGTGATATCATTTAATGTCTGGTGCAAAAAACAAATATATACTGGGGCCACAAAAACCATGAATTTCAGAAAAGCTAATTTTAGTGCCTTGAGGGCTGCCCTTCAGAGCATTGATTGGGGCATTAAGTTTTCAGCTAAAAACACAGAACAGAAATGGTTGTAATTTAAAATTATATAAATCATTACTGTTCTCAATTTAGTCCCTTAAGGAGTAAATGTAGAAGCTCTCAGAATCACCCTATGTGGCTTAATATAGAAGGAAAGAAGTTAATAGGAAAGAAGAGAAAGGCATTTAAAAACCTACAAGTCTGTTGGGGTAGAATATAAATACTATTATAATGAAATACTATAAATACTATTATAATGAATATAAATACTATAATAAATGTTGTAAATCAGCAATCTGGAAGGTAAAGAAAGGAAATGAAGAGTGCATTGCGGTGAAGGCTAAGACTAACCCCATAACGTTTTTTAAATATATTAGAAGTAAAAAGATGCAGGTTGAGAGTGTTGCTCCATTAAATAATGGTACCAGTATGGTTGTAACTGTTACAGAATAGGCAAATGTGCTAAATCAGTTCATTTCTTTAGTTTATACAATAGAGGAGTCTAGTTCCCAGGCTCACTTTATAGCTGCACTGATGGCTCAGCTCAATCTAGTCAGTGGCTGACTCAGGATATGATCAACTTTGGCTCCCGCACACCCTTTAGTAAATAATAAACAATACCTGGTGCAAAAAGGTAGAGGATCGGCCGCCTTACAAACAGTATAGCAGAAAGAATGCCAAGGCACACAGGGTCAATGCAAGCAAGCTGCCTTGCGTGTTTATTGCGAAGTGCAACATTTCGGGGTCACGCCCCTTTCTCAAGCATTCTCAAGCATTTCTCACTCAGGATATGATCCATAAAGCTTTTATAAAACAAGGCTCCAGGGCCTGATGGCATACACCCCCGGTTCTAAGAGAACTTAGTTCAGTTTTAGATCAGCCCCTATTTCTGATTTTCTCAGATTCACTTTCATCTGGTATGGTGCCTATGGATTGGAGAAAAGCTGATGTTATTCCAATATTTAAAAGTGTTTTACAATCTCAGCCTGGCAATTATAGGCCTGTAAATTTGACATCTGCGGTGAGCAAATTATTTGAAGGCTTGTTAAGAGTTAACATTCAAAATGTTTCCTAGTGAATGGCATTATGAGCAGCAATCAGCATGGCTTTATGAAGGATAGGTCATGTCAGACAAATTTGATTGCTTTTTATGATGAGGTAAGTAAGATGCTGGACAGTGGGCAGTAGATGTGATCTATATGTGATCTATTTTGCTAAAGAGTTTGATACCATGCCCCACAAACCACTGCTTTCTATACTAAGGTCTGTTGGGCTTAATGAAGGCGTTTGCATGTGGATAGGAAACTGGCTACAGGATCGGGTACCGAGGGTGGTTGTTAATGGTACATTCTCTACTTGGAGTAAGGTTCTTAGCGGGGTCCCTCAGGGCTCAGTATTGGGTCCACTTTTATTTAACTTGTTCATTAATGACTTAGGGGAGGGAATTGTAAGTAATACATCAGTGTTTGCAGATGATACAAAACTATCCAGCCCAATTAATTCCATCCAGCATCCTTGCAACAGGATCTTGACAAACTGGCAATCTGGGCAGCTAAGTGGCAAATGAGATTCAATGTTGATAAATGTAAAGTCATGCACCTGGGATGTAAAAATATCCAAGCCACTTATACCCTTAATGGGACTGCACTAGGCAAATCCATTATGGAAAAGGACCTTGGACGCCTTGTAGATGATACACTTGGCTGTGGCAAGCAATGTCAGTCAGCAGCATCAAGGGCAAATAAGGTCTTGAGCTGTATTAAAAGGGGCATAGAGTCACAGGAGGAGGGGGATCATTCTTCCACTGTATAGAGCACTTGTAAGGCCCCATCTAGAATATGCCGTACAGTTTTGGTCTCCATCTCTCAAACAGGACATTGTATTATAGAAGGTCCAGAGAAGGGCAACAAAGCTGGTAAAAGGTATGGAAAATTTTAGCTATGAAGAAAGACTGGCCAAATTGGCGTTTAAGAGGTGATATTATACCTATGTATAAATATATAAGGGGATCATATAATAATCTCTGTAACACAAGGTCACCCATTCCGATTAGAAGAAAAGAGTTTCCACCTAAATATTCAGAAGGGGTTTTTTACAGTGAGAGCTGTGAAGATGTGGAATTCTCTCCCTGAATCAGTGGTAGATAACTTTAAGAAGGGGTTGGATGGCTTTTTAGCAAGTGGGGGAATGCATGGTTATGGAATATAGCTCATAGTACAATTTGATACAGGGACTATTCCGAGTCCGATATCAGTAGGATGATGCCAACAGTAGACAACATGGCAGTAGTGATGGGCGAATTTATTCGCCAGGCGCGAATTCACTGCAAATTTGCGCGATTCGCCGCCAGCGAATAAATTCGCGAAACGCCCGCGAAAATTCGCCGGCGTCAAAACTTTTTTTTCCGAAAAAACGAGACGCCGGCGCCGTTTCGTGAATTTTTCGCCGTTTCGCGAATTTCGCTCATTTTTCGGCGAAACGGAGCAAATTCGCCCATCACTACATGGCAGCAGTAGGGCATGGCAACATCAGTAGGATAGTGGTAAAAGTAGGGCAATATGGCAAGTGCAATACTTTATATTAGGGTTGTGAAACCTGTATACCTTAAGTTATTGTTAAAGAACAATTTCTAGCACCCAGTGACAGCCTTCAAATGTTAAGAGATAACAGGAGATGTTGTTCACAAACAGCTGCAGGGCCACACATTGAAAATTCTTACTTCAATATCTGCAATATTTGAGACCTAGAGAGTCTGGTTTGCTCTGTCAATACTGCCCCTGTCCCCTACTGGTGAGGGTGAAATACATGATCTATTCCAGGTTAAATAGAAACACTTGCAGCTGGATGGATATTTCTATTTTACAATGCATACATTATTAATTGCCTACTTAGTGTAGTTTGCGGTATCAGGGTCCAGGGAAAAATACCCTGCATGGGACTCTATTACATATAATTAAGCATGAAGTTCTGTTATTACTGATCTCCAGTCATAACTTCCCCTCACACAGCAAAATAAATTTTGCATTTTTAGGAAGTGGATTCACCTATACAGGGGCAGGTTCCTGTCTGAACTGGGGTTTAAACTGTAACTAATGTTACTACCAAGGATTGTTGGAGAGGTAATAGGTTTCTGTTAGGGTTCTTTTGAAGGGCTGCCCGGGTCAAAACTGCCCAAAACTTTCCAAATTAGGAAGGATTCCCTATGACTGACGCAGCAATTGGCCAATCGCCAATAGCCATGTCATAGCACCTGATGTCACAACCCAGCCTTGCAGCATTACAGCCCCACCCCCATTGCATCATGGCCCCGCCCCCTGCCCAAATTCAACCGGGCCAAAAGGTGGCAACCCTAGTTTCTGTTGTTCTGTTTTCAGTTCCAAAGAGCTACATTTTAAACATAAATACTATAGCAAGTTTTTCCTGTGCTGGAATAGTACCATTAGCATGTGATACTGCCCTATCCCCATGAAATGTACTCCTAATACTCCCAGGTAAATCAATAGGAATGTGAACTTCCTGAAAACATGAACTTGTCCTGCCTGCCTTTGCCAATTAGACATGTAGAATTCCGTGGTAAGCTGGCACAGAAACTGGACTTCACTCCAAAATAGATGCAAATAAAAAGTTTTATGACACAAAAAGGAACATCTCAGAGGGTGGCCTACATGTCTGATACTACCTCCCCGAGCTGAAGGTCTGGGGCTGGAGCCCCCTGGACCCTCTGTTAGTATTGGTAAGTGTACTTTACCACTCACCGTTGCAATATTGCAGCTGTCTAGTTCCTAGGGTCCAAAGGATCCTAGCAACCAGACATTGATATCAATGAGAAGCTGGAATACCTGTATGAAGAGGGTCTGAATAGAAAGACAAGTAATAAAAAAAGGCAATAACATTAAAATTGTAGCTTTATATAGCATTTGTTTTTTTAGATGTTGGGGTCAGTGACCCCCATTTGAAAGCTGGAAGAAGTCAGAAGTTGAAGGTAAATAATTCAGAAACTATAAAAAATAAAAATAAAGCTTAGTTGAAATGTTGATTCGAATTAGTCTTTCATAAGCAAACTAATAGTTAACTTAAAGGTGAATCACCCCTTGAAGAGATTCATATGTAATTGTCTCATGTTGTCCTAAAACTCCAAACATTGTTTTTCCCCATAATCCTCCTTTTGGAACAAGGTTACTATAACATGGTCACTTACACCAAAATTGCTCTTTGCACCCTTTCTTCTAACTTAACAAAACACACTGTTACTTTAAAGCTCTCTGTCATGGGCATCAACTTTGACTTCTGCTCCCATTTTGACGCTTTTGTCAAAATCTGCGTTTCGATAATTTTTGGCCTGTTTCGCGGGACAAATTCGTCCATCACTAGCGATATCTAGTTATGCTCCTAGTACTATATCAGGGTTATTATTAACCCAATGTTTCTATATAATCTTATTATGGGGCCCAGTCTGAAGGCCAGTTAGAATGACATTTGGGGTTAGTGCTTATTTGCAGTAAAGTAACTAATGGGGGAATGTAATAAAAGTCGGTAACAGAAAAAATATTCGCAATGCGAAAAAATATTCTGTGCGAACAAATTTGCCTTTGTGCGAATTTAATATAGCTTTTGCGAGCCCGGAAACTGTTTAGCGACCACTTCTGACAGTGGAAGAAGGTTTGCGAATTTTATAGTTAGCGCCAGTGCGCAGTGAATGTAATAAAATACTGAAAAAGTTGTTATGTTTGCTCCAAAAGATTACGACACCTTCAAGCTCTTATTAAAAGTGGGCAATTCGCAATTAAAATTCGCAATGCGCAATTAAAATTTGCAATGCGCAATTAAAATTCGCAATGTAATAACAGTTTGAGGAAGAGTATTACAGGAAGAGACTTTTCAATCTTATTTGCGCTAATTGTTTTGCTCTTTCCGACTTTTATTACATTCCCCCCATAAATGTTTCCAGGCCCGGGCCCGGATGTGTACCCACCCCCCTCTCTAGGTGCTCGACGTTCACTTTCCTTATTGCCGCGTGATCTCGGCTGGCCCGAGGGGGAGTGGGCCCTCAGACAACCAAGAGAAATGGTGAGATACTGTACATGAATAATGTCTAGATGCATTTTTGTGACTGGGGTTGGTACCAGGACAAGTGATATAAATGAAAAGAAGTAAAGTTACACTGTTACTATACAATTTATGATTTGACTTTGCCCAAAACACACTTGTGTTTTTAAGCAGAGAATAAAATCCTACAACCAGTTGATGTACTTCAGGGTGCTACAGGGTGGTGCTGCTCCAAATAAATGCATAAATAATGTCTCTGTAAGTGAGAGAGAGGAGGGTAATGGGGGTAAATAGAGAAATCTCTGGCTTTGCTTTCATTCCATGCTGCCTGCCCTCCCAGCTCCAGCACTTTATGAGATACTTGTTTCTGTACAAAAGAGAGCAGGATTTTACTTGCTCCCATCATTTCTTTCTGACAGCTGCTCCTACCTGCCATATTTTGTGCTCTGAACACCTGAAAGTAAATTGAAGTTAATACCATTAAGTTTATATTTTTCTGCACCAATTTCTCTCCCCCTTGCACTCCATGCTGAATGTCTTGTGGCTTTTGCAGTAAATTGATTCCTTATTGAACTTCTTTCTTATACAGTAATTTAGGAGGCAGCAAACTTCCCTTTGACATGAGATTAACCTCCTCTTAGACTATGGAAGTATGGTTTCACAGTAGTCAGAACTTCATTTCCTTAGTCTCATCTGCATTTTGCTGCGGTTGCACTGGATCTTGTTGCTGACCTGGCATGCCATAAAACCACCCAAATGTCAAACAGAATGAAAAAATGCCATAGGGAACCGGGACCAGAATGCTTTGAAGCTTGGGTAAATTATTTTATAAAAAAATTATTTAAATAATTAAAATATTGATGAAAAAATAATAATAATAATTTAAACATTAAATAAACCCAATAGAATTGTTTTGCCTTCAATAAAGTTTAATGATATCTTAGCTGGGATCATGTAAAAGGTGTTGATTATGAGAAAAAGATAATAATGCAAGAGAACTGGAACGGAGAACAAGAAGCGTGATCGAGGAACAGTCTGGCTCAATACCAATCAGAGGTAGCAGTACAAATTCAGGAGATAATAGTCGAGGTCACAGGCCAAGTCAAACACACCAAATTCGCAGTACAAAGCAGGATCCAAAAGAGTCAATACATGGGCGAAGGTCAGGACAGGCAGCAGATGAGACAAGGTCAGGGACAGGCAGGGTCAGGAAAAGATCAGTAACACTCAAAATCGCACCCAAAAACTATTGAAATATACCTTACGTTGGGCAACAAACATTAGGTAAAGAGTCCTTTAAATATTCAAACTTCGCCCCAAACCGATTATGCTGAATAAATGATGCGAATAAAGCTGAAGATAGTTGAGAAGTGCGAACCCGGAAGTACCCGAAGAAGACGCACAAGTCAAGCAAGCGGCGCAGAAGGGAGCAGACACGGCAGGCATCACCACCGTGGGTGCGACAGGCATCCCCGTCACACCCCCACTAGACCACCAGTCAAGTTTCTCACACTGTGGAAAATTTGCTGCAAAAAACGTTAATTATTCAATAATTATAAACAGCAGATGATGGAGGATTATAAAGATAATAGGGATGCACAAAATCTAAGACTGGGTTTGGCAGTGTCGGACTGGCCCGGCGGGATACCGGGAAAAAACCCGGTGGGCCCCGACCCCTGTGGGCCCCCGCCGGGCCAGAACCCTTTTCCCGATATTTCCAATCACTAAAAATTTTTTTATTTCCGGCGATGCGCAGCGCCGCCTGCGCACCGTGTGGCGTTGTTGCGCATGCGCGCCGTGTGGCGTTGTTGCGCATGCGCGCCGTGTGGCATTGTTGCGCATGCGCGCCGAACGGCGTTGTTGCGCTTGCGAGCCGAACAGCTGGGCCGACAGGTTTTAGTAGGGGGGCGGGGGCCGGCGGGGGCCGGCGGGGGGCCCCTGGACAGCAGTCCCGGTGGGCCCTGGGCCTCCCAGTCCGACCCTGGGGTTTGGGATTCAGCCGAATCCTTGCAATTATTGTATCATTTGCATTTGACCAGATCTTTAAGGTTTGGTGTGGTTGAATGCCAGGGGGCAGATTTACTAAGCAAAGTGGCTAACACTAGCGACAATTCGTTAGTGTAGCCGCCCGCAGGGACATTGCCAATTTACTAACCGGCGCAGGCGCCAACTCGCTAGTGAAACAGACCAGTGCTAGCGGTCATTCGCTCTGGCAAACAGACGTTACTCCACAAATTCACTAAAATGCAGATTTTACTGAACGTTACCTCTTTCTCCAGAGTTGCCTTCATGACCTCAGACTAGGCAAAATGCTGTAAAATAGCTATACTGTATCTTCCTCGATCTTCTGTCACTTACATCTTCTTCTGTGTGCCGAAAATGCATTAAAGTACAAAAAACGCTGGTGACTTTTCCTTTTATTGCCTGCAAAGTCCTAACTTTAACTTTTTTTGTGTAACCGGTTTCCCCCATACATTTTCAAACATATGGAACATAAATTTTACAATGGGCACATGTGTAGGGCATTAGAATAACTCCATTGTCTTCATTAAGGTGCCCTGGACATGTGTTTTTAAAAGTGGAATTTGTAAGTATTTGCACCATTTAACATAAAGACGCCCATAAAACTTTTTCTGCCGTATGCAAATTGACCTAAATGCAAGATCACTAGCGAATTTCCGTTAGGCACAAATGAACGCTAGTGCATCTTCTATATAAAATGCTTGCACTGCCGAAGTAGCGCTAGCGAAAAGTCGCCAGCATTCGCCGCCCAGGATGAAACTCTGCAAATTAGTGAATTGGCTTAGTCTGAGCACATCTGCGCCTGGCGAAGTGCTGCGATGGGTGAAAAAAAGACGCTGGCGAAAATTCGCCACTTGGCAAATCTGCGCACAGGAGTCTTTATGATTATTTTAATCTGAGTTTATTTTTAATTTAATTGCAAAAAAATTGCAATTAATCAACTAAATATGATTTATGCCAATTTTTCATTATCAGTGATGTCATTTATATTTATCTCAAATTGAAATAAGTAAACTAGAGTTTGGGTTCAGTTTAGTCAAATCTTTTGTGGAGGATTTGGTATTTGTTGGAATCTAAAAATTAGCCAAATAATTCAAGGGAACCCGCATTGCTTGAGTTATCTGTAGCTCCAGGGATTGCACTATGGGTGGCATCAATAGGGACAGCAGACTTGCACCCAGTGAATCAATTGCAAATGTTTTCAATGCATGCAACCCAAACTCTGAAAATGCTAGACAGATTAGCACCTGATTTGCTCAGAATGTAAGCTCAATGGGTCCAAGTGAATACAATCCAAGAAAACACTGGCACTCAAAGGTAAGCAAAAGCAGGGTTATACCCTTGCGTATTTATTCTGCAAACGTGCAACGTTTCGGGGTCAGACCCCTTTGTCAAGCATGTCTGACCCCAAAACTTTGCACGTTTGCAGAATAAATACGCAAGGGTATAACCCTTCTTTTGCTTGCCTTTGAGTGCCAGTGTTTTCTTGGATAGTTTGCTGAGAAGGGTGCCGATCCCTCCAACACCGTGCACCAGACGCTGAACTGCCGAAGGCCAGGGTGTGCGAGCGGGCTACAACACATTCCAAGTGAATACAATACAGATCTGAATTATGGATGAAAACCATTGCATTATAGCAAACTAGCAATTATGAGAACTGGCAATTTGCACCCAAAATTGCTTCACTTGTGTTCATATACCTATGGACGCAATATTTGTTTGCTGGTACCAAAAAAGGGATGCAGGAGAACAAGTGACTCTGTCAAGCCATCCTATTAGGAACAAGGACGTGAGGGGTTATTACTGGAACCTCAATACAAAACAGCAGCCATGTTGCTTCTATTTCTATTTCTTCTGTTGTAAGTCTACAACAGAGAACCCCAACCAGTGACTTGTGAGCAACATGTTGGTTTCCAACCCATTGGATGTTGATCCTTGCGGCCTCAAAGAAGGTGCTTATTTTTCTTAATTGGCAAAACAAATGTTTTTTGGGAACAAAATAAAGATCTGCTTATGGCCAACATAAACTCCAAGGCTGTTACGATATCTATATTTGTTGTATCTGATCTATTAATACTAATAATGAGCAAAATTGTTCACCAAGTTTTGCCCTGAAAATGACACCCCTAAGACTCCAATGGGTGAAAAAAAATGACGCATGGCAAAAACATTTCAATGACCTATAGACTTTAATAGACTGCATTTTGGTGAATTTTTGAAGTGTAGCGAATTTTCGGCAAAGCGAAAAGGGTCATATTCACCCACTAATTAATACATAACATCTAATAATTATGAACTGGAGAAGGTTATACAATGGCTTCTGCATTAGAACAAAAGGGTGAAGGGTCAGTGAACTTTATCAGATGAGTTTTTTGCAGTCCCACATTCTAAGTGGCAGAAATATAAAATTTTGTCTATGATTTCGTTCTCAGGTACAGAAGCAATTTCTGCTTGCTGGCGATAAAACCAAGGAAAGAATTAGTACAAATGGCTTTGTGCAGCCTCCTTCTATGGTTTTAGCAACTTAAAAAGCTTCTCTTTAACCTGCAGAAATTCTTCAATCATCCATGTAATTAGTTGCCTTTAATGAAATAATGAAGAAATCTTTTTGTAAGAGGCTTATTGATTATTAGGTACTTCTTTCATGTTCTTTCTTTTCACTAAAAGTTTCCATCTTTGCCTTTTTTTTCTGCTTTCAGATTTTAGCTGACAGCCCCTGGTTTCAGTGAAAATGAAGAAGAGATTAATTTAGACCTGAACATGTTCTAAGTGGTCTTTATATATCCAGCTGCAAGGAAAAATATTTATGTTAGGAGACTCCTCTGAAATATTAACTATATAGAATATGAAAGGATCTCAATAGAGAATTGCACCATAGAGAATATAGGAGGTTTTTTTGCAATGCATTTGCTATTTGTCCAAATTCCAGATTTAGAATAACATAGCTACTTCTACTAGTCATCAGTCAGTAACAAATAGCAGGTCTATACTTCGCATGGCCAAATGTATGGCGACAGTGTCGGACTGGCGCAGTGCAGCGCCATTTGCGCATGTGTGCGACACCTATTGATTTAGGAGCGCAGAGCGGAGCCTTCACGCAAGCGCCTTCATCCATGAGCGATCGGCGCTTCATATTGGGGGGGCGGGGGTCAGAGGGGGCCCTGGACATTAGTCCCGGTGGGCCCTTGGCCCCCAGTCCGACCCTGTATGGCGACACCTGTCTTGTCCAACATCTCATTCCCAAACCAAGGGAATTAATATGCGTTTACCCCTCTTTTTGCTGTTATCAGCTCCTACACTTCTGGGAAGGTTCCCACTAGATGTTGGAACATTGTTGCTGGGATTTACTTCCATTCAGCCACAAGAGCATTAGTGAGGTTGGGCACTGATTTTGGGAATAGGGTTCACAGTTGGGATTCCAGTTCATACCTACATGTTATTGTGCTAAAACAGAAAATGGCCTTCCTCAAACTGTTCTACAAAGTAGGAAGCACGGAACTGTCAGGAGTGTTATCATACCCTGTAGCCTGTCAGGGTCTTATGGCTAATGTGGAGAAGTTAGGACCAAGAAAGAAGCACAGAGGTTCAGGTTCAATACACGGTAAAAAAGCGGATGCAGAATAATCGTAGTCAAAGTTCAGGCAGGATTTCTTAAGGAAGGCAACGGTCTAAAGGGGCCAAGTAACACACCAGGGGTCAAAATTGGAAAAGACAATAATTATATGGAACCCAGTTAGTCATAGGAAAACCTATTATAGGGCATTGAACCCGTGACCTCAGTGTCTTTTTATTTCAAATTTTTGTGCCGTTTGCGCCACGATTATGTCACACACACGGTGTGGCATGACAACGTCATTGCGCGGTGCTGGGCACCTCGATTTTTGGTGCGAATCTGAGTGCTCCACAACCGAGTGCTCCTGACAGTTCCCCCTCCCCGAGGGGGGTCACTTGACCACTATGTCCCGGCTTCTGTGGAAACTGCCTGAAGAAGTCGCACAAAAAATGAGGGCATGGACATTCGACTGTTTCATCCAGGAGCACTCCTCAGGACCAAAGCCTTTCCACTGGATGAGGAACTGTAGTGATCCCCTGGAGGTTCTAAAATCCAGGATCCTTTGTACTTTGTACTTCTGTTGGCCATTAACAAGGACAGAAGGAGGAGAAGGCTGGTCAGATTGAAACTGATTGGAGATGGCAGGCTTCAGAAGGGACACATGGAAGACACTGGGAATATGCATCTCTGGAGGGAGTTGGAGTTTGATAACCAAAGGGTTAATCTTGGGCCCAGTTTGGGAGAAGGAACTTTTAGATTTATGTTCTTCATAGAGAGCCTTGTCTCCAATATTGTATTGAGGGGAAGAATTAACTCTCTTATCAGCATGTTCTTTATGCATTAAGGAACTTTTTCCAAGTTGGTTTTTGTTTTGTTGAGGCCCAGATAGCAGACATGTGTGGGCCACATGGTCATTGGCAGTTGGAAAGTCGAACAAGAGAAAGTCCAGAGGGAAAGCTTGAGGATGTTGGCTGTACACCGTCAAGAAAGGTGAGCTGCCTGACGATGAGTGGGTGGCATTATTGTGAGCAAATTCTGCCCAAGAAAGCAACTCAGACCAATCATCTTGGCAAAGGGAGACATGACTTCTCTGGAACTGTTCCAATGCTTGGTTTACACATTTAGCTGCCCTGTTGGATTGAGGGTGGTAGGCGGAGGAAAATAAAAGGGAAATGCCCAGATTCTTGCATTGCTACCGCCAAAACTTAGACACAAATTCAGAGCCTCTGTCAGAAACTACCTCTGCAGGAAATCCATGGAGATGAAGGATTTATTGGATGAAGAGTTGGGAGAGTTTCACAGAAGAGGGCAGTTTTTGGAGCGGGATGAAATGTGCCAACTTGCTATAGCAGTCGATCACCACCAAAATCACTGTATCCTTTGGAGGGTAACAGTTCAACAATGAAGCCAAATGAGTTCAAGGAGATGAGGGAATGGGTAGAGGCTGTAATCAACCACATGATTTGGAATGCGGCAGTTCGGTAGGTTAAAAAAACTTAAATGGTTGAACTTGATGGACGTGTGTCTTTTTTCAACCTAACTTACTATGTTACTATGTTACTATGTTACTCTGAATGGCTGACTTTGGAAGTGGTAGACTGTGGCCCATAAACATTTATAAGTCAGAAACGGCTTTTGCTTATCGTAACTTCAAGTAGTAGACAACGGCCCATCTGGATCTCAAAGAAATGATGCACTCTAATATTGAGGCCACCCGGATATTGCTACTCCTCCACATGGCTCCTCTGCTATGGACCAGAAGAAAGGCCCATGCCACCAGTCATCTCTTGCTTTTCTAAGGTCTATCTGAGTAGTGAGTCAGGTTTGCTGAAGGAAAAACACATCAGCATCCTAGTTTGCCAAGCATTCAAATGCTAAGAATCTTGTATGCTGCAATCTTAAACTACAAACATTAGATGCTTCCATTTCATTTTCTGTTCAGTTCTTTTTCCTTCCCATCAGACAGTGATATGAGATTTGACAGACACATTGTTATCTGCAACTTTTTTTCTGATTCTGTAATGTTGCCAGGTCCTATAAGGCTTCTGCAACTTCTTCTGCAATGATTGGCTAGCCTTTGCCTTTAATCTTGCCTTAGCATGGAATGGCTCCTATGCTTGGCTTTGCCACTGATGCTTTAAATGTTGGCACCTCCCCCTTCTTTCTCACAAGCTGTTCCTCCCCCTGGTGTTTGAGTGCATTGGCTACACCTGCACAGGTGAGAGGCACAGTTTGACTAACAGGAGCCTTTGTGATGTCATTACCGTCACCCTAACTCCTTTTACAGTGTTTGCCGGCGCCATCTTGGATTCCCCATGCTGAGGCTGCATGTCTGCTGCAACTGTCTGTACACTTGGCTTCCCAGACTCTCCCAGCTCCAGAACACAGACACCTCACTGAGGCACCACAGACTCCAACTCCATCTGCATTACAGAGGGGGGATCACTGTGTGTTTGGGGTGCAAGAAACTCATGCATTCTATCACCAGGTTTGGCAGATATTTCTATTTTGGCTCAATAACTTCCTTCCTGGACTAGTACCAGTAGAACACAGGATACACTGTTACAGCCTGGGTGGGCTTTTGCAAAGCGGAAGAGGAAAATGAAGTAATGGTACAACTACACCTCTCTATACAGAAAAAAAGACAGAGGGAGACAAAGGCTTTTGCAAACAACAAAAAAGTGTATATTGAACATCCACAGGGTTTACTCACAGCACAGTTTCTCAGAGACAAGTGGTACAGGTAACATCACATGCAAAGCATAACACAGGCTGACACTCCCCTATGCACAGACTTGGCAGGAATTTCACTTCACAATTCACATATCCATAGTGGCCTGGATCTCTTCAGTGAAGTCCTCTATCTTGTTTCCCTTTCTACTGGGATCCCTACACTACAGGCAATATGGCCTGGGAAAGATACCTCTAAAACTGCCACTCCTATGTAGGAGCTCAGAACTTCTCTTTTTAGCTCAACCCTAACTGACTTACACTCCTTAAGTATACTGGTACGGGAGGTACACCTGCTACTATCTAATGCCTCATTCATGGGGCCCCCAGGCCCAAAGCAGACATCCACCCTGTTCCAAAGAGAACGCTCCATTCCTTTCCCAGCACTACAAGTGATGCAGGAAGTGGCCACCCTTCCTACTAGCCAATAGCATCCATATGCAAATGAACTTAGATACATTCCCTTCTGCCCAGTAAATAAGGAAACTGAACCTGTAGAAATATTAACCTTAGCATTGCCACCTGTCCGGTTTTGACCCGGACAGCCCATTTTTTTGACATATCATAGCTCTGCCCTTGCCGTTCATGACCTGCTGCATCACAGACTCGTCCCTTTTACGCTGCTGCTCCACCCCACTGCCCAGAGTTCCACGGGACAAAAGGTGGCAACCCTAATTAACCCTATGGGTCCCTACATCAGCAAGACTTTTCTCCATCTCCTTATCAAACTCTGTGCTATTTCTCCTCCTTGATCTTGGGGTTCCCAGAGAAGAGGAGCATAGCTTAAGCTTTGAATTAGGGTTGCCATCTTTCTGGATTTGACCCGGACAACCCAGTTTTCAGAAGGAAAGGTGCCAACCCTACTTTAAACGTTCAGCCTGCAGGCTAGGCCCCAAAGCCTGGGACTCTCTTTGTCTGGTAGCCCGACCAGTCATAGCAGGGCCTGGGCTTGTTCTGGACATTGCAGAGCTCTCTGACACACCATAGCTTGCAATGGGGATCAGATAGGATGTGTCCCTATGACAGAATGCTCTGTTATATAGATAGCTAGAATCTCAACCATAAAGCAGGACAGGACTGCTGCTTACAATGGGATCTGTGCCACTGTCACAGAATGCTCTGTTAAACAGATAGCAAGAATATCAATTATAAAGCAAAATGTGTGCTTACAGTGGGAATTAAATAACTAAACATATTTAACCTACCCACGTAACATAAGTGTCAGTGTTTCCATACTGCTCACATGGGCAGTAATAGAATCTGCCTTCAGCATCACCAGATTGTGACAACCGTAGACTCGGCTCAGATTGTTACTTTGCCACGGTACCAGTCGACTGATAAAATTATCATTGGCAAAACAGACATTAATATGACCTCTGGAAGTGAATGCCATTTGTGGCATACAGTAAATGTATAAGTAGAGTCTTTATGAATAAAATATCATCTGAAAGTCTTCTGTGTTGATCTAACTAGATTATTTGAAATCCCAAATGAAGCCGTGGGTGCAGTCAGTGTCTGCAGTGAACATTTAGCAGAGATTGAACTCTGCAGAAGAAAAAGTCCCCTAGGCAGGAATAAGGAATAGGGAGTTAAGGTTGCATGCTGCTCTCTGATTGGCCCATTAGCTTTGGGATAAAAGGAGAATGGAGATTACCAAGAAATGTGCTGACATTCTGCTGCCTTGGGAAATTTCAGCTGCTAATAAGCCTGGAATGTATCAGAGGTTGGAGCGAGGACAAGAATCTCCCAAGCCTTTTCCCTGTTTGTTTGAGTATGAAAATATTTGTGCATATTATGTGCCGCGATGCTGTGTTATGTGCTTCTGAAGTATGTGCAGAGTACATTTTCTGTCTCAAGAAGCCTTGTTTAGTTGTGATTAACAAACTTCAACAAGACATTGGCTTTGGACATCAGTCACTATGAACTGCTTGTTCTATATCAAGGGTCTATACCAAACCCTTTTACCTGTGAGCCACATTCAAATGTGGAAAAGTTGTGGAGAACATAAGCATGCAAAAAATTCCTGAGGGTGGCAGATATGCACTGTGATTGCCTACTAAAACCTCTTATGTGGACTGGCAGCCTACAAGAGGCTCTGTTTGGCAGTACACATGGTTTTTATGCAACCGAAGTTTGCCTTCAAGCCAGGAATTAAAAAATAATCACCTGTACAAGCAACTGGTTGGAGATCACTGTTCTACAACATGTCATACACAGCAATCATTTCGCAGGATATCACAAACTTTTACACCCATTTCATAGGGTTGAGAAGTGTTGTCATTTTAGGCAACTGCACAAAGGAAATCATTTTTAATGGCCTGAGCTGATTGGTGTGTTTTACATCAACTTTTAGTTTCTCTTTATCAGATTGATGGACAAGGACAGGGTTGTACAACTGAAGGCTCATGGGCTGAATATGGTCTTCCAAGAGGATCATCACTACAGGGATGCCCCCCCAGTAGTATTGTGTGTGCACCATTGGGAATATACTGTATGTTGCAGCCTACCATCTAGGTTGACCTTGGGTGGAAGAGTGGGTAGCTATCCAGCCCCATTGTGTTTTTGCGTCTGCTTGTGTGATGGCAGATCCTGTAGGTGTGGCTTAGAGTGCCATGTTGTATGAGCAGAATCATGTGAACCCCCTTAGATTATAAAAGAAAAGTCTAAAAACCAGAAGATCCTCCTCAGCGATGAGGGTGAAAGTGCTTCTAAAGGGTTGTGTGGGCCCCAGAACATTCCATGTTGAGGATAAGGGAATGCATGAACAATGGAATTAGCCAAAACAGTTATATGTTCATATGTGATTGGCTCCAGAGTGCCTATTATCTTCTTTATGATGATAATTAAAGATGTTTGTCCTCCTTTTAATCCAGTCAAATCCAGCCACAATCCACCCTTACATTTTCCCAGAAAGGCACATCTCCATTCTCACTCAAGAATTTGGGACTTTTCTTGGAAAACCAAGATGGCAGGGATATAAATTCTACAGATATAATAGTAGCTAAATGATCCCTGATGGTGTAACATGATGTAAATACATGTTTCATTGATGTGACTGTGTCCAAGTGTGACAAATAAAATGCCTTTGACTTTGGGTGCTCTTTCCTACAACTTGCCTTTCCTTTATTATTACCCAATGTCCAAAGGTGCCAATCACTCAATACTCCATTCCCAGCAATACCAATAATAATGCACTTTTTGGCTGAACAGCAAATTCATTTGTTGCTCTGTGAAAACGGTCTCGTAACTGGAGACAAAAGAAACAGTGACAGCTAATTCATTTGATTTAATTCCAAGAAAAAAGGTTCATGCTGGCCGGGAACTGAGCTGAATTATTTACAACAAACGTGAATGATTTGACGTTGGCTCCACCTGCGCAGAAATACAATCTTATAGATTTTTAAATCTTAAATAATCATTTGGAAGTACTTCCCTGCACTCCTCGCTTTGTGCTGATCATCAATCTCTTTGCCTCAGAATGTCCCTCGAAGTTACACCGAAAACAGCAGACTGAACACAAGAGTAATGTCCTAAGAATATTTAACTGAAAATGGGTTTACATCCATTTATTTTGTGTTTGAAGTTGAAATTTTCAACATTGCAAAGGGTATTGAATCAGGGTTGCTCAAACAGAGTGTATTGAGTTGTTGCTGGACTACAGCTCACAGCATAATGCAATATATTTCCAAAGGCTAATTCATGCTGGGAGCTGTAGTCCTGCAACATTCATCTCAGTAAAACATTTCCTCAGTTTTCCGAAGGGAGAGTTGTTTTTTTTTTTTATGGGGGATCAATGCCAAACAAACCTAACATCACCATGTACAATTCTAAGTGTTGGCTAATAGTGATGGGCAAATTTGGGGCATTTCGTTTAACCAAAAAATATGCCAATATCCCACGAAATTTGCGAAACGGAGTATAATTCGCGAAACGGCGCCAATGTCTCGTTTTGACACCGGCGTCCGTTTTTTTTATGCCGGCGTCCGTTTTTTTATGCTGGCGCAAATTTGCTGGTGAATTTTCACTGCGGTTTTGCGAATTTATTCCCTGGCGGCGAATTGTGGGTTTTCACCACAAATTCGCACCTGCCGAATAAATTCGCCCATCACTATTGGTTAATGGGGTGTAAAGGGAACCACTATTGGACTCTGGAGATAAGGAAATGCATATTTTGCAGGAATCACCTTTGTCTGAGATTGGTTTTCAAAAATACAGTTGTGTTCAGAATATTAGTGTGTTTAAAAAAGTGAATAAAGCTCTAAATCCTTATAGCTTTTATTTCCAAACACACAAATACATTCTGTTCCACATCAAAACAGGAAGAAAAGTTTATCAAATTTGTATCAAAAATAGCAGTGTCTGTATTCTTCTTTACAATATTCACTGTATAAACTGAAAAATGTCTCAAGATTTTGCTTTCCTTTGAATCACTGAACTCATATTTAGTATTTATAATCAGTGTTTCTGAGAACTGCTGCACATCTGTGTTGTATGGAGTCCACCAACTTCTGGCACCTGTTACATTCCACAATTCTTCTGCATTTCTTGGTTTTGCCTCAGAAACAGCATTTGTTATGTCATTTTTTTATGTCAACCCACAAGTTTTCTATTGGATTCTGTCCAATATTGGTATTGGTCCGGGTATTGGGCTGGCCACTCCATAACATCAATCTTGTTGTTCTGGAACCAAGATGTTGCTCATTTACTGGTGTGTTTGAGGTTGTTGTCTTGTTGAAACATCCATTTCAAGGGCATTTCCTCTTTGGCATAAGGCAACATTATCTCTTCAAGTATTTTGATGTATTGAAACTGATCCATGATCCCTGGTATGTGATAAATAGGCCCAACACTATAGTATGAGAAACATCCCCATATCATGATGCTTGTGCCACCATGTTTCACTTCACACTGTACTGTGACTTGAATTCAGTGTTTGGGGGTCGTCTGACAAACTGTCTGTGGCCCCTTGACCTAAAAAGAATAATCTTGTTTTCATCAGTTCACAAAATGTTGGGCCATTTCTCTTTAGGAAAGTCAATGTGTTCTTTGGAAAATTGTAAGCTCTTCAGCACATTCTTTTCATCAACAATGGGACCTTGTGGGGGCTTCTTTTCAATAGCTTGGCTTCACATAGGAGTCTTCTAATTGTAACATTATCACAGGTAACTTTAGACCTTTCTTTAATCTTCCTGGAGTTGATCATTGGCTGAGACTTTGCTGTTTTCGCTATTCTTTTATCCATTCAAATGATAGTTTTTAGTTTTCTTCCACGTCTTTCAGGTTTTGGTTGGCATTTTAAAGCATTTTTAGTGATGGGCGAATTTGCGCCGAATGTGCAAGTTTCGTGAATTTACCAACGGCAAAATCACGTTCTGCAATTTTTTTTCGCCAGTTTTGTGAATTTCACTAGAAATGAGTTGTGTGAAGAGAAACGGGACAAATTTGCCCATCACTAATCATTTTAGCTGAGCAGCCTATCATTTTCTGCATTTCTTTATATGTTTTCCCTCTCCAATCAACTTTTTAATCAAAGTATGCTTTTCTTCTGAACAATGTCCGAAACAACTCATTTACTTTTTTTTTCAGAGAGAAATACACTATAACCAGCCTGCACAACATTTGCTGCCTTTCTTCCTTAAATAAGGGCTTTAATTGACACCTATATTTTCACAGAATGAATGACCTGTCTAACTAAACTCAACACTGCTATTATTTGGAACAAGCCACAATTAAAGATTCAATTACACAGAATCAGCAGCATGGATGTCACGACTTTTGGGTCCAGGGCCACCATCAGAAATCGCAGGGCCCCATATGACAAAATTTCCTGGGCCCCCTGGGCTACGCCCGCCGCAGGCTGTGCCTACAAGACTGCCCTCCCCACCTCAAAGGTCCACCCCGACCACACAGTAAAAAAAACATTTGTGGTTAGGGTGCCCACATGTTAATAAAAAATAAAAAAATATTGGTGGTCAGGGCCCCTCATAAAAAAAACATTTCTGGTCAGGGCCCCCCCATTAAAAAAACATTTGTGGTCATAAAAAAATATTGTTGGTCAGGGCCCCTCATAAAAAAACATTTGTGGTCAGGGCCCTCAATTGTGGTCAGGGCCCCCCCATTAAAAAAATATTTGTGGTCAGGGCCTCCCATAAAGAAACATTTTTGGTCAGGGCCCCCCATACAAAAAACATTGGTGGTCTGGGGCCCCCATAACAAAATATTTGTTGTCAGGGCCCCCCATAAAAAAACATTTGTGGTCTGGGCCCCCCATTAAAATATATTGGTTGCTATGACCCCACATGGTAAAAAAAAAATTGGTGGCCAGCCCCCCCCATGTTCTAAGAACATTGGTGGCCAGGGCCCCCCTTAAACATCCATTTCAAAAAAACATGCCCCCCCAGAATTTGGTGCCCAGGGTCCCACCACACAACAGGGACCACAAAGGGTTACCTTTAGGGGGGCCCTACCATGTTGTACTTACTTCATTAGCGTGGCCCAACTGCTGTAAGTGAGCTTCCAACTACAGAAGGGAGGAGGGTTGCATCTTCTTCCAGTGACGGCATTTTCTTCCCTTATTGGTCACAGAATTTCAAGTCCCGGTAAAGCTGCATGGTGATTGGATGAGGGGAAGTTCAAACCTCAGCTATCCAATCCCTGAGCAGCTCAACCGGGACTTAAACTCTGTGACCAATAAGGAAAAAGTAATGGACAGAAGATACCTCCCACTGTGCTCCTGCCATGCCTTCCCAAAGTCTGCAGCTCTCAGAAAGCAGTAATTGCGGTGTGGCCGGGCCCTTCTTACCCTTGGGCCCCCTACAACTCTCCCCCCTGTCCCCCCCTGATGGCTGCCCTGGTTGGGTCTGTTGTTTTTCTATTACTCTACTACACCTACTAGTAAATTATTTGCCACGTAGAAATATCGTTTCTACCAATTGATTGATCAGGTTAGTAATGTCGGACTGCTATTATTCTGAGCACAACTTTACCAGGAGAACACTACCTGCCAGTATGCATATTGCCAACTGTATCATTCGGGGGAGTCGGAATTATGGGATGGGGTTGCTTTCATGGTTTGGACCCCTGGCTCCAGTGAAATCTTTAGGCTACAGGGTACAATGATAATTACTTACTTTGTAGAGAAGATTCCTGTTTCAGCACAGTAATGCCCCCATGCACAAAGCCAGATCAATACATTGTGGGTTCACAGAGATGGGAAGAACCTGACCTCATCCCAACTAAATGGGTTGACTCAGAAACCAACTCTAAACCAGTGTTGATACCCAACATTAGTTCCCAAACTCACTAATTATCTTGTCGCTGAATGGAAGCAACTCACAGCAACAATGTTCCAACATCTAGTGGGAACCTTCTCAGAAGAGAAGGGGCTGTTATATCAGCAAAGAGAGGGGCACTCCATATTAATGCTCTTGGGATGGGAATGTGATGTTGGGCAGATGTCTCTGGAACTTCCCCTTTAATCCGACCCAAAAAAACTTGTTCTCCTCGAGAGTAATATTCAACCAAAAACCAACAGATTGTGGGGGTCAGTGCTAAAAAGCTAGGAAAAAATAGAATGTAGCAAATAGAGAGCTTATGGTGTAATTCTTTTTTAGAATGTTGTAGTTCAACACCTTCACCTATTTAAGCACTATACATTATTATGTTCCTGTTTTACATTCAAATTCAAACACCACGTGCTGATTATAGGTGGGTACAAACATTTCAAATTATATTAAGCATATATCAAGAGAAAACAAAAACGGAGTTGCTTCCCGATGGGTTCCTTGAAGTAATGATTGAGCATATCTTATCACCCCTTTCCTTGCTTCTCGCCTGTGATTTTCAAAGGGACCTTAGTGTCGGTTGTTTGATTCTGATCCGTATTGTCTTCTCTTCCATGTGTAGGTTCCTTCTTTGCGCTTAGGGATGATGTCAACAGTCACCTGACGCGTTTGATTCTTTTCTTTAAAGGAGAAGTCAACCCCTTCGGTGCTAAAATCCCTCCCCCCTCCCCTGCATAGGCCCCCTTCCTTCCCTCCCGGCCTACCTCCCCCCCCCGGCAAATGCCCCTAACTTGTTAGTCACCCCTCCATGCACGTCCTCTCTTGCCAAGTTCACGGGCTCCATCTGCGTCCGATCGCTCAACTTCCTGTATTTGGCGGCGCATGCGCAGTAGGAGGCGGTTGGATACACTGCACATGCACCGAAAGTCACAAAGTTTCTGAAAAAAAAAATCGGAAACTTCGTGAAATTCAGGTGCATGCGCAGTAGATCCAACTGGCAAATGCCTCCTACTGCGCATGCGCCACCAAACGCCGATCAGTACAGGAAGAAGAGCATTTGGACGAAGATGGCGCCCGTGAACTCGGCAAGAGAGGACATGCATGGAAGGGTGACTAACAAGTTAGGGGCATTTGCCCAGGGGGGAGGTAGATGGGGGGAGAAGGGAGGGGGGCCTATGCAGGGGAGGGATTTTAGCGCCGAAGGGGTTGACTTCTCCTTTAAATTAAAAGGGTCATGTACGCCTACAATATCCTTGCACTCAATTGCACACCATTAAAGGTTTGTGTCAAAATGTGCTCCTTGCACTTTCGTATAGTTGCACTAGGCACCAGGGCCGGGCCTTTGCAGCGCAAAGGCAACCCGGTCGTCCACCTGCACAATAAGATGAAAGGAGGGAAGAGAGTAAGGGGTACAAACGCGGCTAGGGCAGAAAGTTTTAGAGGTAACTGCCCAGTACCCATCTGTTATTGCCAAATGTATTGCTGCTGTGCCTACTGACACAGGTGAACCCTAGAGCTACCACGACCTCTGAAACAGGCAGTTGAGTTGCAGCAAAAGAATAGGGCGTACATGTCATTAACGCACAGAACATCAGAAATGGTGCCAGCAAACACTGGAAATTATGTCAGACAGACTTCAAAAATTTCCAGCACAATTCTGCCCAAATTCTGGGGGGGGGGAAATGCAGCAATTTTTGAAAAAGCATGGTGGTTTTGCTTAAAATTGCAATTTGAACACTGCACTTGTGGATGTACATGTACCCTAATATCTGACACAGACCATAGATCTCCCCATTATAAGAAACGTTTGTAATATTCTCTACATGATGCTAAATCATTTTTTAACCCGTTACCAGATTAAGTGAAAGATGTTGGCAACATGGTGAGCCGTTGCCATAAAAACTGAAAGAGCTTTGACATAAATCCAACGTGTTTTTACTGTTTCAGAAGGGCAATGCTTTTCAATTAAACCTGCCACAGTGAAATACACAATACCAAAGTCATAAAAGAACAAGCTTATGGATTTTTTTTTGGAACTGAAGGCAATACTACCTGTATGCCCTTTAAATGGTTATTTTAATTATATCAACATTAATTTGCCGGGAAAAACAGGGAGGCAATTAGGCCACAGCTGTTCCTCTCATATTGAATACAATTTTGTGTCTGTTTAATCAGCAGCTTCACTGCAAGCGGCGTGTTTTGATTCTACTTTTCAGAGCACAGGTGTAGGGGCTTATTTATACTGTATCCAAGAGGTTGATAATGAAAAAAACAATGAGTCAGAGTAAGAATATTTCCATCTATGCGTTTTGGAGGGCATGTGCTGATGAAGAAAGAAATTTGGCCGGTTTCATCATTTGGTTCTGTACCTGCAGAGATGAAATGAACCCTGAACGCAAGTGAAATAGTTCTCAAGGGCCTTTTCTACAGAATTGTGCAAGGTGCAAATCAGTTCACCGTTTTCATCCACAATGTATCCCTCTTTCCCAGAATTTGAATGTAAATTTGCACCCACCTCATTGCAATCCTATTTGTAGTTTTATAGTTGCCCCTTTTTCATAAACGAGGCACAGGTTGCATATGCGTTGATGCTGGAATTCTCAAGTGTGAGAATTCTCAGTTTATTATAAGCTTGTGACCCAGCTAGAAAATCTGGTAGACTAGAGTTTTCCATATGTTCTAGTAGTGGTTGTCAAGTTCAAGCACTTTCAGTTCAAGCTCCCACCCAAGTGTTCCTCCTTTGACCAAGGCCCACCTTGGAGGTTCAAACTTTCATCAGGACCCTCTGTTTAACTCATGAAATAAGTACAGATATAGAAAATTATCAGTGTATCAGTCATCCTGTCAAGAATATCTAGGACAGAAAATACATATTCACCCCAAATCCTACCCTAAGTGATCTTCAAGATGGACTATCCAGGAAAACAAAAGTGCCCTTTATACCTAGCCATTCCTGCCACTGCTCCAAGCTTCTCCAATTTAACCAGACACATAGTTGGGGAACCATTGCCCTGTAGGCTCAACATTCCAAGGAAACCCTGTACCCAGCTTTTCAAGGCAGTCAAAGAGTACAGGACAACCTTGCACGCCTTGCACACAGGCACTGAATGCTTGTATAGATGAGTGCTTATAGGCACACGTACCTTTGGAAATTGAGTTTTATTTGCCATTAGTGCATTTACTATGGTGAACCACTTCTGATGCTTACTGAAAAGTAATAGGGCGGCATGCAAAGCATGCAGACCAAAAGAGCAGCAAGGCTGTGATATGATGAGGTAGACTTACATAGTTAAGTTGGTTTGAAAAAAGACCAAAGTCCATCACGTTCAACCCCTCCAAATGAAACCCAGCGTATATACCTACACTCACACTGATCCCTCCATATACTCACATAAACTATATATACCCATATCTATATTAATTGTATATTTTGGTATCACAATAGCCTTGGATATTATGCTTGTCCAAAAATAATCTTAACGGCATTACAGAATCAGCCATCAAAATATCATTCAGCAGGGCATTCTACAAAATCATCGTCCTCACTGTGAAGAACCAACTACGTTGCTTCAATTGAAAGTTATTTTCCTCTAGGTGGCCTTTGATGCAATGATCCATTTTATGGAAGTAAAAAAAGATCTCCTGCTATCTGTCTATAATG
This sequence comes from Xenopus laevis, assembly GCF_017654675.1. Classification (NCBI taxonomy): domain Eukaryota; kingdom Metazoa; phylum Chordata; class Amphibia; order Anura; family Pipidae; genus Xenopus; species Xenopus laevis. The sequence goes on along the minus strand of NC_054388.1, from coordinate 49,831,562 downwards.
TCCTCTAATGCCCTTGCTGCAGGTGTAGGCACCCTGACAATAGACATAAGAACTGAGAGCAGGAATAGGAAAAAGTTGATTTGCCAGGTAACATAATCTTACTTTAACGTAGAGTTGGTCAGAACAAAGAGAGTGAAGTAGAATGTGGAGGCCTGTATGCAAATACGTTTTTAAAATCCTTTTTAAAAGTTCCCCTTTAATTAGGTTTTTTTTTTCCTCCTTCGAAACAGCCTGTCAGTAAAACAGAGATATTCCATGTAGACCGCATGTGGCCCTCGGTCCGAGTCAGCTTTTTACATACACTGTATCGTACAGAGAAAGGTGCATAAACCCCAATGACTTAATTAAGGTACTGTTTCAACACTTTCTGCAGTTCTTATCTCTAAAATGGAGAAATTGTACTAATTAGGTGAGCAAGAGTGTTCTTATTAAATCCAATTAACTCGATTCTAAAAACTTTCAGCTGCACAGAATTGTTACAAAACAAAATAAGATATTTGCTTACACATGCTCTGAACTGGGTGGCCTGCATTCTCCACCAAATAACAGGGAAGCATCATCAATATAAATGCAAAAAATCCTCTCTGTAAATGGTTAGTATTAAAAAACAATAGACGTTGAAAATCCACAACAATGGCTAGTATTACAGACTGATCCATTCGTTCTAGTGTCGGACTGGGACACCAGGGGCCCACCCAAAAACCTTTGACCAGGGGCCCACCAATTAATCTTAGACCAGGGGCCCACTCTTAGTACTATTATTCTTCCTCTCCTCACTCAACCTCTATTCTCCTTGTCTCTTTTCTTTACTATATTATAATCTATTCTTCCATCTATTTAGCCTCTTTTTTCTCATAGAAATAGGGAATGACCATGAAATAGGCCAAATGTTTAGCAGCATGAGGGCCCACTGACACCTGGGCCCACCGGGACTTTTCCTGGTATCCCTGTGGGCCAGTACGACACTGGTTCATTCTGCTTCTTTAGTTATTTTTTTGGGTTAAGTAATAAATACTCCCACTGCCACCCTACTAAAAATGGTTTTGTTATAGAAATCTTTGCACCAGGACATCCCCAATTGATCTATTATGTTCTCCTAAATGACTCGTTCAAGAAAAGCCGTCATCCTTAATTGAAATTGCAGGTTTTATTCCGTTCCAATTTTACATTGTCAGAGGGAAAAAATAATGGACTGTATTTAAGGCAATTGCTTCCAAAAAGGAGATTGTTCCTTCCTGTTGTAATGGGGACTTGCACTGTTTAAAGGCCAAGTACCCTGGGTACCTACAAGCCTTGAAAGACTCAGAATAACCACTTTGAGCTATTGTGGCAATGGTTACACAATGGCAAAGGAATAACTTTCCTTTTATGCAAGAGGATAATTACTTGCCTTTGGGTACAATGGCCCTATTAGCACAACAGGATTAAAATTGCTCCTCTGAGGAAACATTTATGCTCGTGAATTAAGGCTTTAAATAAATAAACTAAAAATTGTTGGAAAAACACAATGTTTAGTTGATTTAGGACATTGATATTTTGCCCTGTTTTAATGACAATTAGGAAAAACTGTCCGTTAATAAATTAAGATGACAAAAGCAGATGGGTTGAAACATTCTCTACTTTAGAGAAGCAGTGGTCACAGTGGGAAACTTTGTAGAAATTACCCATGGCATAAAAACAGGGACGAGTAGACACCATGGCTGCCGAGTCCAATAAGAGGCATGGAGGTTGTGAGTTAAACACAAGATGTAGTTGTAGTTCACAACTCCCCTCCCCCATTTACACAGGATAGGGGATTGTGTTGTAAAGTTATGTCCTTACCTTTTTTTTTTTTGCCCTCCCTAGTCATGAGCGAAATGGGTGAAAAAATTGTAGCTGGTCAAAAAAATTGCTTTTTTTGCGAATTGTAAGATTTAAGAAGCTGGTTTGGGCTTGTAATTTCTGTGATCTTTGGATTGGGTAAAGGTTGTCCTAGCCATATAAATACCATAATGGTTGGAAGCCCCAAGAATGTAGTTAGGCTTTGATTGGCTGCCATAGGTTTGCACTGCCCTGTCCACTTAAAAGTTCAATAAACACAGATGAAACAGCCATATATTGGTCCAATTCGGCCACTAACGAGGATGTCCATATTGCACTTATCTAGTCCATCAGCCCATGTGCAGATCAGCAGAGGTTTTAGGGGGAGGCAATGACCCTGTACATGTGCGGACTAAGAGCACCAGAGGTCAAATCTGTCCATATTGGGGGGGGCACAGACAAGCAGAAGATTGTAGAGATCAGTTGGAAAGTGACCAATAGTACAATAGTACAAATAGATAATACAAACAGTACATTCCCTTTCATGTCAAGCACTGAATAAACACTCTATAGTTTAATATTCTGCAGAATTCCAAAATCGTCTTTTTATATCCATTTTATATCTTACGTTTTTTTTTCCTGTACATTAGACTGGCTGGGAAAGCTGTTGCTTCATTTAAGAACTAGGGAGAGAGCTGAGCATCAGATGGGAATATGCCTGGGGCTTCATTATGCTGAACACAATTACAAGCAAACTTACAAAAAATGGTTAATCTAACAGGCAAAATCGTCATCCCTTCCAAACCAGATCTGCTCTCTCTCTGTAATCCATCCCCTGTCTGAGCTATTATCTTCCCATAGTGTGTTGTGCCAACAACAAGCAAACACCATCACACTGGTGATATTTCCAGGGTTCCCTCTGCTGGCTACGTTAATAAACTACCTTTTGATGCAATATCTGCATATGCATATATATATATATATATATATATATATATATATATATATATATATATATATATATATAGACAAATGCATCCTGACGACGGTTCTGAGAGAACCGAAACGCGTTGATGTGGGGTAGTTTGTAACACTCCAATAAAAAGACATACCTTTATCACTACAACCGTGAGTGCTCCTAATTGCATCTATATATATATATATATATATATATATATATATATATATATATATATATATATATATATATAGATATAGAGATATATATATATATATATATACAGTATTAATATATATATTAATACGTGGCGCGAACACGCGGCACAAACACGCGGCGCGAATGCCTATTTAAACTTTGCAAAGATGAGCGCCCACCACTTATGCCCCTGAGGAAGCTGATGTAGTCAGCGAAACGCGTTGGGTGGCATAGGTGGACGGTGGCAGCCTAGCTCCCACTTTGTCCCTACGTAGACAGGCAGGCTCTTGCTGACAAACTTGGGGCACAAATGGAAGGGTGGGAGCGGGTAGTGTTTGCACTCTAACCAATGGTTTATATTACTACCGTCTAAGTATTCTCTTGGGCTGACCAAGATACCACCGTTTCCACCATTTGCTGGTTTTTAATTGTATGTTTTTTAGGGACATTGTTCCTGCACTGCGGCCTTATGGGCTATTAGCAGTGGGTTTGTCTTTTCGTGGGCGTTCTTCTCTTTTTAGCCTTATTTATTAAAAGTTAAGTTTTACTTAAGGCAGTTTTGCCAATCATACTACATAGGCGCCACACTGAACTAGTTTGCTTTGAAGTGAGTGTTTATGGATTAATAGTGTTTTGATTTCACTTCTCCTTTTTCTTCTTTTGTGTTTAGTAGTTTAATCTACACAAACTTGCAGTGTGGTTGCCTTCGTTACACTGTGTCTACCGCTCCTCATTTCATCTTTTGTGTATATATATATATATATATATATATATATATATATATATATATATATATATATATATATATATATATATATATATACTGTATATTCAGTACCTTATAGTGCCAGAGCCAACTAATAATTTAAAAACCCAAAATAGCTACCCCATGTGCTGCCCATTGTCACCTTGCACCAAATGGTACAAGGACTGTACAACTTGTATTTCATGCCGTAGTATTTCAGAGATTGCAATTCCGTAGCCAGATGCCACAAACAGATGCACCAGCTCCGAGTCAGGCTTTCTATTCATAATGAAACAGATTTCTTTTTGTCTTTTAGTCATGGTACTGACAGTTCCTGCCTTCTCCTGACCCAAACTGCTCCAAACTTCACTATATCATGACATTGTGAAAGGATACCTTCCTCACAAAAGAGGTGTAATTGATCTAATTTTAATTTATGTAGTTATATCTTTATTTGGCAGCTCAGGCAGGGTTCTATGGTGTGCACAATTACTACCTGCCAGTTGTTCGAGTGAAGATTATATGAAGTTATAAATGGAGCCCTATCATTGTCATCATCTTCTCAAGTAATACTTCTCCCTTCAAAAACCAGAAGACACTGCAAAAAGTTCCACAGTAAAACAACACGAGAAGAGTGGAGCTTTGAGGAAAAGCAGGGGGAGAGTCTTGGGATGTCTAACCTCTCCCATGTTATTTGTAAATGTAAGTCAATAAAACTTTAAAATATAGAGAGGATTTATGTTTTTTGACAGTATAGTCCTATTCAATACATTTTCCCTTAAACCAGAATATTACCATTATAGAATGTACTGAACATCTAGCTGGTTATTTTCCTTAAGAATTCATAGAACATTTTTGTTCTTCAGAGTGTCAGGCAATGGGACTAATGATGAGTGAATGCACCTGAGACAAGCAGGTTTGGAGGGTTCAAGTCAGAAAAGGGGCCTCTCTGTTAGTGCAGGTGACAGGTCCAGATACTGTTACTTCTGGTGCAAGCAGTGATTGGGGCCCTTCCAGTCCTTGATAAAAAGCAAGGAATTGCAGATAAGCATGGTGTCTAAGCCCCAAATGGACTTAGCCACTATAAGGCCCAATTAATTAACACAATGAACTTGTACAAACCCGGAATTACAAACTGGATGCCCCTAGGCTGGCTCGCTCGTTGCTCCCCCAGCCATCTCTGCCCCCTCTCCTTTCCTGCCCACCTCCCCACTAATACTATACAATAAATGGAACATTGACTTGTGTTAACATAATCTTAACTACTAAAGAATCAGACCCCCATGGCCTTGGGGTGGGGGGATGCAGCTGGGACCTGCGGTCCAGCAGGTTCTGCTTTCTTGGAATTATGCGAGTGTGCAGTGGGTCTCATGTGATTATGTGCAAAGGAGGCCCAAAAAAAATATGTTTTGGGGGGATCCAGGCCCCTAAGTTACACCCCCGATTTGAATACTGGATTGACTTTAGCTGTGGTAGGACTTTCCAGCCTATTCCCTTCATCTACTTTTTCCCATCTTGCTATTTAGTCTCTATCTTGTGCTAATGTCATGATCTTGGCCTGATGGTGCTATCATTTCCTACCATTTCCATGTTGGCCAGCTGTCACTGACACTTTTTTGTCCTACAGTCTCCATCTTTGCTTAATGTCCCCATCTTGTTCTACTGTCCTCATTTTGCCCTATTGTCTCCATTTTACCCCGCTGCCCTACTGTCTCCCCCTTGCCCTATTGTCACCATCTTGCCCTACTGTCTCCATCTTGCTCTATTGTCCCCCTCTTATTGTCACCCTCTTGCTCTACTTTTGCAATCTTGCTCTTCTATATCCATCTTGTCCTTCTGACTCTGTCCTTAGCTTGCTCTACAGTCATCGTTCCTACTGTCTCCATCTCGTTATATACACATACATATATATATTATTCCAACCTGGTGCACTTAGAACTTTGATCTGGCATCAGCCTGGGTGCTGGTCAAAAAACAGTATGCATACAATTACCAACAGACTGCACTCCAAGGACTTTGTTGATGAAAATAAAGTGATTTAGTTCAATGTTTCGACACCTCTACTTGGGCCCAAGTAGAGGTGCCGAAACATTGAAATAAATCACTTTATTTTCATAAACAAAGTCTTGGAGTGCAGTCTGTCGGTAATTATTTATATATAAAAAAATATATGTAAATATATATATATATATATATATATATATATATATATATAAAAAATACTTCACTCTTCCTACCTACAAATGATACCATGTGTGGGCCATGGGCAGTACCCCTCTTTGTCACCCCAAAATATCTCTACTAGAATACCTGCAGAGACACTAAGCTAGAAAGACAGGGCAGGCTGGTAATATGATTCGTGCTGTCACTTACAGTAATTCAATGCATACAATACTAGAAGGTGGGGGAAAGCTGGGGCAGTATTTATATCGCAGGTGCCCAAAGCAATGATTGTCTCATATTCACAGAACAAAAATTACATTTATTTCCTCGCACAGAATTACCTTCTTGTGTCATAAGGGGAAATGGAAGATGATAATGGCGATGTGGCTATGCGGACCTCATTTTGATACAAAGGAGATGGCATTCTGGGTAATTATTACAAAGTCATCAAATGAAATGCTGCAGCGTGTTATGTATGTGTCACCTGTGAAACAAACTAGACAATAGCAATATCATTCTCATAATGGAACCAGCTCTGTGATACTGTATATTCTGGGCATCTGTAGCATGAATCACCAACCTGAGAGGCCAGTGGCATTGTGCTCTCTGCTTTCTGTCACATATAGTGGCCATTTTGGCTAGAAAATCTTGTTAAATTTTTCCAACTCATATGTAACCCTCTAAATGCCAGATCTGTTTGAATCAGTGGATAGCTAGAACTGCTAGATCTACCATAAAGCAAGGCAGGACTGCTGCTTACAGTGGGGATCAGATAGGATCCGTGCCACTGTAACATGTTTTGTACAATGTGAAAGCTGACATTTCATTGCTAAGTAGTAACATACAGAATGGGATAGGGAAACTTGGATGAAATATATATATATATTAGAAAGTATATGGCCCATATTGTCTCCATATATTACCCAATGTCTACTCTCTGTCTGGCTTGACAGGGAGAACAAAGTAGGACTGCAGGAAGGTATAAGCACTGCTCCTAATTACCGGGGACCAAGCTATGCTCAGCTACGCCAGCCAAACCCAGGCAGTACTCAAAGCAGTACTGGGGCCCAACTAGGGTGAGATTTGGGTGAGTTTTTTATTTGTGCCCTGTGTACCCCTGGAATTATGTCAGGATGATTGTAACCCCAATGTTTCTATATATCTGTAACCTTCTTATGAGCTAAGAGGGGCCTAGCATGAAGGCCAGTTAGGGTGAGATTTGGGGTGAATGCTTATCTGTGCCCTGGGTACCCCTGGAACTATAGCAGGGTGACTGTTATCCCAATGTTTCTATATATCTGTAACATTGTTATAAGCTAAAAGAGCCCAGCCTGAAGGCCAGTTAGGGTGAGATTTGGGGTGAGTGCTGATTTGTGCCTGGAACCTCAGTTTAAAGGCCAATCATTGCGGTATGGCTCTATATGGACTGTTGAATTTGGTCTTGCAGCAGCCCCTGCTGGAAGGCCACAGGATGTACCTCCAAAAGTAAACAATAAAATTCTGTTACACATCTGCCTTTTTTTACTCTTTTACACTTGTTAGGGGCCCCTCTGGAGCGGAGGCCACATGGCAAATCCTCCTACAATTCATTCTAAAGCCTTGTCACTACCAAGACACACATTGTACCTACAAGTTTGCTAAACACAATAGATTTTATTTATTATTACTTTTTTATTTATATGTTTTTTTTTTATTGTTTATTAGTAATTATTAGGAACCCTAATTTGTAGGACTGGGTTACATTTTTCCAGAAGCTGCACAAGAAAATGTTTTCAATAAATTATTTGCCTAATCCTCTGCCAGTCATAAGGAATAATTTATGAAAGATTTTGCTACAGAAATCACAATTTTGTTCTAAGCGCCTGTGTCTGTTTGGCAGTCATGTAACATGATAATTGGTTGTGCCGTTTGCAGTTGCATTTATTATGCAGAAGTTCATATTAATTACGTGCTAAAATAGAAAAGTAATTCACAATTTTTTTATGGCAAGGTGTAAATGATGTTAAAATGTTTTTATATTGTATTCTGTCAGAAATGAGGCATTTCACGAAATTTGTGGCAGCCAAGAGCAAACTGTCACAAATTAACACTTGGCTCAGATAACTCAGAACACTGTAAAAAAAAAACGACACTATGATTCCGTACTGTATTCCCGGCTGCTTTCTTTCCCATGGTCAGGCAGGAAGTTACCTCTGGGTATGTGAATCCAATCTCCCCCTAGCATTTTCCCAGGTACAACCCAGTGATTCTCTGTGCTTCCAGTTCCTGTGCTGCTCTCTTTCCCATTGTTAGTTAGGAACCACCACCCTGTAAAAGTAAATCCAGTCTCCCACCAGTATTTAACCAGGTATAGAGTTCTGAATCTCTGTATTTCCTGTTCCCAGGCTGCTCTCTTTCCCATCATAAGACAGAAACCCTAATAGTGTCTGATCTCAGTTGCTGAACTATATATAGTCTATTAATATAAAAACAGAAGCTTAGCGAGATGTAAGGGACATTTAGGCTGTTCCTGCAGATGATGGACAAAATATAGATTTTAGGTGGCTTACAGCATGTTCTCCAGAACAGACAGCTCAGAAGAGGAAGGAGAAACACATTGACCTGCAAGGACCCCTCTAAAGGTTCTCCCTCGTTATTTTTATACTCAATTTTTTACCCCCTCGTTTACAATTAATTTATTATTCATTTATTCAGTGAACTGTAATTGAACACTAATGCATCACTGGGAACAATTGAACCAGATTATTACCGCATATTTGCCGCACTTACCCCCTGACATGCCCAGTATGTTTCAGAATGATGTTGTGTTACTGGCAGCAAGTTCATCATGCATAATCTGAGAATAACTCCTGCACTGGATCAGCAATGCAAAGAACTCCACCCAAAAACTTTTTTTTTGTTCAAGGAAAGAAAATGTCATTCTAAGCATCCCAAGTTGTTTCAGGAGTCAGAGTCAGCAGTGTTGAGAAAAGAAAGGGACAGACAGACAGTGACACACAATAGTAATTACAGTTACACATAACTATAAAACCTAATGTGAATGAGGAATTAATGGATATTGAGAAGTTGCTCAGAATTCGTTGTTCTCTTATTAAGGGGGAGCTCCCCTTTAACGGGGAACCAGATGCAGTTTGGGATTCACCTGAATCCTTGTTATTCAGCTGAACTCAAAACCATAAAGTTGTTGCTAAATGCAACATCTTTTTTAATAGATTATGCAAATGTTGTTTTTTTTATGTTTTAAATTATGCAAATTTTCAGGTTTAGTTCAGTATTTGTTATAGGAGACCTATCATGTAGGTATTACTAGTGCATTTTACTCTTTTCAATATACAAGGAATATGCTTGAAAAAGTTGTGTTTCTGGTAACTTTATGGTAAATTTCTGCAAAATCCCTACTAGTCCCACCCATTTGTTCCACTTCCTGTCCACTGAATTGTCTGCCTGTGCAGGGGAGCCGGCGCAACTCAGTACATTGCACTATAGGATAGGAATCAATCAGCAGCTAGGCTGACCTGATAGGGAACTGCAGGGCTGTGATTGGCTATCCCCTCCTACTGTGCTTTTGGCAGTGACCGTTAGGACATGACCACCTCTCATTTGAAAAACAGACAGGGACTTGTGAACAACTATAGGGAGATCCAAGAAAGGGGCCATTTTAAAGATTTTAAAGTATTTATTTTTAGCTCAATGTGAAACCAACACCATATTTTATTCATAAGTGCCAACAAAATTTGTGTTTTTTTTTTTGTTATTCCATATGTCTCCTTTAAGTCCAAAAATTATGGATTTCATCCCTTTTTCTTTGGTACACTGCACCTATAAACCCAGTATTTTCTGTGTGTCTTGCAGGACATGTGCCTGCTCTGAAAGAAGCAAATCAAAGGTGTAATTTAAGGCTTCTTGGCGTATTCAATTATCCCAGAGAAGGTGAGAGAAAGTGAACAAAGTGCTTGCATTTTACCCAGTGAAAAATCTTCCAAAATGTATCATCTGCTCTAAATAACAGCTATTTTAGGGTGCTCAATTAGGGGTTTTAAGCCTAGAATATGGTGGGGATAAGGGTAGGAAGTGCTAAAAGCATAGGGTTAGAGGAAAGATTGCCAGATTAGGACAATTTAACAATAAGGACATGGTGACAGTATTGTGCAGAGCGCACAAAGGGGGGCAGCAGCAAGCCAACTAAGACGGCAGAGGGGCCAGGATCGCCTCTGTTTAGGATGAAGACATAGGGCAAGATAAAGACAAAGTTGAAAACAATAACGCAAAAAGGAAACTAAGAAATAGATGGAGATAGTAGGGTACAATGGTAATATAATTGAGATATTAGGCAGGGTGATAGTATAATAAGATGGCAACAGTGGGGCAAGATGAAGACAGAAGGGAAATATGGATACAGTGTGGCAAGATGGAGAAAGTGGAGCAAAATGGTGACAGTATAGCAAGATGGCGACAGTATGGTATGGTGAAAACAGTACAGCATGATGGCAAAGTACTTAAGGGTGAAGAGAGTAAGGCAAAAGACAGAGACAAAATAACAAGATAGAAAAAGTAGGTCAAGGTTGAGAAAGTTAAACAAGGTACTGTATTAACAGTAGGGCAGGATGGAGACTAAAGAGATGGAGACATTTGGGCAAGATGGAGAAAATAGGGCAAGATAGTGACAGTAGGAAAAGAAAACACCGATAAGGCAAGATGAAGACAGTTAGGCAAAATTGTGATAGTAGAGAAAAATGATATCACTAGAGCAAAATGGAGGCAGTAGGGAAATATGTCAACAGCAGGGCAAAATAGAGACAGTGAGCAAGATGGTGACAGTAGGGCAAGACATTCTGTAGTAGAGAGAGAGAGAGAGAGAGAGAGAGAGAGAGAGAGAGAGAGAGAGAGAGAGAGAGAGAGAGAGAAAGAGAGAGAGTGTGTCAATGCCATGCACCTCACTTATAAGATCATTCTAAAGCCTATAAATATTAACGAGAAGCTGCAAAGTGCTAATGAGAGGTGCAGTGAGGTTCATCTGATTAGTAAATTGTCTTTGTTAAGTGATTATTAAGCCCTCATTAATATATTGATATTGAAGTGTATGTAAGTGCCATTTGTTTTTCCATCTCTTCACCCCTATATATGCCAAAATATTTCATTTTCAGCCAAGTTGGGAGTAGCTCTGTTCTGCCTTGGGGGCAGTCTTTCACAATTCTTGATTTTTCTAGTCAATTTTTATGTGTCAAAAATATCATGGAATGCGACAGGCTGTGCAGACTTCTTTTGCATGATATAATTATTATAATATAATCTGACCTGTGAATATGTAGAATTAAGTATTATTTGTTACTACATGTAGAAAGTTGCACAGCACTCCTGCTAAGAGGCAATTGATTCCATCTCACCCTGTTACACTCACACAGATTGAGTCACATTTTCCACAGTATTTACAAGTGTACAGAGTTTTGAATCTCTTCAATTCCTGCTCCTGTGCTGCTTTCTTTCCCATGATCAGAAAGAAACTAACAACGGCATACTGTATGTGAATCCAACCTCCTACTAACCCAAGTACAGAGCTCTGATTCTCTGTACGCCCTACTCTTTGGTTGCTCTCTTTCCCATGGTCATTTAGGAACCTTTCCATGGGAAATACCTGAACTGTTTCAAAGCTGAAAAGGCTGTTTAAATCAAGTATAACTTATTTTAGCTTAACCCTGTGACTTTCAGGAAAATGGAAATTAATTAAGGAACTAAAGGGGTATCTACTGTTGTACTAAAGGCAGGCTGTTCTTCATTGTAAGTTATAAATGTTTAAACATATGTCATTGTACTAATTGCAGAACATCTTTTTATTCTGCATTATATTTGTTGTCATATTGATCTTTATTGTTTATTGTGAAAATCAAATAGAATATTTTAAACACAAATTGAGAAATAAAACTATTTAACCAGGAAGTCAAACCTGCAGATTCCAACTGTTACTTTCTCCAATGACATTTTCTCTACAACATGACCCTTCATATCTTATCAGCAAATGCTTTCCATGCCTCCTGATGTAACATCTCTATAGCCAGCCTTGCAGAAGGAATTAGCCATTGGTTTAGGCTTCTAATAAGTACATCCTGGGAAAGGGTTAATGTCGGTTTCTAGTGGAAGGAAATAAAACATTAAGAAAAGGAAGAATATAAGTATGCAAATGTCTAACTCTTCAAACAAACTGGTTCCCTTCTTTTAAGGGGAGAGCGATTTACGCTGCAAACTGTTCTTATGGAAATTGAAATAATTCATCTCGGCTCCCGATATGATAATTCCTGCCGTCCCCTCTCTACAGAGCTTTTAGTACGAATAGGCTTTCAGAAGGCGGACGCATCAAGGGCTTCTGCGCTCATGAGGATAAGAAGGAAAAGGGAATCCATTATTAGCGCTTCAGAGCATTAAGAGAACCAATTAACCAGGCATTCACCTTGGGTGCTCCCATTCTGTTTCAAATGGTAAAATTGGGAAGGCATTGTAACGCTTTTTATATTTCTATATGAGCTTTAAGTTGAATTCATTTGCAAATGGGAATTATGACATATCTCTCTAAACAGCCCTTACATTGCAGCAACATGAGAGCCAAATTGACCATTCCATCTAGAAGTGTGTTAGCAGTAGGGATGGGCGAATTTATTTGGCAGGCGCGAATTTGTGGTGAATTCCCGTGATTTGCCGCCGGCGAATAAATTCGCAAAACCGCAGCAAAAAAATTCAATGGCGTCAAAAAAATGGACGCGGCATCAAAAACCAGACGTTTTGCGAATGCCCCAAATTCGCCCATCACTAGTTGGCAGCACATAAACTTGCCTCTTGCTGCAGGGTGGGTGTCCTCCTAGGGTAGAATATAGGGCAACCCCACCATGTGACGTTAGAACCCGGAGATTCCCATGTGACAGAAATATCTATTTCACGCCTAAAAAATATATAATACCCTTGGATCCCCCTACAGGCCTGAAGGTAGATAGGCTAAAACACCATCCTATAAATTAGGATTAGACAGAGTAGGTCTAAATTAGGGAGCCAAGCAGCCAAAACACAAGCAAGAATCAGTAGGGAGGTTTCAAGAGGGATAAGGTTATCAAATAGGGATAGGGGTATTTACAACACCAAAGTTTTCCCAAGACTGGCCTGATAGTAGAACCCTGTACTGTACACTAGGGTGCATGAGGTCACATAGCACTGCCTGACAAGACTTTCCAAGTTTTAAACATTCAACCTATGACCAGAGTTCATGATATAGAACAGATATAGGAAAATGTATCAGTTCAGTCATAGTATATCTAGCAAAAGTTTATTTGCCATAAATCTCACTATACTAGACCTTCATGCTGGTCTTAAAGTCTCACTATACTAGACCTACATGCTGGTCTTAAAGGAGAAACAAACCCTTAATAACAAAAAAACCTACCCCCCTACCCTACATAGACCCCCTCCCTCCTCACCCCCCAGCCTAGCTGCCCCCTGGGGAAATGCCCCTAACGCTTTACTTACCCCTCTGTGCAGAATCTGTCCAGTGGAGTTCACGGGCACCATCTTCTTCTCTCTGGTAATCTTCGGAATGGGACCGGCGAAGTGGAGCATGCGCAGTAGGAGCAATTTTCTTGCGACAACTGCGCATGGGCTGAAACTCGCAAAAAATCCTGAAGATTATCGAAGTGGCTGAAGATGGCGCCCATGAACAACGCTGGAAAAAATTGACATGGAGGGGTAAGTAAAGAGTTAGGGGCATTTGCCCAGGGGGGCAGCTAGGCTGGGGACGGGGGGGTAGGCTTTGTTTATTAAGGGTTTGTTTCTCCTTTAAAGGTGTATCTGGGAAATCAAATGGCCATTCCCACCAATTATTACCCTACTTTGCATTTAGGCTGAGCCCCACCAGGAGGGACAACCCCAAATTTTGACAACCACTGCTGTAAGGAATACATCTGTGTTCCCCTAACAGTATCCAACACTACTTATATACTCTCACCCAATCTGCCCACTTGTGACATCAATTAAGGGGCAATGTGGTGCAACTATAAGAATAGGAACAAATGTAAGAAGGGCACAATTATGTTGTGTGCAGGGTAGGCCCTTGCCCACCAAGCATGTGTATTTGCCGGCCCAAACCCAGCCAACCCAGGGGACCTGCTCTTCACTAATAGAAATGCATCCTACAGTGGGTGAGCCATAAGTTCAGCCATCACACTCTCTTCAGCAAGGAAATACATAACCGAGATACAGGTCCCTGGTGCTCGTTTTTCAGTAAGGGGCTCTGGTACAAGGGGCATACTTTGGTTGGTTTCTCCTAAACCATAGCCTTACATATATATTAAGAACTTGTAAGGAGGCAGACCAAGTAATTGCTAAAAATGTCATTGTAAGTGGTATGCGTGGCAGTGATGTGGAGTGAAAGGGAAGACACACCCAAGGGGGGGGTCTTTGGTTTCCCGACAGGTAGAGAGAGGGTCTCCTAGTAAGAAGTACTAGGTACTTCAGATAAACAGGAAAGCTAACATGGGTTTTCCAGACCTCAACAAGAAGGTAGTGGTCTAGAGGCCGTGGCTAAGCCAGACACAAGTGGTAGTTGTAGGACCAGTGGGATCATCCTAAAGCAGGGACAAGGAATTCCTACCCAGGTAAGGACAGAAGGGTTTATTTCAGACTCCTAGGACTGGGAAGTGGCCCAATTGGTAATTCCTATACAGAGTAGGGCAGGGGGGTGTAGAGAGTAGTCTGACTGGAAGGTGGTGCAAGGTCCTGGAAAGGGATGTGTCTGTGTGTCCATGGTACCTGGGGTTGTGAATATGCTAGTGAAATGTTCTGTAAGCCTGTCAATTAATCTGCCTGAACAGTGAGTCTGCATGAAAATTGTGTGTGACAACTTGAATGTAAGCCTGTCAGTGAATGTGTTTAATCCTGTATTTGAGAATCTGGATGTGAGTTTTGTGTTACTGAAGAATAAAACATTTCTGTTTCCTGTTACTGGGAGTCGACTGTTCCTTTAAGGGAGTACAACCCCTGAAAGAACAACTTGCTGTTGTCCATACATACTAATTTAAATCAAGGGCATTATAATTCGTAGGCCTAGGGCCCAGGCTGTGTCAATGTATTTTATTCAACGTCACTACTTCACCCAATTGATTTTAGGCCCTTATATTTCCTTCCTCGGTGTTCTAATAGCTCAGCTATTCTTCATATTGCTACTCCATACTGTGAGATGAGACTTTAATGGAATATCATTGCAAATTCTTTCATTGCACCTTCATCAAAACAAACATATTTGCTATTATCTTATCATGTTGCATTAGTAGCACGATCAATACTTTTCTTACTTGCTGACTTCAATTTCCATGGCCACAGGGCAGCCTGGATCATGAGAGGGGGACAGCTAAATGTTTCTCCCTCCCCAGGCCCTTCACCTTTTTTATTTCCTCAGGCAAGCGGTGAAACAAACAGTGTTTGGATGGAATGAAGAAGCCTAGAGCTGGAAGCCAAGTCCCCCGCCCAAAGATTTTTGTAGGAGTGTCAGGCTCTGCTAAGTTAAACCACTGGGTGAAAATATATTCCACCTCATATTTTTAAAAAATCGATATTATATTTTCTAATAGAACATTTTTTTTGTTTTCATCTTTCCCCCTGTTTCTCCCCTATTAAAAAAAGAGAAAATGAGCTCTGTATAAACAAACCCTTCCTCCCAAAGCTGTAGCCTTTGAGATAAGGACAAGCTCATTTTACAGAGGGCTTATCTGTAGACTGTACAATGCAGTTAATTCACCGCACACCATGGATTTCAACAGTAGACCGCAGGGCTGGACTGGCATTTCAGGTACAAAGAGGCCCAATCAGCCTACACAGAGGCCCAAACAGACCCCACCAGCCCACTAAATACTGACTTTCTATGGCACTTTATAGCAGCCCTTCTGGCATTTGCCAGAACCCACAGATTGCCAGTCCGGGCCTGGTAGACCGCACTGGCGGTGCTGACTTTCCATTTGGCCGGCTAGGTCCTTCTAATACAGTAGAGTTTTTTTGTAACGGAGCCGCACTCATGAAACTTTGATACTTTGGTGTGTCAAATAAATGGGGGTAAGGTCCCCAACTGCATACTTTATCTGTAGACTGGTAATTTGTTTTACTACCTACTCCTCCTCAAAAAGTGACTTGATAGAAACAGAAAGTAAAAGTGATTTCAGTTTCATGTTTAGTACAAGAAATAACAGATATCCTAGATATTTCTAAACATCTCCACCCATTCCTTATTCATTTAGCTCATGTTTAAAAAGAGTGCATTCCCCAAGGTGATGTTAATACAAACAAAAAGTGCTAATATGTACCTGTCCTGCCTTGCTTTATAGCAGGGGATTGAGACATGCAGAGATACAGTAAATTATTGTGTCAGAATTCAATCTCTCAAAAAAATTAGTAGGTCAGTCCCTCCATGCGCCCCCACACTAGTTGAAAATGCACACAATCTCATATTTTCCTAGCAAAGATGAAAACTATAATTAAGTATGTACAGAAAGTGAAAATTTTGATTAGAAAAGAAGCAGATCTATTAGCTTTCCCTTTGGGGGCTCCTCACGCATGGCACCAACCTCCGGCAATGATATGAAACCATTTATTTAACATCAAAGAGAGCAGAAATAATTCTCAATTTAGATACAAAAACCAGTCGACGGCACAAAGGCATTTTAAGCGACTCTGGTTCCACGGGGCTGATCCGAATCCCATTCATTCTTAGCTTTATGGCGCCGTATAACATTGTGTAATAGACATTTTCCTGCATGAAGGTGCACACGCGGATAGAAGGGAAATCATCATTACATTGATCTTAAATTTAAATGAGACTGTTTCATTGACCAAAAAGTAACAGTGAAGCGAAAAACGTATTTAATATGATTTACTATTCCAGCCACGGCGGAACCTATTATCGGAAGCGACTTGCTTTGATTTCTTAGGCAGTTATAAATGCATCCAATTGTTCTGAAAATGTAATAGCAAATTAAAAATAGAAGCCGTAGCTGGTATCGGGGCCATTACAGCCAAATCACTTTATAATTTGTGGATTTGCATATGTCATCCTGTTCTGAATGGAAATGCTGCTTCCATGATAACTATGGTTATTTCACCAGCCGGAGGTGTATTCACTTTGTATCTGAGCCCATGTATCATTATTCATTTGTCAAGAATATACTGGACTAAAGCTCGGGAAAAACAACAGGAGGGAGCAAAGGGAGGCTTGAGAAGACTAGGAGTAACCTCAATACATGCTGGGAAGGGGCTTGAGCTTAGGACAGAGGAGTTAACCATTGTCTTGGTCATGGGACCATTAGGAACATTGCTCAGGGTTAGACTAAGTTTGGCTTTGGGTATAAGTTTCTCCTTTTATGTAAAACTGGGGGGTTGTAGGGGTAGAATGTATTCCAGGGTTAGAAAAGTTAGAAAGGTTTGGTATCCCCCTGCTAACATAGTTCCATTTGGCACCATGCTGGATATGGATCCAGGCTACTTTGCCTATATTTGCTCATGTTAAGTGGCCTTTTCACTTTCAGTGTCGGATTGAGGCACCAGGACCAGCAGAGAACCTGTCTGACCTCAAAACTCACCTCTCTTTCACACCACCAGCAGCACAATACTGCTCTGTCCAGTAAATATAATATAAGTAATTAAAAAAAAACTGGACTGGACTGATGGCTTTCTCCTTTTCAAGTTGTTGTAAGCAACCTATAACCTTTTTCTTGTAACAGTAGGTTGGGTCTTTCCTTAAAGGTTCATATGTATTGCTATCACTGAGTAGAGTGGTTATCTTGCAGTGATAGTCAGTTGTGTTGAGCACAACTGTGCATTGCCCTTTATCTGCTGGCAGGAAAGTGATGTTCGGTTCCTTACTCAGACAACTGAGAGCTCTCCTCTCTTGTGTAGTAAGGTTAGAGGGAGGTGTTCTGGCACTTGACAAGGCAGCTGACACTTTTAGTCGGAATTGTTCTGCTTCTTACTTTTTATGTGATTATTATTGATGGCAGATTCTGTGGCTGTAATGAGTTCAACTACTGGGATGTGTTGTGTTGTCACTGCATAGTTCAACCCCTTGGCTAGCACGTCCTTTTCCGGCTGAGTTAGTACCCTGTCTTAACCCACATGTCTTTGGTGTTCTTTGGTGTCTCATCTTTCTGCCTCCAGGTTAGCTCTTCTGTCCTTTTCCAACTGCTGCTTCATGACAGTAAGGTAGTGAATTTGCTTATTTGTCTCTCCTTACTCTTTATGTGTGTATGTTCAACAAAAACAACTGCCCTTTCCAGAGTTACATCAGGTAGTTGTCTTGCCAGACTCTGTTTCAGATGTTCAATTTCCTGGCCTCAATGGTAAAATTGATCTTCTTTTAGTAGATGTTTTTTGCCTTTTGTAAAATCTTGTTGGCTCTGTGACTTTTTCATGGTGGAACCCAGGCGTAGGCTACAAGGGGTGATTCCCTGATGTTGGCATCTGAGATTAAATCATAGATGATTTCGATAGTCAGTTTTCTTGCTGTTCTTTCATATTCCCGAACCAGTTTTAGAGTATTCTCTCCAGCGCAAACCCTTTGTTCATTACTGCCCCACAGCCACACCACCCTACTACCACTTACCTCAGCTGCAGAGTGAGCACATGGCAGGAGAATGAGTTGATGAGTTTTGACAGTAGAGCCCACCGGGAATTTACTTGGTCTACCAGTGGGCCAGTCCAAGCATTTGGCAAGGATTCCACTAGTTTTGCTACTGTTGCAATTCCTAGTTCAAGTGCTACATTGTTTAATTGTATTTGTTAAGCACTGTTAATTCATTCATTGGGTACTGTGGCACCTATTTCACAATTAGAGCTATAAAACAGGGGAGGAATCATTACTCACAGCAGGAAAAATCACTCACATTGCACTTCATAAAGTTGGGTGGGGTGGGTTTCACTCTGCATGTCTACAAGTTAGGATTTACTAGGCAAAGGATGATCATACCTGTCCCATGGGCTTTCAGCTCGATAAACAGTAGCACTGAAGTATGAACTGATATTCATGTTATCAGTTCTGTTAATGGACCAAAAATGTAAAAGTATTTTATAGAAAAGTAGGGTTGCTATTTTAGCACATTCATTAGCAGCTCTACTGGGCTCAGCCATTTTTTAACTGTTCAATACAAACTCTTCCCAGTAGGTTGTGTTTAGTGGAGCCTTAGATAATAAATAATTATAAACTGACTCCAACAGCCTCAGCACAGAAACTACATTTATTTTCAAATATAAATACCATATTTATTAGAAATGTAACTGCAGTTTTAAAAGCAAAGACTAAAGTGCAGGTACAAATGCAGGCAATTAGATCTTGGCTTTCATTTTCAAACGTGATAAAAACTAATTACTGATTGGTTGTTCAGGGCAATTATGTTAGAAAATGAGCCCATAAAGGACAATGATATGTTAATTCACTAATGCTAGCAGCGGAGTAAAGGGGTACTGCAGTCAGGGGCCCTATGGCAGAGAGGACCCCAACAGATGTAAAAATGCAATTCATGAAGAGGGCTTGGCCTGTGGGAAATAAAGTGGGATTAGGCTGAATAGTAGGTGTAGTTACATCGTCATGGAGCTTGTCTGGGGTTGATCAGGGGTGTGGCCATGTGTTCAAGAGCCATTTTTTATTTATTATGAACCCATTTTACTTGCTGTCTCTGCCCAGGGGCCCAGATGACCAATGGTTTAATAATTGTTGCTCCTGGGGGGTGGTCCCTGCTAACTTAGTGGGATGAGGCCCCATGATTACTTGGCAGTCGTGGGTGCCAGTTTCTTGGGCACTAGAACACTAGACTGACATCACAAGTATGCTTCCCAAGTATTGCCTGTGCCACCCTGAGCAGGCTGAATGGGCAGCATAGTATGTTTGATGAGTTTATTCACTTTATTCAGTGCAGGGAACAATGGGACAGATATAAAACATTGTGGCACTCTATTAGTACTCCATGGGCCTCTTCACATAAATCACATAAACTCCAGTAAAAAGGTGAGGATTTTCCTCATGGGGGGGGGGTTAAACAAAGCGGTGCCTCCAGTTGGTTGACCTTTAAAGGCTCATTTACTATCATAGGTACTCTATTGTGCAACTGCAAATGCTCAGCAAGGTTATTGACTTGTCCTAAAAAATTGGCATCCATGATTTTATGCATTTTAAAGTTTGGATGGGTTCAGCATTAGCTAGGCCACCTCAGAGTAGCACTGAAAAACTCCTGCCTATAAATGTGTTCACTGTCCAGAGGGCCCCCACTCTTGGCACTCCATTCTAGAAGTGCAAAGAACTTCATATTAGAGGCAACACACAATGTTTTGTGCAAATGAGGCCCTTGGGGCAGGAATGTCCAAAAGGTAGGATCTACCAGGAGACCTTTAGCTGGTGATCAGTAGATCTCAAGACACTGTCAAAAAACAACTTGTCTATATCCCCCTCCTGTTTCATTCTTTTCATTCACATATTTATTATGTTAAGGTTGCATTAAAAATAGTTGTTTGTTAAATATAGCAATATCATTTTCCCTGAAATATAAAATTTAAGTAATATTTCCCATGGAGCAGAATGCTAATCATAATGGTACAACATCAATAAAAGTAGACCTCACATAAGTATGGGCACTCCTTCTTTTGGGGCACAAGAACACTATAATTAGTCCAGTAGTTCCTAATTCAGGTATGGGATCCGTTATCCGGAAACCTGTTATCCAAAAAGATTCCGAATTATGGAAAGGGCGTCTCCCATACACTCTATTATAATCAAATAATCCAAATTATTTCCTTTTTTCTCTGTAAAGATAAAACAGTACCTTGTACTTGTTCCAAACTAAGATATATTAATCCTTATTGGAAGCAAAACCAGCCTATTGGGCTTATTTAATGTTTAAATGTTTCCTAGTAGACATAAGGTTTGAAGATCTGAATTATGGAAAGACCCGTTATCCAGAAAACCCCAGGTCCCGAGCATTCTGGATAACAGATCCCATACCTGTATTACAAGAATCCTCCTGACTGCAGCTCACACAGCACAACAGCCCAGCAAGGGATTGCCCATTTAGCATAACGTGGCTCAAGCACCTCATGCCCAACATTGTTGTATGCAAGGAAACTGACCACCAACTGAGCCATTACATATCTGCAAATACCCCATCCCCTCCTTTACATCACGCCAATCAATCCCTTTTACATTAAAGTAAATTCATTTAGTAGTAAATGTTGTAGCCCGTTCTTTGATGCTGTTTCCAAATGAAAGTGTGTTTTCCTGCGCTCGGAGATCATTTTCCTTATTTTCTTTTCATTCTTTAATTTCCCTCCACTCCATCGAGTCAGTAACAGAAGATGTATTTATAGATTTCTCTCCACTGAAACATCAATCACAGTCAGCCGTCCCGTGGCACGAAATAAAAAGGGCTGCATTACGCTCACGCTGGGCTCCATGATTACATACATGTTGCACTCGTGTTCATTATGCAACAAGTGCCGACATGTGGCGGCAATAATAACATTTTGTATTTAAGCCCAAAGCATGATACTATAAGTGGTTGCCATTATGGTTCCCCCCAAGATATTTGTCCAAACACCCCTGACATCAATTTCCCTAATCGTCACTCCTGAGGCCAAGTCATTGAACTGAGAATAGAGAGAGATTTTTTTTACTTAATTCAGCAAAGGAGAGAAGACAAAGGAAACGCGGCACCTGTTTGAGAACCCAATCATTTGTAAGTTATTGTTACATTGCTGGAATTAAACAAAAATTGATCCCAGCAGCGGCAGAGAGAGGGGGGAGATTCTAATCACAGCAAAGGAGGTTTATTTAATAGTGCTAAGCAGTGTCGTGCCATAAGACGGATAGGCTAGTTTCAACACAGGGGGCTCAGTTATTATCCTTTATTTAGGGCAGCAGTTTTATAGGAAGGTTCACATCTGTCTCAATTTAATTTCCCTCTCATGTGCACAGCATGAGACACAAACTAGGGACGGGTTTGTAAAAACAACAAAAATAGAAAAAAGACTAAAAATCTCCACACTGCTTGTTAATGAGCCCAATAGTGCAGAGCTGTGAGGCAGAAACATTAACCCCTCCACCACAGTGCTGCAAGATAAAAAAAAAAATTTAGATACAGCTATGTACCTACATTTGAGATTTTCAGATACATTGTATTGACATAAGTGGAGTAAAGGGCATTGTCATTAGGCTCAGAGCAGTGGAAGCCTGTGAGGGGAGAAATTACATCTCGTCATCTGAAATAAGTATGTTTTGGGCAGTGCCAGGAGAAGACTATCTGCCTGAATGCATAATACATACATTTGGTAAAGATGAAATCCATAATTTGTTTCCATAGACTCCATACCTTAAGTCTACTAAACTAAACTATTTAAATAATTTAAACATTTATTAAACTCAACAGGGTTATTCTGTCAGCCATAAGGATTAATTATATCTTATTGTTACAGAGAAAAGGGAATTCATTTTTAACTTATTAATTTTTTTAAACAGAATGGAGTCGGTGGGAGACGACCTTCCTGTAATTCGCAGCTTTCTGGATAACAGATGCCATTCCTGTAGTTATAGGACATCCTTTGCTCTCTATAATTTGATCTGGTTCCTTTTAGCTTATTACAAAATTACACGTGCATAAAAGCATTACATTCTACACCTTAAGGTTCAAATCACAAACGCTAAGGGGCCGATGCATCAAGGGTCGAATATCGAGGGTTAATTAACCCTCGATATTCGACTGGGAATGAAAATCCTTCGACTTCGAATATCGAAGTCGAAGGATTTTGCGCAAAAAAGTTCGATCGAACGATCGAAGGAATAATCCTTCGATCGAACAATTAAATCCTTCGAATCGAACGATACAAAGGATTTTTTTTTTTTATTTTTTTTTTACAAAGGATTTTAATCCAAGGATCGAAGGATTATCCTTCGACCAAAAAAAACTTAGCCAAGCCTATGGGGACCTTCCCCATAGGCTAACATTGGGTTCGGTAGCTTTTAGGTGGCGAACTAGGGGGTCGAAGTTTTTTCTTAAAGAGACAGTACTTCGACTATCGAATGGTTGAATAGTCGAATAGTCAAACGATTTTTAGTTCGAATCCTTCGTTTCGAAGTCGTAGTCGAAGGTCGAAGTAGCCCATTCGATGGTCGAAGTAGCCCAAAAAACACTTTGAAATTCAAGGTTTTTTTACTTCGAATCCTTCACTCGAAGTTAATGAATTGGCCCCTAAAGGTGCCACACAGGCATCACACAGGGGGCAACATTGACTCAACACTTATATTCAAAGTGACACAGAAAAAACTAAGGAGAGACCAAAGAACAGAAGATGCACTGATACATAGTAAGGGCATACAAACTATTTAACAACAAAGAAATACTAACCCTAATGTCAGAGTATCATGTATTTTTATTTCAGCTATAAAGTGTTTCAAACAATTGTACCTTATCCAAGACCTCTCCAAAACAGGGGTTTTGCGAGGCCTGGAACAGTGACAAATGGGCTCAGCCTGGAGTTCATTTAGATTGAGACTTGGATAGTATGACTGCTTTTCTAGATATTATTACTCTATATTTATAATGCACTGCCATATTTTACAGCTTTGTGCAGAGTTTATATCCATCATTCCCATCAGTCCCTGCCCCAGTGATGTCACAATCTAAGGTCCCTAACACATTTCCTTCAGTCCCCACCCCAGTGAGCTAACAAGCCAAGGTCCCTATCATATTCCCATCAGTCCCTGCCCCTGTGAGTTTAAAATATATGGTCCCTAACACATTCCCTTCAGTCTCTGCCCCATTCTAAGGTCCCTATCACACACACACACACACACACTAGGGCCAATTTTATGCCAGTTAGCCCATTAGCATTTAGGGATTTGGCATGAGCCAGGGTAGGCAGAAGAGGCATGATGTGTGCAAAGATGAAGGAAATGAATTAAAACCCCAAATACAGAGCTTCTGATTGGCTGCCATTATTGTAGTCCACTTTCACAGTTTCAGATCAAGTTCACTTACTTCTCTAAGTTTAGTATCTTCTCTTCATGGATAGCTGGATATTTTATACCATTATAATTTCGGGTAAAAGGAGGATTATTTTCAGAAATCACTAAAATAAATCTAAAGCCCAAATCCAACAGTCACAAATAACACAATGACAACTGTACTTATCTCTTGCTTCCAGGATGGTGCCCTTTGGTGCAAAGCAGAGGGGAAAGTAGTTTCAATTGTACTGCACAACATCTCAAACACATAAGCTTTTTCCCCTACAAAACCTGATTCCCCTTTTTTTATATCTATATCTTATTTTTTATGTGAATTTTTATCAGTTCTTGTTTGTTATATGTGTTGGGCTTGCAGTTTCAGAAATAAAATCCGTGTTTACTGTGGCAGGGAGCGGATTTTCTGCGAACGGCAATTTCTGCTGATATATTTTCAGACAGATATATTTTTGATTTCTTCTCTCGCTCATGTTATAATGAGAAAGGAACACAGATAGTTTTCCCCTAATGTGCATCCAAGAAAGAGACTCGACTGAATTTGCCGGGAAATGTTGACTTGTCCTGTAACAGAGTGTTCTATGGCAGGTGACAGAGCTCTATAATGATAATGAGGTTGGGATGTGGGAGCAGATTCAATTAAATCCTCCTCTACCCACTCACGACTTTTAGATGAGGGCAATCAACTTCTCCAGTTTCCCAGCTCTACAGATTGCTTTCAGCTATAGTGCTATAAGCTGGGGGGGGGGGGTTATTCAGTGATGTTGACCCACCAAAAAACGATGGCAACTTCTAGGTTTGCTGCCATTGAGTTAAATTATCATCAAGCTAATATATTGTACTGAACCTTTGTGTCTCAAGAGGCAATCTTTGAGGTTCTCTGGTGGGGCATGTACTGGAATTGTAGCTTTATTAAGGGACTAAGGGTAATAATCAGTTTGGCAACGGAACAAATCACATTGGAACTCATAAGAGTGTGGCATCAATTGCACTTTCAATCAATTTAGCCTACTTCTGCTCATAAAGCAACTCTCCATACTATAATTTTGTCTTAAGCACAATGAGCCCCCCCCCAGTCACAATATTTAATCAATATTTAGTCTTAGATTCCACTGGTAAAGCCTTTGAGTTATCAGTTTGGGAGTCCATGGGTTGCATATTCTTCATTCCCACCCCTACTTTCCTGTATTGCCTGGGCCCCTCTGTTCTAGCATTTCCCATTTGCTTTCTTGCAAAGCTCTATCAGTTATGAGATCACATGAATAAGATCACCACTAATGATATACTGATAATGCCGCATCCTACTATAGTTCTGTGCAACAAGCTTTAGACTAATGAACATTACATCTACTTGACTTTCAGGGATCAATACTTCGCCCAAAGAGTCAGTGAAATATAAAGAGAAATGTAAATAATTATGAATCCTGTTGACATCACGCCCCCCCATTTAAGATCTGATCCCCTCCAGTTAATGAGAAGTCCAGTAAGATTAAAACATTAAAGGCTCTGTAATGACTTTGTGACCATGTGACAAGCAGGAACTGACTAACAAAGGTATTATGAAGATGATGGAAATGAATAAAGGATTAACCTTCTTGGAAACAAGAAGTGAAATATGCATTGGAATATTGATTCATTCATGAAGCTGTATTGTGTAGTAGCAGTTTCACCCATAATACACTTTATTTTCCCATCATACATGTACATTAATTGTGTCCACTGCACATCTTTGCATCCAAATCCAGAGTAGCAAAGGAAGTGAAAATGCATGTCTGGGGGCTGGTTGCAACTGCCCCTTGTGTGTTGGGGCACACGTTGTACCCATCGGTGTCCCAAACCATTCTTCAGGAGAATGATACAGCCCCTGTGAATATACGGAGCAGTGGGTGCCCTGTGCAGAGCTCTCCGTGGTACACACAACTTATACATGAATAGGATTTTAATTAGGGATGCACCGAATCCAGGATTCGGTTCGGGATTCGGCCAGGATTCGGCCTTTTTCAGCAGGATTCGGGGGTTCGGCTGAATCCAAAAGAGTGGATTTGGTGCATCCCTAATGCTCAAATGGATTAGACAGTTTGGGGGATAGGAAAATGGGAGAATAGAATAAATACAGGAGGGTACAAGAAGAAGGAGTAGGGTAAAAGGAAAGGGGCAGAAAAAGAGGATTAAATAAAAACAGAAAATGGAAGGCCAGAAGGTGAACAGTGGCTCAATGAGGCCCCACTCTTCCAGTTTTATATACAGATAACAGTATTTTTCTCTCTGACTCATCCAAAATGCTCATCTGCTGGACTTATCTTATTTTTGGGATAAGCCATATATCAAAGCGTTTTTTTTCCCTTTCTCTAATTACCTCTGTATTATTTGGCCCTTTAAACAGAATCCATTAATCACTGGTGCGTTGATAATACCAACACTGAATTTCCTCTAATAGAACAGATGAGTCATTAGCATGGGGAGCACAGCTACTATAAGTAAAAAGGGATGATTAGTCTGGATAATAGCCATATAACAGGGAAATGGGAGCTAATGACACACCATCAGACCTTAAAGGCATACAGCACAATTACAGTAAAACCATTAGCTAAACCTTTAACTTCCACTTGCAGATAGAGAGTTGTGGCTCTGTTGCACTAGTGCTGCTCCAATATGAAAATGAATCTATGTGTGCTGCAGTAAACCATATATAAGGAGTTCTGGGCAAACAACAAACTATACTGCCATACTTTACCATCTAAGAGAAACAATATGGCATTTCCTAAACATATGTATAAATACAAATATACAGAAAAGAAATGTTCAGGGTACACAATAGCTACGCTATACCTTAATACTGTAACAATATGGCACCTCCGCTTCATATGTATCAATACAAATAAACAAAGAAGGAATATTCTTGGCACACAATAAACTAAGTGCAGTGACACCTTCTAAGGGACAGTGAAACTCAAGTTATTGACATTTCCACTAACCCAGTCAGGAGCATTTAAGGACAGTTTATCAAAATAACTTCATTACAAGACAGAACAGCATAACCACCCAAGACAACTGAACCCATTTACTAAATGAACAAAAGCGGATTGTTCAACTGCAGATTTCAAGGGGGAGTAGCATCTACCAAAACAAACTAGAAACTCTGAATCATAAACTGTTGCTTAACTCTACCTTTTAATTGTAACATTCTGGTCCCCAAATAATGAGGTAGAAATCAGATTCTACTGATGTCACACTGGCCAAATACAATTTGTTAATGAGTTGGCTGCTTACAGACTGGACTTGAGGGCAGAGTTAGCTTCATGCAAAAGTTACGGGCAAATCACTTAAAGCTGAGATATATAAAATAAATGTTTTTACATTAGTATACAGTATTTGGGAAATTTTCTTCCATTATTTAATCTGTACAAAAGGTGCCAGTGTAAGCGTGAATTATACTGTAATAAACTGGTACAAACAGTGCAGGGACACAGTGTAATCATCTGCAAATATATTGCTTAATATAAGAAATATAAAATAATATAAAAGTTGTGGGAGGAAAGTTGCACATTCTGTGTAGGTTGTTGGCTGAAGAGTTAAACAATCAGTGAATCCATAGTTACATAGTAGGTTAGGTTGAAAAAAGACACATGTTCATCAAGTTCAAACTTTTACGTCTATATATAACCTACCTAACTGCTAGTTGGTCCAGAGGAAGGTAAATAACCCATTTTGAAGCCTCTTCAATTTGCCTCAGAATGGGAAAATTTCCCTCCTGACTCAAAGATAACAATCGTACTAGTCTCTGGATCAACTTGTACTATGAGCTATCTTCCATAACCCTGAATTCACTCACTTGCTAAAAAGCCACCCAACCCCTTCTCAAAGCTGTATCAACTAGAACGACTAATTCAGGGAGAGAATTCCACATCTTCACAACTGTCACTGTTAAAAAACCCCTTCTGAATATTTAGCCAGAACCTCCTTTCTTCTAATTGGAATGGGTGACCTCATGTCAGCTGGAAAGACCTAATGTAAAGTAAAGCATTAGGGAGATTATTATAAATGTCCTCTTGGAGCACTGGAGACCAAAACAGTACAGCATATTTTAGATGGGGCCTTACCAGTGCTCTGTACAGTGGAAGAATGACCCCCTCCTCCAGCCAATCAATGCCCCTTTTAATACAGCTCAAGACCTTATTTGCTCTTGAAGCTGCTGGCTGGCATTGTTTGTTACATCCAAGTTTATTATCTACAAGGACATTTTTCATTATGTATTTGCTTAGTGCAGTCCCATTAAGGGTAGAAGTATAAGGGTATTTTACATCCCAGGTGCATGACTTTACATTTATCAATATCGAATCTCATTTGCCACTTAGCTGCCCAGATTGCCAGTTTGTCAAGATCATGTTGCAAGGATGCCACATCCTGGATGGAATTAATTGGGTGGGACAGTTTTGTGTCATCTGCAAACACTGATACATTACTTACAATACCCCCTCCCCATAGTCATTAATGAACAAGTTAAATAAAAGTGGTCCCAAAACAGAGCCCTGAGGGATCCCACTAAGAACCTTACTCCAAGTAGAGAATGTCCCATTAACAACCACCCTCTGTACCCGATTCTGTAGCCAGTTTCCTATCCATGTGCAAACGACTTCATTAAGCCGAACAGACCTTAGTTTAGAAAGCAGTCGTTTGTGGGGTACTGTATCAAATACTTTGGCAAAATCCAAATACATCATATCTACTGCTCCCCCCCCCACTGTCCAGAATCTTACTTACCTCATAAAAAGCAATCGAATTTGTCTGACATGACCCTATTCTTCATAAAGCCATGCTGATTGCTGCTCATAATGCCATTCACTAGGACATAATTGTGAATGTGATCCCTTAACAAGCTTTCAAATAATTTGCCCACCACAGATGTCAAATTTACTGGCCTATAATTGCCAGGCTGAGATCATGATCCCTTTTTAAATACTCGAATTACATCAGCTTTCCTCCAATCCATAGCTACCATACTAGATGAAAGAGAGTCTGAGAAAATCAGAAATAGAAGCTGGACTAAAACTAAACTAAGCTCTGGGGGGTGTATTCCATCTGGCCTTGGTGCCTTATTCACATTAATTTTAAAAAAAGCTTTATGAACCATATCCTGAGCCAGCCACTGACTAGCTGAGCCAACAGTGCAGTTATGAGATGAGTCTGGGAACTTTTATTGCCTCAATGTATATTTGTTTTTTGCACCAGACATTAAATGATATAACATTATGGTCACTATTACCCAGGGGTTCAATCACTGCACATTTGCTATAGGTAACTTCTGGGTCATCACTAGATACAATATAGCATTTTTTTTTGGTTGGCTCCTCAACAACCTGTGCTATAAAATTGTTATACAACAAGTTCATAAAAGTGTTCTCATTAACTGTCCTAGCAGTAATGTCAGTCAATATCTGGGTAATTAAAATCACACATTATCATTACTTTCCCCAAACAAGCAGCCTTTTCTATTTGCATGAGGAATTTAGCCTCCTCCTCTTCACTTACATTAGGGGTTCTATAGCATACTCCTACAATTAATTTGTTGGACTCTTTACAATCAGTGAAGAACTCCACCCATAAGACTTCTGCACTGTCATTTTCTAATCACCACCTCTTATAGCCTTATGTGTAGCACCATGGGTTCTGGAGAAAAGTTATTTTGTTTCTACTGTACTGTATTACTGTATATGGCTGAAATGACAATAAAATCCACTTGACTTGACTTTATATTAGCTTTTAAATCCTGCCTAACAAACACACATACTTCTCCTCCTTTTCTATTGCCTCTGTCTCTCCAAAACAAAGTATAGCCACTGATATTAACTGCCCAGTCATGTGACTCATTCAGCCATGTTTTGACCACACCAATCACATCATATTTCCCTTCCAGCCAGGGGCATAACTACAGAGGAAGCATACCCTGCGGCTGCAGGGGGTCCCATGAGGTGTTGGGAGCCCATGAGGCCCAAATTAATGAGATATTTTAATATATTGCTAAAACAGGACAACCACTTTATATTTTGGGGGCCCTAAAATTATTTTGTTGTGGGGCCCAGTAACATCTAGTTACACCACTGGCTCCAGCACCTCCAGCTCTCCCATTTTATCAGTCAGACTCCTTGCATTTGCAAACATACATTTTATACTTGTACCATAATTAACATATGACATGTGGGCCTCCCTTTCCTTAACAGCACCCCAAGCATATCTCCTCCCCCATTTTCCCTTCCTTTGCCCACTACCTCATCTAACCTGTCTTCTACTGAGTCCTTTACTGAACCCCCCTACGCCTAGTTTAAAATCTCCTCCAACCCTCTAACCATCTTCTCCCCCAAAGCAGCTGCACCATCACCATCATCATGGTCACCTGTGCATGGACAGCTTTACTTACATATCAGACTTATGTAGCCACAACCTTTCTTATATCTTCCCTGTGCTGTCAGTAATGTTATTATCACCATTTCTTGTTATGTCTTTGTATGTTCAGAGAAATTAACTTATGGATACATCATGTTATTTGTTAATAGGACATAAATGGGAACCAAAACATTGTGGTCAGAGGTGATTTTAACATTGTCTTCCTCATTATGTGTCACATTTGCTTTTCTATTACCTACTAATGGTCATGTCAATAAACCCTCACTGGCTTTGCACCCCATTACCTTATAAATGTTCCTTTTCCTAAAAGTAATATGATTCTTGCTGAGAGTTTATGGACCTTGGTTTGTGCATATTATAAAGGGTCTTGTGTTAGTCTCTATCACTCTGTTTGCTCTTTCATTCCCTCGCCTTGGCCTGCAATTATTATTTTTCAGCTACAGTACAGGTCAGGGAACTCTGAGTATCATTTGTGTTTTAAAAGGGATACCCACTGCTGTAAAGTATTAGGATATTAGAAATCACTAAAGAGTTCTGTGATCATATAAAGACACAAGGCGGCAGGCTGAGTAATACAGGGTACTTTGATTATCACTTATGTATTATAAGGGTTAATGTACCCTAAGGATATTGGAAGTCACTGAGGGGTTCTATGACCATTTGAAGCCACAAGGCTGCAGGCTGAGTTATACAGGGAATTCTGAGTACCATTCATGTAATATAAGGGATAATGTAACCACTGCTGTAAATTATAAGAGTTTTAGACACAGAGGGGGTTCTGTGTGGGTGACTTGAATTGCATTGCCATCACAGGCAACATTTATAGATTTTGCTTCATTTGTTCAATTTAATCTACTAATCTCATAGCGATATAATTAACATTTTATTTAAACACTTTGTTGTTAGTACAATACACACTGAAATTAAACAATATAAATCCGGGGCTAGGTTTGTGAAAGATAAAAGGATCTCTGTCTCTATTAAGAACAATTTAAAAGTGTGTTACAAAATCACAGTGAAGGTTGAACATGAAGTACAATGCGGCTTTGTTGGTGAAGACATTTCAATAAGCAGTGAGACTGATGTTGTCTTTTTTTTTTGCTGTTCTGTATCTCACAATTTTAATTATCATTTTCGTTAATCCTCTACTTATCAAAAAGACAGAGGAG
The DNA here is from genome assembly GCF_017654675.1 of Xenopus laevis. NCBI lineage: Eukaryota > Metazoa > Chordata > Amphibia > Anura > Pipidae > Xenopus > Xenopus laevis. The sequence goes on along the minus strand of NC_054388.1, from coordinate 49,800,111 downwards.
GAACTGTAATGTTTCTGCTGTAACAGCTGCTTATTACTGATACACTTGAATTGATGAAATCTCTTGTGGTTCAATTAGGATCCTTCAAAGGAGCTGCCATCAAAGCTGTACTGACCTTGTTTATTAGTAGGGGTTTAACTTTCTAATTATTTCCCTAGGGCAGAGAGTTATGGGGTACGGTTTTATTAAATCACACACAGCTACACTTTAATCCTTTGTTGCTGGACCACAAATCCTGGAATACTTTACTATTATTGAGGATTAAAGTATGGAAGGTTCTGTAGTCCTGCAACATCGCTTGCAATATTGCTCATAACAAGGTTACAGATATATAGAAACATTGGGGTAACAGTCACCCTGCTCTAGCTCCAGGGGTACCCTGGGCACAAATAAGAACTCACCCCAAATCTCACCCTACCTGGCCTTCAGGCTGGGCCCACTTAGCTCATAACAAGATTACAGTATATAGATACATTGGGGTTATAGTTCAAGGGCACAAACAATAACTTTTTCAAAATGTATATAAATGTACTTTTTTCTTTAGAACTAGTCTACTTTAGGAAACGTTCATGTACAAAAACAAACTTTACTCATCATAGGTGAGTGACTTGTTTATATTTCTTATTGCTCATATCGATACCTTGAGATCAGTTTCTTTCAACAGTCTAAGAGATCACATGGTTCAAATGGATTTATATACAAGCATGCTTACATGAGACTAAGGGACAAATTCACTAAAGCGCTACTTCGCCAATTTACTAACGGTCGCTGGCATAAATTCGCTAGCGAAGCGGACCTACTCTAGCGCTACTTCGCACCCTTACGCCAGACGAAGTTGCGCTTTGGCAAAGGGTCAATGTAACTACGCTAATTCACTAACTTGCGCATTTTACTGAACGTTACCTCTTGCGCCAGACTTGCCTTCGCCACCTCAGACCAGGCGAAGTGCAATAGAGTAGATAGGTATTGCTTCAAAAATAGTTGAAGTCCCAAAAAACGCTGGCGTTTTTTCTTTTGGGTGATATGCTGAAAAAGATCGTAAATTTTTTTGGGGGTACCCTCCTTCCCCCCTACATTTCCTAATATATGGCACCTAAACTATACAGTGGGCACATGTATAGGGCAAAATAACAACTCTATTTTATTTTATGAATGTTTCCCATGCTTGTGTAGTGTAATGTATTTGCTGCTACATATACGTCCATTCAACTTTAACTTGGCGCAGTATGCAAATTAGGCATCGCTAGGGTAACTTCGCTTTGCTTGACTAATTAACGCTAGCGCAAATTGGCTACCGTTCGCCTCCCTGAGCGCAACTTCGGATTTTAGTGAATTAGCGGCGCCCTGGCGAAGTGCGGTGAAGGCGTCGCTAGTGCATTTTCGCTGCTTAGTGAATTTGCCCCTAAGGAACTTATTATATAGTGCCCATGTGTCTTTCTGCCTATAATTCAATTCACTATTATGATAGAGATGCCTTTTTTAATAAATAATAACATTTAAATACATTCAACCAATTTTCCCATTTCAAAAGTTCATATATAGTTAATATATTCCCTTTTGTCATTAGTTCTTTTTCTGTATTTATGCTTAATTCATGCATTGCTGTTTCCCATTGTATAGTGGATCTGGTTTTCAGAAAATATTTATGAAGGGATTTTCTCAAACTTTATCACCTTGTCCTTTAAGTTGCACCATTGTAACCCAAAGTGGAATAAGAATTGTTAAGGAAAATGTAAACCTTTGCAGTGATTTGAAAGACTGATCCTGGCCAGTTTGTTAGACAGACTTTACAGTTATTTAATAATATCTTTTTTTAAGAAGCTACTGACTTAAAAATATCGTTAATGTTTTTAAAACTATAAAATCAGGTTACATAGTGAAACAACTTCCCCTTTAATTCACCATTTGCTGCAAAGAAAAGTCCTCTGCTGATCATGCTGCTCTTAATGATAATAATAATCATATGATTGTAGTGATAGTTTTTATTTAGAGACACAGACAAATTGGATTCACTCACCAACAGAGGGACATTGTATCTTTTGTAAATCTGTAAGGTTTTTTAATCTTGTCCCCGTGGCCCCTGATCGTGCCACTCTCCTAAAGGACTATCATTAAATCGGCCCAAACTCTCATTTCCCGCAGAATTTTCTGTCTCGCAATAAACCAGACTGGACAGAGCTAAAATTACTAGTGACCTTCCCCGTGCCTCCTCCTGCTTTATTACCCAGCCCTGGCAGATTGTCAGAGATAAGCTTATTACCCAGGGACAGAGACAAAATATGTGATCGCTCCTTCCTGGAGCCACAACCCAACTTTTTTATCAATCCTAAAATCTCACAGCTATCTATTCTTATGAAATAGGAAATGGTAGCATTAGAGAGGTGTCTAATATATAGAGATAGAAACAAGTGGAAAGTGTTGGAAGGGTTACTGCCTGCTCTGCTCTCATTTCCCCTGCAGAAATAGGGAAGAAAGTTGTTGGGGAGCAGGACCATTTTAGAGAGGGAATTTGTGACAGTTCTGTGTGTGGGGGTGCTGTTTCAGTACCCTATATTGACTAAAGGGACTTAGTTAATCTTTAACTAACATATACATTTTATTCATTTGAGACCGGCTAGTAAATAAAAAAGACAAGTGACAGATTCAGCCAACAGTACTAGTAGGGGTCAGTACTTGAGAAGAAGCACACATACAGACCTCAATGGGATCCAGTATCAATGGTTTAACCAACAAATAAAATGCATTATAGGCATTTTTATGAGCACTGAGCATATCACTGCTGAGTATCTGGGCTGCCACTGCCCGGACTCCCAAATAAACATTAAAAAATAGTTTTGTTTCCTCTGTGCAAGGGAATCAATAAAGGCAATGGTGGTAGGAAATCATTAGCATTATGGGTTTTTTTCTCTTAACATGAAAAATCAATAGAAAGGACGGGTCCAGATTCTTAAAATATCACATGTTAAAGAGAATTGGGTCCTGCAGTTTGAAAGAGGCTACCACGACCTGCACTGATTCATCCAACCAGGGAAGTCGAAGGTCTATGCCTTTCTCAGTTATGCCAGGGAGGACCAATGTTATAGTAGTACGGTTTAATTCTGCAACAGATATAGGCTTATAATATATGCATTGTGTTACATTGTTGTACTTTAATGCATATATATATATATATATATATATATATATATATATATATATATATATATATATATATATATATATATATATATATATATATTGTGGGGATTTGCTCAATTGGTGGCTGCAGTGCTTGCATAACAGGAAGGGATCAGCAAGTGGAGTTTGTAAACAGGACTGGGCCTGCTCGTTTATTCAGCAAAATAACACAGTTCAAGTGTAAAATGAAAACAGCTTACTTCAGCATGGCATAAATACAAACAGTCAGGAACTTTCAATGCCTCCTTACAAGCCCCAGTACCTCTCCCAATGAGTGTGGCTGGCTTGGTTTTAGGGAGCCTGATCTCTCCTCTCAGTGCTTCCCCCTTCTCACTGTTCTGAATTGTAACACTCCTTTTACCATTCAGTCAGCTGAACATGCTCCTGGCACAAAATCCGTAATGGACCTAGGAATGGAAGCTTCATCCCACCCAATGCTCTACAAAGCCTCCGGACTCCAGGACCCAGACCAGAGATTCAAAACAACTCGGAGAAAACCCATAAGCTGGTTTTCTCCCGATATCTATCTCCCAATATCTATTCCCTGGAGCCCCTCACCATGTCACAAACACAAACTTTGTCTCCATTGCGTTAGTGAGCAAGTTGCAGTTAACTTTGTCAGACTGGTGATGGCATCACTTCTTGCATACCAACATGGGTGGTATTAATAATGGCATGAGTGTATGATTGGCACAAGTTATTTATGGCTAATGACACAACATGCCTTGGCAGTGGTTGTTGTACTTCTTCACTTCAAGCCCCCACTTGGAAGTCCAAAGGTTACAGATATAGGAACAGATGTCCCCAGATCATACCCTAACTGACTTTCAGGCTGAGTCCTCCATGCCACTAATTCAAGCCCTCAAAGGACCAGCCCCACAGTTTGGCACCACTATGCTATGGCTATGGTAACCCTGGAATTACTGCCCCCTTCCAGAGTTGCTTTGGGTATATGTTATTTTAGACCCACACCCAGCAATCACCTGTGTACCATAAGCCCGACCTGGACCTGCTTACCCACATTTTCATCCCCATGATGTTCCACCCAAAACACTCCTCACAAAGCACCAGCCAGAAGTGACATCACACAATCCAGAACAGGCGTCATGCTGATCAATTTTACAAATATATGTTTCCCTCATTCTCGCACAAGCAGATTAAAAGAAATTGCTGCCACAGGTAGGGGTCTGATCTAGGGGAAAACAGAAGAATAGTTATGTGCCTGGCACCTCTCTACCTTTGCACCCTAGGCACGTACCTCTTCTGCCTATCACTAGTTCCGGCCCTGAAAAGATGACCATCCTTATATTTCTACAGCTTCAAAAGAAAAAAAAAAAAAAAAATACATTGACCCCTAAAAAACATATTTTGTACACATCCAAAATGGGTAAAAGCCCTACTTTCTACTCCAAAGTACCATATTGTAAAGCTTTCATAAAAACTCTAAAAATCATCTCAAAGCTTGCACTCAAAAAGATCTTATCTCCCACATAAAACACACAAATATGATTGCCAGAGATCTACTGAACAGTTTGATACCCAATGCACATTGATTTACCAAAGTATGTGGCATGTATAGGTGATATAATAAAAATAGTGCATGTGAATTTTAATTGCAGACAATCTAGCTGCTGACAGAAAAAGTATCCTGTTTTTGTATTATGTATTGTAAGACTCTATAAAGGTAAGAAATCCAAATCCAAAGTGGATACAAAAGGTCTTCCTACTCCAAACTACAGTCTAAATTCAGTACGAGCTGTACCGACAGACACAATAGACAGAGTCAAGAAGTGGAAAGATTGATGTTTTGGAGTCGGAACCCTCCAGTGCAGAGGGAGACTGCTGTACTGTTTCGATAAGATGACAAATGACATGGTATATCTATTAATCAGCACTTGTAATAACAAGCTGTTTGTAATTTGCTTGCCCATCACTTTCACAGGCAAGAAAAAAGTTTAATTTCCAGTTACTTAAAAGTAACTCTGGGAACTCTGAGGTTAATAATATCAGGCCACTTGCTCTATATTTACTTTTAAAGCTGCAATACAAGAAAACAGGGTTTCATAACATTTCAATCCAATGCTCAGTAATCAAATGGGATTCCATGTGACCTATTTTTGGGTCACAAATCTCTGTATTAATAAATGTATTCTTTAAGCAGGTCTGACAGCAGGTAATCAGGGAGATTATGTGGCATGCAATTTGGCTGCTACTTCTCTTTCCAATAGATGATGAGAAGCAAATGAAATCACAATGGATTTCTGCTATATCATATTAGTAGGGAACTCTGATTAAAGGATTTATCAAGCAGAAGAAGAATGGAAAGTCGTGCCAAACAGATCTTATACTGGAGAACCATCTGATTTGTGCCTCTGTGACACAAGCTGTAAATATTGTTCTGTAGTCTAATAATATATTGTGCCCTTACCAACAGGAGGGCTGAGAATATAGGAGATTATAGCTTCTACAGATAGCATACAAGATGATAATTCCTTTTTCTGTAGGGAAATTGAGAGCAGAGCAAGTAACCCTTTCAACTCATTTCCCTTGTCTCAGTCCCCATTTATTAGACAGCTATCCAGTCCAACCAATCCCTATTTCTTTAGGGGAAACAAGAGAAGAGCAACATCTAGTAGAATTAATTCAAAGGCAATTGGACATTTAGATTTTTTCTTGAAAACATTTCAACACTCATCTGAGTGACTTCTTCAGTTTCAACCCTTGAGGGTAGTAAAGTTGATGTAATCCAATCACAATGGTTCCATTGAATTTAAGAAAGGTGTTGGCTGAAGAGTGTGATCCAGTCACAATGGTGCCATGATTTTCATCGATGTTGGTGTTAATCGTTCAATGTACATGACTGGAAGTGTGAATTGTTATGAAGCCACAGGGGGAAGGATGTCAAATCGGTATTCTACGTTGACAAGTGGTGTCACAGACCCCTGCCCCTAAAACTCATTTTGGGGAGACTACCCTATAATTGGTTCAGTAGAAGACGGCCAGAAAACTTGTGGATTACAGAAACCATCTTCGGTTTAACTAAGATGCTGATATCAGGGAATTATACCATGCATGCTACGCCTGGGTTCTTCGATAAAAGGCCACAGGGCCAAATTGATCGCATTGCGAATAGTTTTTCCGTTACCGACTTTTATTACATTGCCCCCATAAATGTCCAGTTGCCTTTGAATTAATTCTACTAGATACTGTGGCAAATTCACTAAAGCGCGAAGCGGCTAACGCTAGCGCAAATTCACCAGCGTGGCGTCATTTCGTTACTTCGCCGATTTACTAACGGTTGCTGGCGTAAATTCGCTAGTGAAGTGGACCTACTCTCACACTATTTCGCACCCTTATGCCAGACGAAGTTGCGCAATGGCGAAGGGACGTAACTACGCTAATTCACTAACTTGCAGATTTTACTGAACGTTACCTCTTGCGTCAGACTTGCCTTCGCCACCTCAGACCAGGCGAAGTGCAATAGAGTAGATAGGGCTTGCTTCAAAAAAAGTTGAAAGTCCCAAAAAATGCTGGCGACTTTTACTTTTTTAAAGGTGATAGGCTGAAAAAGATCGTAAATTTTTTTGGGGGTATCCTCCTTCCCCTCTACATTTCCTAACATATGGCACCTAAACTATACAGTGGGCACATGTGTAGGGCAAAATAACAACTCTATTTTATTTTATGAAGCTTTCCCAGGCTTGTGTAGTGTAATGTATTTGCTGCTACATATACGTCCATTGTACTTTAACTTGGCTCCGTATGCAAATTAGGCATCGCTAGCGAAACTTTGCTTGACGAATTAACGCTAGCACAACTTCGCTACCGTTCGCCTCCCTGAGGGCAACTTCGTATTTTAGTGAATTAGCGGCGTACTGGCAAAACTTCGCCTGGCGAAGTGCGGCGAAGGCGTCGCTAGCGTATTTTCAGCGCTTAGTGAATTTGTCCCACTGTAAATCATGAGCTGGATAAATGAGAATCTTCATAGACATTTTCCTACCCAAGAGCAGACCAAGCAGTAACCCTTCCAACACTTTCCCCTTGTCTCTGTCTTTATATACAGTATTAGGTACCTATGTAGTACTTTATCCCCCATATTTAATAAAAGGCACTAAGTTTGACCAGGAGTATTTTCCCATAGCAAGCAATGAGATGTTTGCTTTTAAACAAGTCACCAGTAAATGCTATCAAATGAAACCATTGGAAGAATGGAGATTCTAAATTAAAGGAGAAGGAAAGCTACGGAGGCATTTTATTGCCAATAGATTAGCCACAATAGTGCAAGCTAGAATGCTATATTTATTCTGTAGAATGTTTTACCATACTTGAGTAAAAATCTCTAAAAACTCTCTGTTTGTTTAGGATAGCAGCTGCAGTATTAATGTGGTGTGACATCACTTCCTGCCTGAGTCTCTCCCTGCTCTGGGCTCAGATTACAGTAGAGAAGGGAGGGGGCGGGGGAAGAGGAGCAAACTGAGCATGCTCTTGCCCAGGGCAATGAGGTTTAAGCTGAAGGCAGGAATTCTGATACAGAAGCCCATGTGTACACAATAGAAGGAAAGAAATGCAGTGTTTCTTTTGACAGGGGACTCAGAGCAGCATTACTTTGGGGGTTTACTGGTATATTTAGATGGACCTTTCTGATAAGGCTTACTTAGTTTTAACCTTTCCTTCTCCTTTAAAGGACAAGATTACTGCTTTCCACGGTGGGTCCGGGTGCTCACGCCCAGACCTTCAGCAAAGGGGAGCAACACAGAGAAACTTCAGATAGGGATGCACCGAATCCAGGATTCGGTTCGGGATTCGTCCAGGATTCTGCCTTTTTAAGCAGGATTCGGATTCGGCCGAATCCTCCTGCCCAGCCGAACCGAATCCGAATCCTAATTTGCATATGCAAATTAGAGGTGGGGGGGAAATCGCGTGACTTTTTGTCACAAAACAAGTAAAAAATGCTTTCCCCTTCCCATCCCTAATTTGCATATGCAAATTATGGTTCGGATTCGGTTCGGTATTCGGCCGAATCTTTTGTGAAGGATTCGGGGGTTCGGTGCATCCCTAATATCAGATATCTATCTATTGCTACTAATCCCCTTTAACATTACTCAGTAGCGTATAATGACAGATGAAGCTATCTAGAAGGAGACCTTCAGCCAAATTCAGTATAGTGTTGCCCCAGGCCATACAATACTTCCATCTGATATTTATTCTGGTGCTGCAGGAGCCTCAGAGCATAGAAAAGAATCTATTGGAAATGCTTTTCTGAATTCACAATCCACTGCCTCGAAACTAAACCAAATTTGCAGCTTTGGCCACTTGGAGTCTGTAACACCGTCATGAGCCGACCATCTGCCTCCGATGATTTCCAAATATGAGTTCTCCTCATTGCTGATTAATATTAATAAAGGAATATCATGTTTTTGGAGATTTCCATTTGTCTGTCTGAGAGCCATTTGCTCCCCTAAAGTAAAGGGGAAATAAGACATCCTTTGTTATTGGAGCAGCATAGTGTCACCAGATATTATATCACTTGCAGGTCTTGACTGATATTAAAGCAATGTTTTAGATGTGAGAGTAGCTAGAGATATAATACCTGATTTATAGAATACCATCTATATGTCTGCTACTTGCCCACAGTGCCAGAGCAACCCGTCAAGCCATGGGTTATTTTTCTTGATTAATGAGAAGTTTAATTGGCTTCTTTCCCAAAGACTGAGTCCAACACTTAGCCCAGTCCTTATTTTTTATATAGACTTGGCACTAAAGGCATTGCATTAGTCAATTCAGGATGGTGAAGTGATGTTGACAATTACAAGTGCATCCTGGGTAAAAGAGATATCAATTTAGTCAGATTTTCACTCCCTAAAGTAATGAAATTGTTCACATTAATTCTGCCTGATAAGGACAACTAAAGGATAACTTGGTTCCCCCTAGAGGGCAACAAAGATTGTTCTGAGTAGAAACTGTGAGTAGCAGGTGGGTGAGAATGGGTGTGAGAGGCAGAAGGGGTGAGTGTGGGCAAGAGAGGGATGCAAGCAGCAGTGGGGGTACAAGTGGCAGAGGGGTATAAGCAGAGCCATTGTTATGAGTTGAGGGGGTGCTGGGCAAATGTTGTGCCTTCAAGGAGGGCTTGAAATTAATAGATGTCACAATCACTAGCCTGTGTCAGTTTCTATGGGATAGGACTGGGGGCTGTCCCATCAGGAGCAAGACAAACAGAAAATCCAGTCTCTATACCTGGATAAGAATTTAGGTGGAGACTGAATTCAATTTTACAGAGGTATAGAGCTTTCCTGACCATGGGAAAGAGAGCAGCCAAGGAGCAGAAAGTACAGATAATAAGAGCTCTGTACCTGAAATAAGAATGTTACATAAAATACTTAATTCACCGACCTTATAAGAAAATAAACATTTTCCTGTTAATAGTTGAGTATTTGTTATTCTGCATGTCCCATTAATTTCACAGCCTCCCAGCCACCTGGAAAGTATGGAAGCGGCTCTATGTCAGCACAGATTTTCAGGGAAGGGATTCATTCCTAATGTTTATCTTTGCATGTCTAATAAAAATGTTATTACTCTCAGCTATATCCATATATTCCTCCTGCTCTTTATTCTGAGGAACCTTTCCTACAATGTGCGGGTGATTATTTGCTCCACTTGAGCCTGACATTTAGTAATGGGGCTGCTACTGGACAGAAGTTTTTAAATGGACCATATCCCTGTGTGATGGTTTCTCATTTATTGAGAGTTTCCATAGCATTAGTGCGAATGTACTTAATGTGACCCAGAATCACTGCGCTGGGACGATCTGCTGGGCGTTCAGAATAACAGATATAGTCACATTTGTTCCCTTTTTTCCACAAAATGTTCTTTGTATTGAAAAGAGGAAAATGCAACCTTTTATTTTAAATGTAATTAAAAATAGTGATGTTTTTAATTTATATTAAATATTCTTCTTCTCTATTTACATAATTGTTTGCAGTGTGCCTTAGATGAACTTACCTATTATGTACCCAGACAAGATTCTCTGTGATTCTCTGGACTTCCTGCTCCTGTTTGCTCTCTTTCCCATGATTAGACATAAAGCTCCCTCTGGGTATCTAAGTTCCTTGTATAACTCAGCCTGCAGCCTTGTGCTTTTAAATGCTCACAGTAGGGGGTACATTATCCCTTATAATACAGGTGAAACTCAGAGTTCCCTTTATAACTCAGTTGGCAGCCGTGTGCCTTTATATGGTCACAGAACCCCTCAGTGACTTTTTAGATCCTTATAACTTACAGCAGGGGGTACATCATCCCTTATAATACATGAGTGATACTCAGTTTTCCTTGTATAACTCAACCTGCAGCCTTGTGTCTTTATACGGTCACAAAACCCCTCAATGACTTCTGATAACCTTATGATTTACAGCAGGGGGTACATCATCCCTTATAATACATGGGTGATACTCAGTTTTCCTTGTATAACTCAACCTGCAGCCTTGTGCCTTTATATGGTCACAGAATCCCTCAGTGACTTCTAATATCCTTATGATTTACAGTAGGGGGTACATGAACTGATTTAACTCTTATTATACAGTAGTGAAAACATTTCCTGCATGAACATACAGAGAAATACAAGTCTTATGTCTCTATTTCCGAGCTCAGTTTCTCTCACTGCACATGGCTTCCCAATTTACACAAGTCTCATTGTGACATTCATTTGTCTTCTTTTGGACCATTTTGGTTCAAGACCCCCCCCTTACCTGTAAACCAGCATTTGTCAAGGGACCCCTGAATCTCAGACACACTGTTATGGTTCCAAGCATTTGCTCCAATTTTACCCTAACTAATAATAAATTCGAGGATAACTATTTACTAATAGTCCAGGAAAATTCTGGCTCTCGGTACCACAGATGTTGGACAGCACAGCCCAATTGCATCAATCTAGTCCTAATGAATCCATCAGGGCTTACTGTCACCATCATCTAGTGCTTTCTTCATTGTGCTCTACTGTCACCCTCTTGTGCAGCTGTTGCTATTTCCCCCTATTGTTGCCTTCTAGGCCCTTCTGATTTATCTCCCCCTCTGAATGTTTCTGAGCATGTTGGTAACACAACGCATAGGCTCCTACACATAGAAAGCCATATAATGAGTTGTGCTTTTGCACAGCGCCAACATTCTTTTCATTCTTTACCAAAAGCATTTTTGCTCTTTTTTTGCATTATAACCTGGACATTGCTGATTCTAAATCAATATGTAGAATATTTGCTTTAAATCAATGAGTTTATGAGAATTTTAGAACAGAAGCACATTATCTCCAAGGGAGATGCAGCCACAATCTCAGCTGTGAAAGCTCCACACTTTACCCGCCAGCCCATGGATTTACCTTTGTTTAAATATAATTATATTTCCATCCATGTACGGTAACACTTCAGCCCATTTAATCCTGTGTGAAGTTGTCAGAGTCCGCGCTGTGAATAGTTTTACTATTGACTGAGACCTAATTCTTGAAATTTCAATATTTGCAGGTTTTTTTTTCCTGAGGTTGACAATTTAATCTCCACTGTTTTCATATGAAATTTTATTTCAATCTACATGTAAGTTATTCTTGTCAGTTCCTTTCCACTTACCCATAGAAGGACAGTAACTCTATTTATATAGTACCCAAATAATCTGTAAAGCAACCACATCAATTCCAGCCCCAGTGTGTCTTACCGTTATAGTTGGCCAATCAATCCAAAAGTACGGTATTATCCAACTGATCCAAACTGAGACTTGGTATCCATTGTGAGGCTTAAACCACAAAAGTCCACATAATAATTCAGACTACATTTTTTTTAAAAGCCCCAACATTTATGTTATGGCAATATGATTATTAGATCTGGCCCAGCCCAGCCCTTGCATAAAAATCAGACAAAGTTTATTTTTGTGGGCAATTTTTGGCTACAACCATGTCAAGCCCTACCCATGCACAATATAGAGGGGATTATTCATACAGTATTGGGTTGAGTGATATACACATTCCAGTTGATTATAAATTGTCCATTCAAACTTGATACACCAGAATTTGGGCAGATTACTCATTGGCTGGTCACTGTATAAAGTTTAAGGCATATGTGGCCATATTCATTGAGTCAATATACCATATATTGAGAGTTCGGCATTCCATACCAAACTGCTCCTGATAAAATGTAACAAATTACCTGAAAATTATCTCTTTATCCCCTTTTTTTCTATAGCGAGAGAGAAAAGCAACGCAAAGCCAGAAACCTTCATACCCTGTTATCATGTCTGAGCTGTCACATTGCTCAGCATCATTAGCACAATATGACAGCTCCAGCAGGAATTAGATTTTAATAGCCCATATATGAAGAGCATTAAATTGAATTTTGCAAATTGCCTCTAAACTACTTCATTTTAAGAGTTCTAGAAAATTGCAGGAGGTGGGAAGAAATGATTTTGAAGATCCACACGTAATGACTTCTGACTGCTATTCAGAGGTAGGTGCGTGACGGATTCAGCGCTTTCTAATATGGAGCACGACAGTTGTCTTTATTTCACTTGCAACGATAGGACTCAAATATGCAAGACTCCAGTTCAGTCTTTACAATGTCATGCCTTGTCTGATACAGTCTATAGGACACATTGATGCCAGGTGTACCCACCATAGTTGCTTTTGCTGCCCCACTATGTTTTATCCCTCTGCTGGCTCCCCATAGCTTTCATAATGAAAAATAACCTTCCAAGCCCACAAATAGTTTTTTTCCTCTCTACCACTATTCTCCCAAATCTTCACCTACTCATGATCTCGTGTTCTTCCCCACCATTATATCCTTCTATAAGACACACCTGAAAGAAATGTCTCTATTCCTAGAAATGACCCACATCCTTGCCCCAAGAACTTCCTAACTGGGCTGGCCCAAAAACGAATCGGTCCCTGAAGCATGAGCCCTGGATGTGATTTACACCCCAATGCAGTAATTCAATAAATGATTCATTTACTAAAAACAGATATTGCCATCAGCCATAGCCATCTCCAGCCAGCAGGTTTGTACCTGTAAATGTGCCTTTCAAATAAAAGGGTTGTGTAGTATTTGTGAGTCTTCCTCTGACCTTGTTTATATGAATCCGACCATCATTTAAAGCAGGGCAGTTGATTACCTAGGAAGAAAGTACACACTGTGACATGAATATCAGAAATACACTCCTCATGCAAAGGAAGCATTTTTCCAATTCAAAGGATGTAGAGACAGTCACATGAGCACTATGAAATACACTCTCCCATGTAAAGGAAGTAGAGACAATCACATGATACGGCCCAAACATCGTTTCTCTGGGCAAACAAGCCCACTAGGTTTGCTAGAGCCAAACTGTGGGCTCCTGTTGCCGAAGGGGGATTGGGACTTCCGCATTGGTATTTTTACTCATTGGCAGCTCAGATCTACTATATACATGGGTGGCTTCATCCAGATCCATATAATCTGAACTTTCCAATACAAGCCACTTTGGCAAGCTCAACAGGGTCACTTTCATATATTCCATTTCAGAAATCTCCTGGTCTACACACAACCCACCCAGTTATAATCACCCCATACAAAGCACTTAAAGTTTGCCATCTAGCATCACCCCTACTGTCGCCTCAGTTACCCCCATGGGGGAATTCTTTACTCCCACATCTGCAGCACATAGCAGAGTACAAAATATGGCCACAATGGGGTCTATGTACACTTGGGGACTTGGTTAGGGAAGAATTGGTACGCCCCAGGACCGAAATTAAACATTTCCAAACCCAGGAGCCTCTTCCCTGGTTCTCCTACTGCCAGCTTAGACAGGCCGCCACTACCCAATTTCAAGGGAACGATATGAACCTTACAACCTCTAAGATAGAATCAGCCATTAGATCCCCCACCACCAAGAAACTTGTGACCAGGCTGTACTCGATTCTCCTAGCTACTATTAAACCTCCATTTAACGCAGCGGGTGCAGTTTGGAGCAGAAGCAACTGATAGGGCCTATGACTACCTTGTCTCAACCAGAGATAGACTGATTCATTTCAAGATCCTACATATACTCCACTTAACCCAAAATAGGCTGTTCCGTATGAATAGAGCCTTAGAGGCATCTTACCTACACCTCATCTGGTCATGCCCCCAAATCCAAGCCTTCTGGTCTCAGGTTCTCGACTATATTCAGGACAAAACTGCACTTCCTGAAATAATAACCCCTCAGGTATGCATTCTTGGTGTAATAGATGACGTCCCCCCAATCCCCCACATTTAATGGCTGGTTGAACCTGTTCCAAACAGCACCTCCCCCCTATACAACTGACTTATACTGCAAGAGGGTGTCCACAGTATGGTGGGACTGGCTGGAAGCCACAGAGGAGCCTTAATGTCAGGGAGGGAAAGCAAACAGTGATATAACTATCTATACCATTTATTCAAGAGAACTAGGGGTCGCAAATACAGAAGTAAAACTGAATTAAAGTGTATACAAATGTACAGGATTCAAATATACTGTATTAGATGCTTATGCTGTACTGTCATAACTACAAAAAGACGAAACCACGTATGATATAATGTCTGTTTGTTTATTGTTATAAAATGCAAAATAAAAACCTTTTAAAAAAAAAATCACAGCTGTAACTTACTCCATTTTGTAACTACACTGCTGCACACCACTACACATTGTTTTGAAATAAAAATAAAAGCCTTTTTTCTTTTGACTATACTGTTCCTTTAATCGGCTGCTGGAAAGTTGCCATTGGCAGGACATTTTCTGTATCAATAAAATATAATTTGAAATATATTGTTTTATACCCTTCATTTCTTGCTTCCTCTCATACTATTTCCTGTTTTTGTATAATTACACTTATTTGGCTTATTTTTTTTTAATTTTACAGAATCTGCCTCAGATAAGGGAGGTGTAATTGTACATCACATATCTAATTATGTATTCGTTATCTCGCTGGCCAGGGTCCCATAACACCAATACCAGAGTCGCACAGCGCTGCAGATTATACTTCACAGGGAATAAACTATTACTGGTACCACAAGCCATTTTCAATGTCTGCAACAGAAACTCGAATGAAGGGGACATCATCAGCCAAAAATTGCCCTTTCTCTCATATCTCTTCTTCCTTTCTTTATTAACTCCTGACAAGAACTGGGCGCCTTTCCCTTGTTATATATATATATCCTATGTCATTGATGCATATATTTAAAACTGCTAATTAACCTGATTATGTGTTTAAAATCCTGCAGAAACAAAATGAGTGAGTACCAGATAAGATCTGTACCACTGTGACATAATGCTCTGTTATAGAGATAGCTAGAATCTCAGCCATAAAGCAGGACAGGACTGCTGCTTTCCCACTCATATGTATAAATACAAATATTCATAGAGGGAATGTTCTTTGCTGTACCCTAATATTGCACTGGGTAGCAGCTGTGGTTATAAAAACAAATTCCATTGCAATAGGAGCTTACCAGCTGCATCCGTTTTCCCTTATGTAAGACACAGATTCAGACAGCAGTGCAGAGACACAGTACGTTTTTCCTTTAGGAAACTTCACATTCAGCAACTGAAGACAAATGGCCGTAAGGTGACTCTCACAAGGTTACGCCGATCTAGAGAGAAACTAAATCTCTAATTTCATAGCCCAATGACTCAAGAATTAGATAAGTTTTCTCTGCAAACTGCCCTCTGTCTTATACCCCCGAACTTCAAAAATAACAGTAGACTATGGGTCTTTGGGGAAATCTGTAAAAAGTATTTTTGTGACACATTGTCTTCAAGGGGAACATCAGATGTTTCCATTTGTGCTAAATCTGCTTATACTTATTTGTATTTAGATTTTTCCTAAAAGTTTCTACTCTAAAGCTGTAAGTCCAGCCTGAAGGGTGACCATTACCCTAATGTTTCTATATACAGTATCTGTAACCTTGTTATGAGCTAAGAGGGCCCAGTCTGAAGGTCAGTTAGGGTGAGATTAGGGGTGAGTGCTTATTTGTGCCCTGGGTACCCCTGGAACTATAGCAGGGTCACTGTTACCCCAATGTTTCTATATATACTGTAACCTTGTTATGAGCTAAGAGGGCCCAGCACAAAGGTCAGTTAGGATGAGATTTGGGGTGAGTGCTTATTTGTGCCCTGGGTATCCCTGGAACTATAGCAGGGTGACTGCTACCCCAATGTTTCTATATATCTGTAACCTTGTTATGAGCTAAGGGGCCACTGTCACACTTTGACCCATTCAAACTGAAAAATATAAAGGCCATTGCTAAGATAACATTCTGATGTACCCCGGAATATGGCTATTGGGGGAACTCTCTTTATTCTTGCTAAGATGTACAGCAGTAAATAACTGATATTTTCATATAATTAATAGAACCTCGTTATGCAGGAAGCACATGCACCATATGTCGTCAAGGCCAACAAATTTAATGCCCGTGAAGCACCTGTTAGCTATGTGTTCATTAATGATCTCTGCCGTGCCAAGGACGCCCCTTTGGAAAGAGATTGTGCAGCACTCAATATGCAAATGATTTTGCAACACTGACTCGAAATTACTAAACACTCCAGCATCATGTTGGCAATTATAATAATTAATGGCATCTTTAATCAGCTCTGTCACAGTATGGCAACACCTGTGCGGACATGAAGCGATTAAAGCTCACAGTGAAGTGGACATTGATTGAGTGCATTATTGTAATGGATTCCATGCAACGAGATACCCCCACAACATCCAAAGTAAAGGTCAATTAAAACTTTACTGGTAGATGTGCAAATTGTAGAACACAGGCTTGTTAGTTACATTTACCTAATAATTGTTCCTTTCTTGTACAATAGCATCTGCCAGATTCCATATAATATAGGAATATAATTTTAGTGCCCAAAATGATATTTCTCTCTAATATAATTATCCTTATTTCTGTAAAGAAAAGGGGAGCAGAGTGGGCAGTAAATATTCCAACACTTTCTCTTTATTTCTGTTCCTATATATTAGGTACCTGTCTAGTGCAACCAATCCCTGTTTCTGTAGGGAAATGAGAACAGAGCAGGCAGTAACCCAACACTTTCCACTTGTCTCTGTCACTATGTTTTATGTGGGAATTCGCTCAAATGTTAGACTTTTAAAAACTAGAAAGGCAGCAACATCCAGGTAACTTTAAACAAAAAAAACAACTATTTTATTCAGAGTTTTCAAAAGACAAGTACCTTGTAACAGTGTGTAACTAGGGTTGCCACCTTTTCTGGAAAAATATACCGGCCTTCTCAGAGGCGGGCCAGGCCATCTGGGCATTCTAGGCAACCCAGTGGACCAGCTCACCGCTTCCCCCATTTCATGCATTCATGCACAGTGTCGGACTGTGCAGGTTGAACACCAGGAAAAAACCCGGTGGGCCCGGCCCTCATGGGCCCCCAGCTGCCCCAGGCCCACTTCCAGAGAAAAGGTAACGACATAGCTGTGACGCATCTTTCGCGTGTACACGGCATGTTCATGGAGGTGGGCAGGGAACTGGAAGTCAGGAGGGAGCCCTGGGTTGCGTCTTTTGCGCGCACATGGCATGTTCGTGGAGGTAGGCTGGAGGTCAGGAGGGGGCCCTGGGGACTGGTGGGAGGGGGGGCCTGGTGACAGCAGCCCCAGTGGGCCCCGGGCCCCCCAGTCCGACCCTGTTGGCACAGACGCGGTGACGACGAGCGGCGTTCACGCATGCACAGTGATGCAGAGCACCGTTCGGTTATGTGTGGTGTCGTCAAGCGCCGTTCGCGCATATGTGGTGAGGCCGAGCACCGTTCGCTCGCATTCAATCCTAGGTGAATCTGGTCTAGGAGTAGGCAAAAGAGGTAGCTGCCCAGCGCCCCCTAATCGTTGTGCCCTAGGCAGCTGCCTCTTCTGCCTACCCATAGTTCCGGCCCTGGGCCTTCCTATACAATTATCTTTTTTCTCTATTAATAACATTGGGATGAACCATTATTTTCACTGGCCAGGCCGGGAAAAACCCCGGCCAGGTGGTAACCCTATGTGTAACAAAAACTACAATAACTTAGCTTGTTTGCTCATTAAGCAGAACAGCCTGTTCAACTGGCAAAGTTACAGGTCCTGCATCATACAGCAAAGTTTTAGCCCCACTTAGGGTAGACCCTATATCCGTTTAATCTGACCCTTCCCAGAAAACTCCCCTCCCCCAGGTGGTAACATCACTCATCATACCTGCATTCATTATATTACATGCTGATTGCCCCCAGCTTCCTACCTTCCCATTACAGTTTTTCCAGATACTGTGCCTAGGGTTGCCACCCGGCAAAATACCTGCCAAGGCCGGGGCCGGTAATACAAATTTACCGGCAATGTAACTGCCGGTAAATTTGTAATACGATCAAAAGGAGCCCTCGGCCTGCCCCCAATCCCCTGCAACTTACCTTTTCTTTTGCCTCTTCTAGCGTCCGTGGTGTCCGTGGCGTGGCCCGACCCTTTTGACGTCACGTCCCGTCCCTTTGAGGCCCCGCCCCACAGCAGCCGGTAACATTTTTTATAGGTGGCAACCCTAACTGTGCCACAATTATGATGGCCATACAGGGGCAGATTAAAGCTGGCGATATTGGTCCTTTAGAGTTAGACCAATTTGGCAGCTTATCTGCCCGTGTATGTGGACTTCCGGCGGGTCATCCCGATCTATATCTGGCTATCGACCCGGCTGAGCCCATTGCACCTAGTTGTAATCTGATTAAAGTTTGGAACATAGCCCTGCGTTGGTGGGCATATCGGGGAATGATGTCGCCAAATGAGCGGATCTTATAGTGTATGGCCAGCTTTAGGCATCTAGTGTGACCAATCCCTATTTCTGTAGGGAAATGAGAGCAGAGCAGGTGTGTAATCTGATCTCTCTGCATGACCAGCAGAAGCCCAGGATCTTGTGGCTCTTTTGAGCCTGCTTCACTACTCCAGGCCCAGGCTTTCGGGCCTAGCCTGGAGGAAAGTTTGCAGCCTGATTCAAGATCTAAAATCTCAGAGTTTGAATCTGTGGAACAACTGTCAGCTGCTGGGGGAGCTTCCCAGGCAGTGAGTATGGAGGAGTCCCCAGCTGGATCCCACAGACATTGTGGTGCAGTGGAAGCCCAGGCAGGTGAGAACAACATGGAGCCCCAGGCCCTGCAACCTGCCTGGCAGAACTCAGAGGGGAGAAGCAAGGGGAGCACAAAGCCTGAAGCTGGAGGTGACGGTGCAGAAGTGAGGAGGAGTGAGAGGACAAGGCAGAGACAAAGAGGTGCAGTTGATCTGACCCCTGGGGCAGCTGAGGAGAAGGAGAAAACTCGCACTTTAAGATCTGGTGGAAAAACTGTGAGTAGTAAATCTTCTTCTGATAAATGTAAGAAACTCCAGCGTTCTGCCTCTGTGGGTGTTTTACCTGATGTCACTGCAGTGAGGGGAGAAGGCACATTGTGTGGTAAAAAGCAAGGTGGGGTTAAAGCTGTGTCACAGTCACCTGTGAGGAAACTACATCTCCCAGCATCCCCTGTAAGCCTTGCATCTGGCAGCCAAATCAGGCTGAATGACTGTGATGGAAATGCAGGGGTTAATGCTGTGTCTTACTCACCTGTGAATAAAGAGCTGGATCATCCAGGTTTCCCAGCATCCCCTGTAAGCCGTGACTCAGGTAGCCAGATAATTGCCTCTGATTGTGATGTTGTGCCAGAAACTCCCCATGATGTCTGTACAGCAAGGGAAAGTACATTTGGGAAGGGAAAAGCTGCAGCTGTGAGTCAAACTGGAAGATCATTGTTGTTGCTGCTGCTGAGCTTTCTCTTACTGGGGAGACTAAACCTCAGGATTCAGCAGGTAACGACACACCTGCACCCAGTCCAGCAATTAACCCTGTAGCTGCCAAATCTGCACCTGATCCTGCCTGTAACACTGACATATCTGATGATGAATTTCAGTTTTCCTGTGAATCAGCTCCTGCCTCAGGTGCATCTGCAGCTCTTGTGGTACGTGCAAAACAGCCCCCCAAGTTCCCTACTGCAGAGAGCCCCCCGGTGCCCTGTCCTGAGGATATTCCAACTATCATTAATCAGCTGACACAAGCCTATAATGAAAAAAAGAAGAAAGAGGCAGAAATTGTGGCACAACAAAAGCTGATCAGAGCTGCAAATAAGAACAAAAGAGGAAGACTTGAGCTGGACATGATCGCCCTTAAAGGGGAACTCTTTGAGGTGGAAGTGTCTATTGAGAGGCTGCTGACTAAAGCGGGGCCCTGGAGGGAGCGTTTTGAAAACATGGAGAGATTTGAAAAGATGCAAAAGTCTCTCAAGCAGCAGGTTCCCTATCGCACCCGGAAGCCCAGCACTACCAGCTGTTCTGCTTCATCTGATACAGAAGGGGAATTTAAAAAGCCTGAAGCCCCAAGCAGGAGTTTGAAGAGAGCGCCACCAAAAGGCAGAGGAAGTGAGACCATCGACTGGCAGCATATGGCGTTTGATGTAAAGGATGTTGACGAACAAGAAAAGGAGAAGCAAGACCTAAAAACGTATCCCCAAGTTACATCAGTGACCCCAAAGAGCTTCATCCTAACTCAGGAAGAATTTCCTCCATTGTCACCAGGAGTGAGACAACAAGAACCATCACAGAGCCAGAGGCCACAAGAGGATGTTATTCCAGCAATGGAAGTATCGTCCAATCAGTCAGCTGCAAGTGGCGTGTCTGGGGTGGTGCATGGAGATGAGTCCGGTGTGAATGCTGGCGTGTCTGTAGCGGTGCTTGGAGAAGCGAGTGCTCACAGTGACCCAGTGGTGATGGGCGCACAAGAGGTGTTGGTGATGGGTAATAAAGAGTCTGGGAATACTGGGCATAAAAAAGTACAGCAGGCACATGGTACTGAGGGCCAAAAATCTACTGAGCAAGCTACATCTTCTGGGGACCCTAGAGCTTCATCTTCTGGGGTGGACCCTAAAGCTTCATCTTGTGGGGTAGACCCTAAAGCTTCATCTTCTGGGGTAGACCCTAAAGCATCAGGAAGGTTTTGGGAGAAAAGGAGATTATTCCCTGCAGGTGAAGGGCCCTCCTTTGGTGGTCAGGCATTCCGTAGGAAAAACTGTTTCAAGCTGATGTGGGAAGGGAACATAGAGAATGCCCCAAAAAGAACCTACATTATTAGGAGACTGCTAGAAGGGTCCGCTAAATTTAAAGCTAGTACTGACCTGGAGGCCTGTATTGTACAATCTGCTACCGAATGGGATGTGAGTTTCAAAATCCCACAGGGGTTGGATGCTTTTTGGCGGCTTTTTGAGACTCTAAAAACACAGCCTGAATGGCAGAATTTTGAGGCCATGCCAATATCTAAGCCAGAGATAAAGAACATCACTATCATTGTTAAAAATGAAGGGGTCCCTGTGGATGATGTGCTCACGTGGCTGAAGCGTCAGTGCACAGTCCTCTCCCCTTTAGCCCGTGTCCTTGAAGATGATGTGTGGACAGGGGGCTGGAAAACTGAGGTCAAGCTTACGGTGATTAATAACATCCCCCAACATCTGCCCAACACATTTTTCATAGGCAAAGAAAAGTGCATCTGCTTCTATGCTGGCCAGGCCAAAAGATGCTTTAAATGTGGATCACTCAATCACCTGGCCAGTTCCTATGCTGTTGAGAAGTGTATCCTCTGTGGGAAAATCGGCCATACAAAGAGATTCTGTAAGGACATAAAGTGTAACCTGTGTGGTAATATGGGACATCCTCACCGCTTGTGCCCTATGGCCTCTCATAATAAAAATAGGAATAGTCTTGTAGTGGAAAATCAGGTAGTGCAGGAAGAAGACCAACTGTTGATAGAGGCTGTTCATGAGATAGAAAACCAGCAGAGAGAGGAACAACAGCAAAGGCACGAGGGCACAAAACCTAACCAACTCCAACAGAGAGAGAGACGAGAGGATCAGGATGGCGCAGGAAGGAAGGTACAACATCAGAGAGGGCAGACTCCTACTCACAGGGAGGTAGATCAGAGATCATCACCACAGCCATGCCCATCAGGAGCCACAAAAGGCCTCTCACAAACCATGATTGGCCCCATAATCGCCCCAGATCCAGACCCACAGACACACCCTCCAGGTACAGCAAGTCCTGAGCCCACCCAATGTATCAGTGAGACTCCTGTATCCGTGTCAGAGGAATCCCCCTACAAAAAGAAGAAAAAAAAAAG
This sequence comes from Xenopus laevis, assembly GCF_017654675.1. Taxonomy (NCBI): domain Eukaryota; kingdom Metazoa; phylum Chordata; class Amphibia; order Anura; family Pipidae; genus Xenopus; species Xenopus laevis. The sequence goes on along the minus strand of NC_054388.1, from coordinate 49,777,759 downwards.
AAAGGAAAACTTAAACATACTCTGCAAGAATCACAATCCCCAACAGAAGAAAACTGGCAAGTAGTTACAGGCTCTAGCAAAGCAAAAAAGACCCCTGGAGCCATGTGCTTTAGTCCAGAGACATCCAATCGATATTCCCAACTACAAAACGATGATTCGGATGAGGATGACTCTTGGGGGTCAAAGATGGAGAGGGAGGAATTTCAGAGAATAGATCGTGAGATCTCTCTGGAGCAGATGGAGGTACAGCAGTCAGCCACTAGGGACCAGGAGATAACCCCCAAAGGTAGTGGAGGCATCTCTGTGGTTGAGCCCATTTCAGCCTCTTTGGCTGACAAACCAGATAGGGCTGGGCTTGTTCCTAGTGTAGACCTGACAATAGATGAAGAGATAGTCCACCTTGGAGATGAGGATCCTATACCTGCAGGGGTCCAAGTTAAAAGATTTGGAGAAGGGATATGTGATGGTGAAAGTGAAGGGAAGAAGGCCAAAAAGAAAACAACTATTGTGATACTAAACTCTATAGTTAATATAGGTATGGGTATATAGAATTTTAATTAAAAGTAGGGAGGGGTGTGTGTATGGATGCTGGGTTTTCATTTGGAGGGGTTGAACTTGATGGACTTTGTCTTTTTTCAACCAATTTAACTATGTAACTATAATGGCTACACAACCAATTAGAATTTACACATCTAATGTGTGCAGCATCCGTTCGCCAAAGGCCAGGTTTTTAACTTTTTCTAGTCTCTCATCATCTGATGGAGACATATTTTTCCTTCAGGAGACTCGACTGACTACAAGGGCTGACCTTCAGAGGGCAGCTTCAGAGTGGCACCATGGGCCCTCATTCTGGTCAATAGCAGCTGAGCCATGTGGTGGTGTGGGGGTGCTGTTTAGATCTGAATTGAATGTTGTTGTACATTGACTTGTGGAAATCCAGGTAGGCAGGTGTCTCCTTCTTGACATCACAGCCAGAGGCAGGAAGATGCGCCTTATTAATATCTATGGGGCACAATCTCGCCAAGAAAGAAGTGCACTGCTGTCTGAGATGAGACAGTATCTCCACACTTCCCTTCCAGTGTTTCTGGCTGGAGATTTCAACCAGGTATTAAGGCCACAAGATAGGACAGGAACTAGAGTAAATAACTCTGAAGGCTTCCTTAATCGTATCATCCAGCAGGCAGACCTAGTGGATGTTGCTATCTGCAATGGTCGTGTTGGCAGGCACACTTACCATTGTGCAGGGAGGTCCAGTCGCCTTGATATGGCCTTTGTTAAGAAGGGGGAGTCATTCACTGATGTGCGTGAGCAGCCTGTGGAATACTCTGACCACTTTGCAGTTTCTTTCCTGTGGGGGGCTTCTTCCATCCCAAGTAGGGGGAGAGGGCTGTGGAGGCTTAGCACCAGTATCCTGGCAGAGGAGTCATCAAAGCGTATCTTTAAGATGCGTCTTCAGAGCGAGATTGAGAGGGTTGACTTTTATGACTCTGTGTCATCGTGGTGGGAGGATACCAAGGAGTCATTCCGAACTCTCTTCAGAAAGCTATCTGTACGTAGGGAGGGAGAGAAATACAAAAGATACCTGTCCCTACGAAAGAAGTTGGAGGCCTGTATTTCGGATGGGGTGGATGGGTCAAAGCTGAACCAGCTGAAGGCCGAGATCAGGCGGCCTCAGTACAGCCGGTACAGATCTTTGGTTCTGGAGAGGTATTACGGGAGTTTTCACTCGCCGGACCCTTTTCAGAATTATCGAGAATCTGTGGCCAGGAAGTTAGTGACCAACCTCATGGACACCCAGGGTAAGTTGCAGACTACCAGGGAGGGCATCCTGGGTGTTGTGAGGTCTTACTATGCCGACCTTTTCCGGAACAAGGCTTTGGATGGGGAAAGGCTGACTGACTTTTTGGAGGCGACCCCAAGGCCTGATATGTCTAATTTGGACTTTTCCCTTTTGGAAGCAGAAATCACAGAGGCCGAGGTAAGAACAGCTATTGACAGCCTTCATAAAAAGAAGGCGCCAGGCCCAGACGGCTTAACAGCCGAGTTTTATAAGACCTTTAAAGATGAGTTGGCCCCGGTCCTTGTGGAGGTCTTTAGAGACAGCCTGGCGGAGGGCATCTTGCCCCACTCCATGAGGGTTTCTTCTTTGATCCTGCTTTCAAAAGGTAAGGACCCGGAGCATATTGGGAACTGGAGGCCTATTGCCCTTCTCAATAACGATAGGAAGATTCTCGCAAGGGTACTTTTTGACAAACTTATTCAGTTCTCAGGCACGTTATTGTCAGGCTTTCAATTCGGCACGGTGAAAGGGCGGAGCATCTTTGGGACTCTTCTTACTATCAGGGAGACCTTAGAAGTATGCAAAGCTCAGAGCAAGGGCTGCTACATTGTCTCTTTGGATCAGGCCAAGGCTTTTGACCGGGTGAATCATCAGTACCTTTGGTCTACTTTGGCAAAGTACGGCATCCCGGGCAAATTTATCCAATGGCTGGCAGTTTTGTATGAAGGGGCCATAAGCTTCCCACTTGTCAATGGTTGGAGGGGAGATGATTTCAATGTGGAGTCTGGAGTGCGACAGGGTTGCCCCTTAAGCCCACTCTTGTACGTATTTGCCCTAGACCCATTCCTGCACAGTCTAGAGAGTTGTGGCTTGAGGGGTATATCGGTCCCCAGATGCCAGACATTGACATCCCTCGCCTACGCGGACGATGTGACAGTTGTGGTTTCCAGTCGGAAGGACAGGAGGCTGCTTAACGAAACCATCGAAAGTTACTCTGAGGCCTCTGGGTCAATGATTAACCGTGACAAGTCGGAGGCTTTTTGGACGTTGAACGGTGAGCCTGACTTCCAGCTCTCTGAATTTTCAACTGCCCCATCCCACATAAAGATCCTGGGGATAAAGTTTGGGAGGGAAGACAATTGCAGGCTAAATTGGGATGAGAAACTGGATGCCGGAACAGCAAAGGTCCAGCGATGGAAGGGATGGAGGCTGGCCTACAGGGAAAAGGTGAAGCTTATCAAGGCCTATCTGGTCCCTCTGTTTTTGTTTGTAGCGTACGTGTATCCATTGCCAGAATCTCTCTACGCCAGGGTCCACAGTCTGTTTTTCCAGTTGCTCTGGGGACACAGGCTGAATCCAGTCAAAAGGGGGATAACGTACCTGCAGCGGAAGGAGGGTGGTTTGGGCATGTTGTGCCCAGTGGCTTTCTTTGGGTCACTTTTCCTAAAGTTTAACTTTGGGGGTTTGGCCCAAGGAAATGATTCCTTGTGGGAAGTCTGTATCAGGAACTGGGTATCGCCTTTTGTAGGGACATGGTTTCAAGGCGGTAGAATGAAGAGATTTCGGATAGTACAGGGATCCCTCCCATCACACCTAGTTCTCGCTCTGAAGATTCTGAAGAGGTGGGATGTCAGGGTGGGTGAGCTGGCCACATCTTCCCGAAGGCAGTTGTATCACAGGGTGATCAGGGACTATTTTGCTGCCCCTCTTGCTCTTAGAGACTGTGTGGGTGACATCCTTCAGGAAAGCCTTCACTTTCTTAATGGCAAGAGACTCCCCCCTAAGTTTTTTGACAACTGTTGGCTTTCACTCCAAGGGAAACTTTATGTCCGGGGCAACTTAAATTATCTTAGTATTGGCAGCAAAAATTGCCCCTGGGAATGTGAAGAGGAAGAGACCCAGGATCACTTTCTGGTCAGTTGCCCTGTGACTAGAGATGTGTATGGTCAGTTAGCCACAGCTCTTAAAGTTCCCGCTCTGAAAAACTTGACCTATACAGAGTCAGCCTATGGGGTTTCTGTCAGGCAACATCTACTGGACCGTGAGACCCTTTACATTATCATTGCCTGCACACGATACCAGATCTGGCAGCATAGGTGCAGGAGATCCTTTGGCTTTGCTGGTGCTACTCCTGGTAACATTGTTATGGCAACTCTGGCTCAGTTGAGTTTCCTGAAGGAAAATGTGATTAGAAGGTCAAAGGCTAATGAAAAGCGATGGCGATGGGTGCACATTCCTCCGTAAACTTGCATCTTGTTATACGCTGTATGGAAACTGTTGTATTGGTATTGTCTCCCACACTCTGATACTGCTCTCCTTTTCTCCTCAGGGTGATGGCAGAGATATTGCACAGCACAATGTACAAGCAGAGAAATGTCCTGAGATTGTTCTTCATGCATTTCTGGAAGGGTGGGGGAGTTTAGTTATTGTTTTTGGGGTGGTGCAAAAGCCATATGGACAAAAACAAGACTTTGCAAGTTTGGCCTTGTAAATTGGTGATTTGGACTATTGCCTATGGACAGAGGGATGGACTCTGCGGGCAGGAGGGTGTATGGGTGGGCTTGTTCCTTTTTTGATTTTCTGATATGTTAACGTTTTGAATTAATGTAAGTGTATTTTTATAATAAAAATCCTTATATATTAGGCACCTATCTAGTGCTACCAACTCCTAGTTCTGGTGGCTGAACCTCACTGTCAATGTGCCGAAAGAATGAATAAAAGACTCTCAGCAATGTGCTTGGATAACGATTTTTCAGCTTTGTGACGCATTCCTGACTATTCAGTGGCATTTCCAGAAAATCTGAACCGGGCTGAGTGTCTGCTCCATCAGAGAGCCCATTTATCAAGTTTTTTTTTTTTGTTTCTTATCTAACATTCAGATAATGGAAACCCAATATATCATTAGTCATTTAAATTCAACCAATGTGGAGGAACACGCCTGAGATCTGTAAACTGCGGCTATCAGAAACAGCGACAGGCAGATACTACACAGCTTTTTATCAAGGGTAACTGATGAGTCATGGGAATTATGAAAACCATTGTTGCACCCAGAGCCCATAGTCTGCTGATTTTATTTTGCTTTTTTTTTTAACATGTCCAGTATGAAAAAGAGGTTTCTGTCCAATACAGATTTAGTTACATTTTTCTCTATGCAAAAATACATTTGTAGTTCTTAGTACAGGGGAATACCTATGCTGCCATGGTTTTATGTTATCTCTCTGTAGAGGGGGCTGTTCCTGCTGAATTGTGCTTAGTACAGGAAATAAAAATCTAAATTTGCAAAGTAAATTCCCAATGTAACTATGAAAAGGTGTTAAAGTGCTGGCAGGGTGAGCCGAAGAAACAGAATTACAGGACATATTTATATAGTGCCGAGCACACAAAGGCCAAGCATATGTTGATGCCAGTGATACTAAGCTGTAGAGTTTTATGGCTGTGGGAATGGCATCACCAGAGAGAGCGGATTTATATCTCACTTCTCTCCCACACTGACGTTTCCACAGAGAATCTGTAAGTGATTTCTCTCCCAGGAAGAAGATGATGCACGAAGAGCAGAGTTATGCAAATAACAGATACACGTTGGCAGGAATAACACTGGGCACCTCGACTCTCAGGATACTTCAGGAGAAGGTTTTCTGTAAGGGAATGAAAAAATAGAAGAGAGTGTTTAATTTATTGGAGCAGCGTCTCTAGAATTTGGACAGAAAAGGGTGACTTACTGTATATCAAGGGTGGGGAATTACAAAAGCCCCACAAGGAACCTTGTGCATAGGACTGCTGTACTAGAGGGAGTACGTCATCACTCTGCCAATGCAATAACCGTGTCCCCCTAAAAGGAGACTTTTAAATCATCTAATGCAGTAGGTTTCAGAGTTTTTAATTTCCTTACCTTTAAAAAGGATAAGTAAACCTTTAAAATAAGTGAATGTAAACTTGATGAGGGTGCTATTCTAAGAACTTTTGCAACTGACATTCATTATTTATTTTCTTTTTTTCCCAAGATATTAAGGGAAATGTGTACTGTTAATATAAATGAATTTTGTTCCAACAGCTCCACCTGCTGGTCAATTTCCGACCCGTCTGTCCACCAAGTAATCTAGGAAGTTGTCAGGAGAAAGAAATAGTCAGCTCTGATGTTCTGCTTAGGAAATAAAATAGAAACCTTTCTGAAATCTTTCCTAACCAGACGAACACCAGGGCAAATGCATTCATATTAACAGTAATATATAATATTTCCCTTAATATCTTGGGGAAAAAAAATAATAAATAATGAATGTAAATTGCAAAAGTTCTTAGAATAGCACTCTCATCAATTTTACATTCACTTGTTTTAAAGGTTTACTTATCCTTTAAAACAGTGTAGCGGAGTCAGTTCTCCTTCCAGTCTGTTAATCAGCTGGCTTCTGCTACCTTGTTGCAAGACTCAGAACCAGGCATGCACAGAATAGAAAAGGATAAACAGATACTACTGTCAGTAGGAATTACACCCTGACCCAGTGATTTCCAGAAGGAATATTTTGTTTAGCTGAGCCAATGAGCATCATTCAGCACCCGTAGTAGAATTGCAATAAAACAGTTTTTTCAAGCTGAGAATCTTTCTAAGGAAAACTTCAGAGTTGCAGAGGGAACTACTGACTGTGCCATGAAGTTTCCTGCATGACACTAATCATTGGACAGCACCAACTGTCTGCGCAACACCTCTCTAGGAGGCAAAATAGACATTTATCCCTGCGTCTGGCAGATAAGTAATGGATACAGTGAGGGTAATTCATCTGAGTCAACAAAGATATCAGTTGTGCGTTCGTGACAGGTGTTTATGTGTCTCCGCTTCTGGATAAATTCACAATGCAAATTCCTCCTTTGGTTCTGCCAATTCTGTATCAGGGCCACTTTTATGACTTGGTGGACCTTGGGCAAAAATTTAAATTTGTTAATTCCTTGCTGATCTGAAATTGCAAGTGGAGCAGAGTAGGTAACAGGTGACTCATGACATGAAAGAAGTGGTGAAAGAGAGAGGCTGGATGGTGTTTGCAACAGTAACAGTGGACCCTCACCTTTTGCCCTATTATTAAGGTGGCCCTGGTCTGTATGACGACCCTATGTTTGGTTTTTTTTTAAAATAAATTTGCAAGCCGGGATCCATTAGGACATCTCCAAGCCAAGAGACTGTTGGTTCTGGCTACTGAAACAATGTAGCACAAGCAGCTGATAAAAAGGGGGAGAACTCCTACATTGTTGCAAGTCAGACCAAAAGAAGAGAAAGGACCAGTCAAATACTATTTTCAACAGCGATTGTCTTCACGTTAGTGAAGAGCAGCCTGGCCCAACACCTGGGATCCGCAGGTTTACCCGTGAGTCAGGTGAGTTTGGGCTAATTTCCTCACACAATTGTTGGGTCAGGATTGACCTTATTGTGTCGGCTTCCACCTCCAGTAAGTAGTTTTTATAAACCTGCACCTGCGAGTAGATAAATTTGAGTGCCAAGTTAGAGTCAGGTGTGGGTGGTGGAGGGGCGGGTTAAGGTCTACCCACATCACTATGTTACACATTACATGAAATCCACTGAACACTATGAATGAATGTATAATGGGAAGTTGCTCAGAATTATAGTTTCTTTCATTTTGCAAAAAATGTTGGGGTGTGCCAATTAGACAGAATCCAGGTGTCTCATTGGTTAAAGAAAGGGGTGAAAAGGTAGAGGAAGTTGAGGAGGTGACGGTTTCTATTCCCTGCTCCAATAGTTTAGGGCCAAACTGGTTCTTTATTAATATTAATCAATATGCCAATTGGCCATGCAGATGACAGGGCCACATTTAGCTGGCTTGATTGTATTTAATGTTGCTGCTGATGAGAGGAGCCTTAATGAAGGCCAACAGATGGTCTATTTAATAGCGCTCCAGGTCTTGTAGTGTTTGCCAGATCAGATGCGCAAAAGAAATTGAAGTCTGGAGTCAGAAACCTTTAATTAACACGATTGCTTTCCCAGGATCTTGTTCGCTTTTTTTGTTTTCTGGGAAATCTGAGAGGGGGGAGCTCTACATTAACAACCTGTGCCTGGTGTTTGAGTCACTTGTGGGCCCTTGTATAGCACAATAGTACACACAGACACACACAGAGCTTACAAGTATGGAAGAAATAACAAGGTGCTACTAAGCTCTTCAGCTCAGAGAGAATGCTGGGAGATAAAGTTCAATGATGGAGAGCTGCCTTATCATTGAAAGTTGTGCCCAAAAGTCTAGTGACTGAATCCCTAAAAAAGACCTTACAGGTAGAGTTGAAGCAGACCCATACAGTATATTAATGGCACTGCTGGTTAGCTAACAATTAGCAGAATGACTCAGTAAGGACATACAGGAGGTAGAGCACTCACTGTCCAGAGAAGTAAAAAAGCATCAATAATAGAATATCCCGCATTTAAATCAATACCCAGCTGCATTATTTACAGCATCTCCCAGCAGCCTCCGGCCCCTCAGAACCAGACCAAGAATGTGCAGGTTAATGAGGAACTCAATAGTGGTCCCTTTCTGAACCGTCTCTCCACCCACTGCCCCAACTACACAAAACATCACTTTCAGTTAGATCAGTCACAGGTAGAACAAAGGGATTTGGGGAAAGCTACAGGGCAAAAAAAAACGGTGGTATAAAGGTGATACCTTTATTGGCTAACTAAAATAATCACAGCAAGCTTTCAGAAAATGTTAGTTCCTTTTTCAAGCTGATTACAATGAAGCTGTGGTGTTCTCTGGTATATACGTATATCCAACATTCAGCTCATAGATCAAATGACCAACAAAAAGGAAAGTCCTTCTCTGTATGAGGTGTTAACAAAGTCATGGTACACTGCAGAGGAGAGGCTCAAAAGCATATTCCCAGACCCACCACTTCTAGCATTTAGACATCCTCCAAAACTAATAACAAGAAGTGCCCTGTCACAACCCAACAATAATGGAACATACCTCTGTGACAAAAAAACAATGCAAGACAATAAAGCTGACAATAAAGCCCTGTGTGGCCTTTAGTTTATTCAGTACTGAAGCGTGGTACTAGTTGCTGAGTAAGGCAACTGTGATTGGTGTCACCCAGCCAGGTATCCCAAGAAGGGGCAAGGGACACAATGTTAACACTCCTTCTTCTCCCCCTTCTATATTTCTCATCTCCTCCCCATTTGCCTCCCGGTTCTCTTCTCTTACAGTCCCTTCTCCCCTTTCCTTTATTTCCCTTTTCTCCCCCTCCCCTCTCTTCCTGTCTCTTTTCCTCCCATCTCTCTTCCCCAATGGTTTTCAATTCTCGCCAGTTGTTTGTCCCTACTTTCTCTTGTTTTACCAATTCTTGCCTCTTCTATAGTTCTAATGTCCTGTAATCAGGCCAATATACATGGGGTATATTCTCCACTAGGGGTGACAGGCAGATTTTGAGCAGTCAATTATTGAATTTTAATTCCCTGGCCTAAACTGCCAGTGTATCATGGGCCTCAGTGGGATTTCTGTTACATTTTACTATACTTCACCTCCCCTCATCCATCCCCAGTTAGCTCCACACCTCTCTTCAGCTTTAACCCAACTTTCTGAAGGTTCATAAGAAGGAAATGACACCAACATCAGGGCTTTAACCATAGTAACCATTAATACTGGAGCCCTTTATAAATAAGACCCTAGGGACAGAGCCCTTAATAGGAACTGAGGCAATAGTGATGTACAACTATCTGTACTGCATTCCTTTGAAACGATAACTCTGTGAATTGAAAGCAATTGTGGGAGTTGCTAAGCGAGTGTTGCATGTGATCTAAGTGTTACATGGCCTGCAGCCCAGCCCCGAGCCCCTATTGTTACGTTACTGCAGGGGATGCTGGAAGTTGTTATTCAATTCTAGGAGTCCATATTTGATAATTCTACCTACAATGCATAAGCAGCATCACTCAGAAAGTTGTCACAAAAAGGGTTAAGCCAACAGAAAGAGCTTGATACCTATGGGGCGGATTGCTGAATACTTTATTAGAGTCAATTAAAGACTGATTAGTTCTGGATTTAGTTAGGGCAGGCTGTGACAAATTGTTGAGTCAGGAAAAGATACTTTGTAAATGAGTAGCGAGAGGTAAAGCCCCTGCTGTTCCTACAGATGTTTCCCTGCGATGACTTGGATTATGTTGAAGATTCTGTTGAACAATTGGGCAGAGCTAATGAAGAAATGCTAATGATCGTATCCCTTAATAAGGCGCCAGTATGAGAGACGCCATGATTTATATACTCTGCATCCGGCTAGAACACAAATCTCAGCCACATCATCTGCCTCTGCTTTTCATAGAGAGTCGGAACAAGGCACCTTGTCAGAATATACTTATATTTCCCACTAACTCACCGGTTATTCCGATTGGCACCAGCACATAAGAATGGAAGGTAAAGATAAATATAATTTATATACACATTGGCCAATACTCTTCCATGTGATTCTAGTCCAGTCTTACCCAAAAGTAGTCAGTGCCCCAAAAACATTAGTCTAGCCCTGTGATTAATCTAGTGATTTGGTCTGACCTAGTTCAGCTAAAGTCCTAATGTTCTGATTGGCTGCAGGTTGATCTTGTCCTGTGAATATTCAAAAACTCTGATTGGCTGCAGGTTGGTCAATACCTGTTGCAACATTAATTCTGATTTGCTTGTTGGTCTTAACTTGTAAATATTAAAATGCTTTGATTGGCTGCAGATTGGTCTAACTCTGGAAATGGTCTAATGCATTTATTGGCTACATGTCTACAGGCTGGTCAAGCCCTGTTTGTTATGATATTAATGCTCTGATTGGCTACAGGTTGGTCTAGCCTTGTAAACAATGTAATGCTCTGATTGGCTACAGGTCTACCATAGTCAAACCCTGTTACCATATTAATGCTCTGATTGGCTCCAGGTTGGTCTAGCCTTGCAAACAATGTAATGCTCTGATTGGCTACAGGTCTACCATAGTCAAACCCTGTTACCATATTAATGCTCTGATTGGCTACAGGTTGGTCTAGCCTTGTAAACAATGTAATGCTCTGATTGGTTACAGGTCTACCATAGTTTGGCTCCAGGTTGGTCTACCCTTGTTACCATGTTAAAGCTTGTATTGGATCCAGGTTGGTCTAGCCCTGTTACCAATGCTCTAACTGACTACTTGTTGGTCTATTACTATAGTATTTCTTTGATTGGTTACAGGTCTACATGTTGGTCTAGCCCTGTAAGCACACTAATGATCTGATTGGCTACAGGTTGGTCTAGCCCTGTAAACACACTAATGCTTTAATTGGCTTCATGTTAGTCATGTCCCCTTACCATACAAATGGTCTGATTGAGGTTGATTTATTACTATATGAATTCTTTGACTGGCTACAGGTCTACAGGTTGGTCTAGCCCTGTAACCACACTCATTATCTGATTGGCTACAGGTTGGCCTAGCCTTGTTACTCTACTAATGCTCTGATTGCTTACAGGTTAGTCTAGCCCTCTTACTATATTAATTGTTTGATTGGCTCCAGGTTGCTCTTGATTGCTTAGACATTTAGAAATATAATTACATATAGATAGAAATCTCTTCCCACTCCAAGGAAATCACTCTAAGCAGTGCAAACGCTGATTTAACCCAAGACCCATCAATCGCTCCGGACTTACAGGATTGACAGACATAATTTATAGCAAATATACAGCTAAAGAGGTGCAATCATTATCAGCCAAAATAAACTTCATATTCATGTCCCAGAGGAGAGTAGTCTCTGGCATCAACTGAATCTTATGTTTCCCTGGCGTTCAGCCCACGCACCCCAACCTCATCCATTTGCACATGGTACAAACAGTGTTGATCCCACTCCCTATAAATCTGACACAGACCTGCTTGTAATTTCAATATATTGTGATTAATGGACCCCAGACTCCCAAAAGTTGCAAGGCTCCTTTTTTAATGTTTAATTATACAATAATCACATCCTCTTAAATTACTTTGGTTTTTATTACAGCACTATTTTCTACACTGATTTATTCCATTCAGCAGTTACAATCCTTTCGCTCAGACATTTCCACATTCCACTAACGCCATTTATCTCTCAATCACTTGGCGGCGGCAGCTCACTCCCACTTACCTTCAGCAGCACCACTTACTGTATAAATACTCATAAACTGATATATACTAATATACTCATATATTACTCTTACGATCATATATTCTCATATATACTCTACGTACTCTCTCTGTCCTCATTAATATTCTGCTCAGTTGCCTTTGCTCTTGTTTCTTTCATTCCTCTCCTGCTTTATTAGCGTCACATTATTTTGTCTTTTTGCCTTCAGTCATCATTAAGTAAAGATCAGGGATCCTGGGCTTTTTCACGTAAGAAATAGGTGTTTTGACTGATTGTTATATCCAGGAACGTAACATTTTATTGCAGTCCATAAACCCATTTAAGTGTTCTTTTTCCTGTGCATTTCGGACATTGGTCCCATTGTGTCCCATCAAAGGTTTTACTTGTGATTTTATCACCGTCTCTGCTCAGAGCATTTCCTCTCAATTCCAATTTTAAAGAGTTGATGATAAAGTAAAATGTAATTTTTCTTTATTAATATGACTGTGTACTTTATCCAGAGATCTGCTTTTCCAAAATGGCACCTCAAACACTCTTTCAGGGTCACCTCTAAAACAACCCAATGCAGGGCAATTTAAGGGAAACTTCTGTACATTCCAGGCAGGCCTAGGGAGGCAAAATTTAAGGGCAGCAAATTTTCAGACGCATTCTAAGGAGCATTGGGAAGCTGTTCCCGATCTGGCACATGTGTGCGCACCTTCAGATGGGGTTGCACAAAAGGTGGCAGGCGATAGGCCCTGGTTGCCTAGGGGTACTCTGTCTTGCTCCTCTGCCCCTTTTGCCTCCCTCCCCTCTGTAACTCCCCCCTCCCCCCCACTGTTTCTTGCCCATAGGTCCCTCCAATGCCCTTTCCCTCCGCTGCTCAGTCCTATCTCCCCTGCCCTCCCCCTCCGTTAGGGCCCTGCGTTGCCTAGGGAGCCCAGTCATCCTTGACCGGCTTTGCAGGGGAATACCTATGTGGTGTAGTTTTATGGTATCTCTCTGTACAGGCTATGAGCAAACTTAGGGGGTTGTTCCTGCTGAATTGTGCTTAGCATAGGGGAATACCTAGGCTGATGCAGCTTTATGGCCTACACAGGCTATGGGGCAAATTTACTCAAAGTGTTCTTTGCTAGCGAAAATTTACTAAACGGTGTACGAAAAACGAAAGAGCTCACCGCTAACAAAGTTTCTAGCCCTTTCGCCAGGTGAATTTTTGCTCAGGTGAACAATCGTTACTCCGCAAATACATCAAACTTTCCAATACGTTAACCTTTTCGCCAGAGTCTGTTTTGACGGGTTATACCTGCGAATTGATATGGTGAACCTACATCCTCCCAGTGACATCATATCCTGAATGCTGAAAAGTTATAAAAAAAGACTGGTGGGATTTTTTCTTTTTCATATTTTAATGTGGGATTATGTTTAAGAGTTGTAACTGTTAAATACATTTTTTTGTAAGTTTTTTTTTAACCATTTGAAGCTCATTCCAGGTTTGTTTTAGGGTAGGCTTATGTCTAGGACAATAGAGGATCTATTTTGTCTTTATTTTGCTTCCTTGGGCATTTATATTAATACAGTAAGTGGCCACTTCCAGCAATTTCATCAACACTCTCTCATTAAGACCTATATATATATTAACTATATGTACCCGGCATATTTAGATTGACATAAGAGCATGTATGTTAACAAAGTTTTGCTAGGAAGAAAGTAATGCTAATGAAAATTCGTTTAGATATGTCCGTGCTGACGAATTTTCCCTGGCGAAAGTATGTCAGAATTTGTTTGCTGCGCCAAAACTTCACATTTTGATAAATAAGCGTATTCGCTGCAAATTAACATTAGTGGAGTATGGCGGAGCCTTCCAAGGAGAAAATTCGCCCTTTAGTATATTTGCCACTATATATACAGCCCTATGAGCAAACTTAGGGGGCTTATCCTGCTGAATTACAGGACTCACACACGGTGTTCTCCTAATGCGATTTGGTCTCCATGTGTACCTGTGAGGGTTAATAATATGTCCTCGGGGTAGCTGCAGTCAGAGAAGGAAAGAATTGGTGTCTCTCTTACTGTTTTCTCGCCTTAAAGCCCCTTGATGCATAGATCAGAGCGGAAACGATGAATATAATCAGATCGCTCCAATATGTTCTTTTTTGCTCCATTTCAGCCTGCCGAGAATTGATTCCTTAAATAATACTTCCCCGCGTTGTTATCCCCCTCCTCTAGCGGCGCTGCCAGATGCCTTTCCACCTGAATTCCCCTTTATTCTAATTTTCCACTCCCATGCCCTTAATCTTCCACTAACAAATGGAATCCTGCACTGCACTAATATCACCGGAGCCGCTGCGCTGAGGGGATCACTATAATAAAACGGCACATGTTAATGAATATCTGAGTGCAGGAATGTGATAGATACAATGTAAATAGAATATTTTGTCAGTTAAGTCACATGGGCCCCGTTAGCCACTTAAAGGAGGCATATTGTGTTAACAACAAAATGTGCCAGTGCTTTATACTTTTTTGACTATAGAAGGAAAGTGCTTAAAAAAGCAATGTTTTGGGATGAATTATTGAAAGTTTCTGCAAAAACCCTATTAGTCCCGCCCAAGTCCTGCTTTTCCCAGGCTGTGCAGAGGAGCTTGCAGCACTCTGCACTGTAGGATAGGAACCAATCAGCAGCTAGGCTGATCCGAAGCCTGTCTATGCTTTTGTTACAGCAGGGCTGTGATTTGCTATCCCCCTCCGATTGTGCTTCTGGTAGTGACAGTAAGGACATGCCGCCCCTAATTTTTAACATGGGACCACAGCAGATCTGGGGAGAGCGCAGTGGCGTAACTACCGGGGGAGCAGGGGGTGCGATTGGGCCAGGGCACCCCCTCAGGGCCCCCCGGCAGCTCGCACACCACTGACTCCCACTAATTTGGGGACTCTTGCGGCAGAAAAAATGGCGTACAGAGGGGGCGGGGGCCCGGCTGCACACCCCGCGCCAGGGCCCGCCCCCCTCTAGTTACATTACTGGGAGAGCGCTAATAAAGAGGTTATTTTTTAGGTTAATGAACATTTTTAGGGCAGAGTTGAACCAATACCATATATTATTGATTATTGCCTGCAAGATTTGGGGGATTTTCACTTATGCTATATGTCACCTTTAAAAAGGATAAGAAGCCCCTGTTTGCTATTAAATTTCTCTATTGTGTTACTTACCTTCCCACGCACAGGCTGCATTGGGGAGCTTCCACTTTAAGTGCTCCAACCTCAAGCTTTAGCCACCAGAGGGAGTCTTATAACATCTAGAATCATACTATGGTCCACTGAGATCAATAAAAAAGTTCCCTGCGATCTCCTGCCCACTTGTACGTGGAGACGACCTGGCAGTACCTGAATATAAAGGGTTCTCCTCTCCTCTGACGAAAAATAATACCAATAGTGCTGAAAGAGTAATGGGTCAGTTTCTTGAGCAGAACAAGGAAACAACCAGTAAATGGGAAATTCTACTTGAAATACATTTTTGCATGATGCAGACAGCAATATTTGAAGGTAATTAAAAAAAAATTTACATTGATATTTTGTATGGTTTTTTAAATATTTAAATTTTTTACTTTGCAGCTCTAAGGCTTTAAATTTCATCTGGTCGCTAGGACTTCATTACCATAGAAACCCATAGATGATATATACAAGATAGATAGAGCAATAAATAGATAGATGATATAGATGAGAGAGAGAGAGAGAGAGAGAGAGAGAGAGAGAGAGAGAGAGAGAGAGAGAGAGAGAGAGAGGTCCCTGCAATTATTCCCAGTGCATCTGATACATTAGTAACATTCAGAAACACATTCCAGCACATTATCCGTTTAATTGCTCACCCCGCAGTAATGACTTGTGTTTGCTTGATTGCACTTTCCTCATTAGCATCTAAACAATCGGAGGGGGCAACTACACCGCGCCACGCACTTAATCCATAACCACTAACTAACAAGCAAACAACAGTGCGAGTATTGGCAGCGACATTATTCCTCATACTGTGTGATCGTTTCAGATTGCGGAAAATTCGGGAGCCCTTCAAGGAAAGGAATGAGTGGGGGTTAAAGAATAATGGATTCATTATCAATTATTCCTGCAAAAACTTAAGAACTTCAGTGGAAATGAACTTTGCTTAAGGATTCAGCAATTGCATCATCAGGTGATGAAGACTTGTAGACAAAACCACCCAATTACCAACTCCCACCAGCCAAAGGGGCCATTCTAGTCAATGCAATGTTTAAATGTAGAGAAACATTGGCTTCCATTAGGTATCTGAAGTTGGACTCTTTAATCTAAAGGTGGCCATACGCATAATAATTACGATCATTTGTTTTCATTAAAGACATTTAGAGCTGAATTGTCAGATAAACAGGTATAATCAATACAATTCTACTTCTATTCGATGAAACAGCAGTAAATCCTGGCCGATGTTCCAACCTGGCCAATAGAGAAGCTGACTAATATCCAAGACTTTTGCCGATATCGGTTGGCTTGTCTGCCACCATACATGCACAGAGTAGCGTTATAACGTTGTTTCGAATGATAATATCTGTGCTTCTGCTATTGCTAAAGTATAACTCACTGCACCTTGCTAATGCCCTATTATCTCAATCCTGTCCTACTGTTCCCATCTTGCTCTACTGTCACCATCTGTCACCACTGTCACCATCTTGTCCTACTGTCACCATCTCACACTACTGTCTCCAATTTGCCTGTCACTATCTCCCTACAGTCTCTATCTTGCCGTACTATCTCCATCTGATCCTACCGTCTCCACCACCTTCAAATTGTCCCTCTGTCCTCATCTTGCCATACTCTCCATCTCTCATAGCTGTCTCCATCTTGCCCTACTATATCCATCTTATCTTACTGTCTCCACCTGTCACTACCACCAGGGGGTAACAAGAGCATGCCAGGTTCACAGCCACTTTTGCCTGCAGCCCACCCCATTTGCAACCCCTGCCATATGCTCACAACAATTTAAATAAGAAGAAAAAAAGAGCAGCAGGGAGAGGGATTTCACCGCTATTGAGGAAGATGACGCCTCGGCCTCCCTTGTGGGGTCTGCTTCCTCTATAGTTACACCACTTGTCACTACTTGTCACCATCTTACCCTACTGTCTCCATCTTGCCTGTTACTATCTTCCTACTGTCTCCATCTTGCCTGTTACTATCTTCCTAATGTCTCCATCTTGCTGACATTTTATCCCATCAATAAACATTGCATGGTTTCAATCTCCTTTAGTAAGCACTGGCCCTGGGAGACTTATCTCTATCCATGTTCCTTCGCAAAGGACCACAGTCCTTTCATAATAAGTGAATTTAGTTGCTGATGGGTATTTAGACCACTGTAGTTTTTTCTGAGGTGCAAGATGCAGGGGAGATCAGCGACCACGGATTAGGGGTAGGCAGAAGACAGGTACCTGCCCAGCGCCCCCCTTTCATTGCGTCTTAGGTAGGTGCCTCTTCTGCCTACCCCTAGTTCTGGCCCTGATTGAAAGCAAATGCTCATTATTAAATACCTTGGGAAATGATTGGTACTTAGGGAGATTAATGGATAAACAAAAGCAGATGAGCTAACAGAGGGGCAGGCAGATCAATAATAAAAGAGCAGTCTTTGCCCAGAAAGACATTATTGGCCAGATAGTGGGTTGAGTTTTATTGGGCAAGTTACTTTTTGCTCTTTTACTGCTTTCCCATGGTCATACATAAACTTCCCAGGGTAAGAGTATCCAATCTCCCCAGAGTACTGACCCAGGTACAACACTGCTTCTGGGCTGCTCTCTTTCCTTTTGTCAGACAAGAATTTACCAGGGTATGTGAATCTAATCTATCCCCAGTACTTACCCAGGTATAACTCAATGATTCTCTGTACTTTGTGTCTGGGCTGCACTCTTTTCCCATAGTCAGACAGGGAGTAACCTCAATCTGGGTAAAATAAGCCAATCTCCAAAGCACTTACCCGAGCAGATAGCTGTGATTCCCTGTACTTTCTGCTTTTGGGCAGCTCTTTTTCCCATCTAACCAGAGGGAGGTCACAATGGAGAAGAGTGAACAATATAACGGGGAAGACAAAAAAGAAACATTTGCCCAGCCATCTCAGACCCGGCAGCTGTGCAAATCCGAAATTGTAGGAGAATGTAGGTGTGGGGGGTGCTGGAGATGTTTTTGGCTCAGGCAGGGGGTGCTTAGTGGTTGGGCGTGGTCCCGGGGAAGGGGGTGGGCCCCAGTCTGATGCTGTGTAACACTGACTGCTTCTATCTCAATCCCAGTAAGACCTTTAGTTCAGACTGTTGCCTTCCCTTTCTCCTGCCTTTAACCCTTCCCTCTAAATTGATTTACATAAATAGGAGTTTAACCTTGAGGCCCCGGGGCCTGGCACTGCATCTGCCATTAGAAACCTTTCTTTGTTTTCCTCTCATTGGAACCTGAATGTTCAGACAAAGCACCTGAAACTTTGTACTTAATTGTGTTGTTTTGTTTTTTTTAATTGGTCCAATCATCCTGTCACCGGCAGACGCGCATAATGGGCTCCGCATAATCACCTGCTTTTGTTGCAAATTGCACCTCCGCTGCTCACTTGTACCCTGCAAATGTCACCGGCTCATTCTCTCCCCAGCCGTTAGTTACGCACCAAACTCCTTTGCCAGGAATTTTGCACTTGTTATTCTGACTTCATCTCACTGCTTAAAGCGGACCTGTCACCCTAAGAAATAATTCTAAATCCTATTTTATTTTGTTACTAAAGCAATATAAACTTCACTTACACTATATAAATGATTTCACATCAGGCAGGCAGGAGCCATTTTTTTGGTGCTGTTATTAAGAGGAGCTTTACCAAAATGACAAAATCTTTATGCACAAGAAGGGGGAACTGATGCACATGCACTGGCTACATACAGTGGCGGAACTACCGGGGGAGCAGGGGGTGCAATTGGGCCAGGGCCCACACCTGCTCAGGGCCCCCTGGCAGCTCACGCACTGCCGATTTCTGGCACCACCGGCCGATTTCGGGTAAAAAACATCTGGTACGAGGGGGGCGGGGGCCCGGCGGCATGTCCCGCACCAGGGCCCACCCCCCTCCAGTTACGTTACTGGCTACATTAGATATTGCGGAGTAAGGAGGGATGTGGGGAGTGCAGTCACATCTGGGAAGTGCACAATGGAAAGTGCATACCACCCAACATTTGAAAATGGACAATGCCCATTTTATGGCCACACCCCTAGTTACCATGTCCATTTTACACTATTTGGCAGGTTATGGAAAGCCTGAACACATTTCTGGGCCATATTTTATGTGTTATGACAGTTTTGCTAATGAATTTGAAATTTCCCTTAAAGCTGTAATCCACCATTTCCACAGGAGACCTGCTTATCTTAAATAGTTACAATTGCTTCTTTACTTATCTTGAATTGTTACAAAGTGCAGGCACTGAGTTCTGGGCTCATAAAGCCTCTTATCTTTTTCTGGTGTCAATGCAGGAGATCAAAAAGAAACTTGAGACTTCTTAATAAATAGTCTAATGTATTATCGAATTTGAAAAGGACTTTTATGGTGAAGCTTTTTATGTCTGGATTACAGGTCCCATTTAAAGTGGAAATGAACCTTAGAATGAACATTTCATGACTGTTGTGCCCTGTGTTACCATTTGCATTGGTCTTAGTTTTCCCTATTTCCAGCTTGGAATTCAAAAAGTCATACCCTGTTGTTCCTGCTGAATTGTGCTTAGTACAGGAGAATACTTGTCATAGTTTTATGGTATCTCTCCTTATAGGCTATTGACTAGTATGGAGTGGTCCATGTACAGTTTGATTCAGGTGGCCAGACCCCTTTAATAGGGATGGGCGAATTTGAACCGTTTTGTTTCGCCAAAAATTAGCCTCCGGCGAAATGTCGCCGACACCCATTAAAGTCTAAAAATGGGCGTCAAAAAATTCTGTTGCACGGCGAAATTTTTTTGACGCGCGTCTTTTTATTTTGACGCACAGCACCATACAAGTCTATGGGCGTAATTTTTTCGGCGAACCAAGGTGAAAAAATTCGCCCATCCCTACCCTTTCATAACAGACATGTGCCATATATACATCATTATTATACAGCATATACATCATTATTTCCACAGCAGAACATTATTGCTGTTTAAAGGGAAAGTTCAATTTAATATATTGAATTCAAAATGAATATACAAAGCCCAGGGGTGCTAACACTGCAAAACTGGTACCAGTACTCAAAAACCCACACATGCTGTAACGTAACACAAGAGGATACATTTAGCAAAAAGTGATAGTCAGAAGGTACATTTTCTTATGAGTTCTCCCCACACAGGTGATAAGGCTAGAAATGCTGTATTTTGTATACTAAACATAAACATGAACTTACTGCACCACAAGCAGGGCCACCATTAGAAATCACGGGGCCCCATACAACAAAATTTTCAGGGCCCCCTTTTCAGGGCCCCTGGGCCCAGCCCACCCCTGCCCCCGAGCCCCACCCCAAATCTCACCCACTCCACACCACAGTTAAAAGGCCACATAGACATCAGTGCTAAAAAAGGTAACCCCCCACACACTCTAGTTATAAAAAGCTATTGATGGTCAGGCCCCCTTATAAGTTAAAAAACTGCTTTCAGCGTGCTGCACAACAACTCTGTCAACTGTTAGCTTTTCTTCTATTAAGATTTCCTGTACCCTCGTGGTCCTTTAATAATAAGTCCCGGTAAAGCTGTACAGGGATTGGATAAGGGGATCCAATCCCAATGCAGATTTACTGGGACTTATACTTAAAGGACCAATGAGGTTACAGGAAATCTTAATAGAAGAAAAGCTTCCATGCATAGAGCTGCTGTGCAGCACGCTGAGAGCAGGGGGGCCCCGATAATCAAGTAAGTGAAGCATGGCCCGGCCCCCCCTTAGACACCAAACCCTGCGGGCCTGGGACAACTGCCCCCCCTGTGACTCCAGGGACAGTTAAGACATGCCTACCCCTCATATGAAACACAGACAGGGACCAGAGAACATCTATAGGGAGCTCCAATAAAGGGGCTATTTTTAAAGATAATATAAATTTTTAGCACCATGTAAAAGCAACACGGTATACTACTTATAATTTCCTACAAAATTAGGTTTTTTTTTCATTTATCCTATATGTCTCCTTTAATACACTTAGCCCACTACCCCCCTTTAGTAGTTGGGGTCTGCACTTAAACTTACATTATCTTAATACTATTGCCATCTAGTGGCCAATCTAACACATTACACCCTATTACTGTAAATGCAATAAAACATATTCAGTCTGAAATCAACATTTACACAAGATTTTCACACATCATTTCTGAGTCACAATCAACCTCAATACCCCATCTACCCCCTTACAAGCAGCACAAAGCATGTGCTGGGAATTAATAAAATAGGGACAATTGGGGGCATCTTCAGGGGCAAAGATCTTCCCTGCTGAATCACTTCTGGTCTGGTACAGAAGCACAAAACACAAGGTAGCATTTCTAACCGGTTTTTATTTCATTTATGTTTATATTGCAAATTGGCCAGAGAACAATAGTTCAGCACTGGGGTAAGTACTGGGGCAGGCTGCTTTCACTTGCCCAGATGGATGTTATCTGCTGCGAATGGAAATAGGTAGATTTACCCTTTAAAGATGAAGAAGCAAGGCCTGTATCTATGGGATATTGCACAGAACACAGCAGAAGCAAAGGATCTGCCCGGGAGTAACGCGCCTAAAGATTTCAGTTTCAATTTCTTCATAATTGCACCACTATTCCATTAGCGGTTCTAGAAACCTGACCTGGTTGAATAATTGCTGTAATTCTGCAGAATTTGTGGTTTGATCATTGAGCCCTTTAATGGTCACACAAGTCAGTCTTGGATTCAAACCAAGGGAGTCCTTATTGGAAAAGGTTCTCACCATTCTCTTATATCGTTGGGAGTCCTCTACCAGCACCAGTGAACTTCTCGGTTTATTGGACCAGTGACTCACGACTCATATTATCCATCATGACATGATTATATTTTACCCTGCACCCACCCAGATCTTTATCCTTACTGTGGCCTTCCTACAAATCTGGGCCTCAAAGCTCCTAAATATGCTACTGCCAGGGTCCAATAATAGGGTAAACTATATACTTATGTACATTTTTTTATTTCAAGCTTTGAAATAACATATTTCCCTTTTTCAAGAATGGACATTGTATAATGTTATTTTTGTGTTTCATGCTATATACTAATATGTTTGCAGCTTAATAACAGCCTCTTATTGCCTGAAGCCCCTTCTGCCCCAGTGTCAGTCTGGCTCTGCCAGTCATTTCTCATTTTCAACATGGCAGGGGGCCCCCCCAAATGGTTCACCTGTACAAAAATTTCTCTCAGTGGCTCTGTCCATTATGTGAGGCTCTCAATTCTGTGGCACCACCCAAAAAATGATTTCATATCGCCCTTCCCTGTGCAGTGAATTAGATTGTATAATACAGCTGATTGATAGACAAAGCCTGAATGAAACCAAGACGCAGTGTCTGGAGGAGTAGATTCCCCCCAGACCCTCCAACCACCCAATCTCTCATGAGAGGCAAATGCACGGGCCCCAGACAGACTGGGAGGTTACACGAGATACAGTCACTGTTAAGGTGGCCATACACCGGCCGATAAAAGCTGCTGACAGACCGAGTCGGCAGCTTATTGGCCCATGTATGGGGCCCCCCGACGGGCTTCCCCGATCGAGATCTGGCCGAAAGTCGGCCAGATCTCGATCGGATGGGACTAAAAATCCCGTCGTATCTGTTCGTTGATGCGGTCCCGCGATCCGACCGCCCGTTACAATTTGTTAGGATCTGTTCATTGGGCCCTAGGGCCCACAATCGGATCAGCCCAATATTGCCCACCTCAAGGTGGGCATATCGGGGAGAGATCTGCTCGTTTGGCGACATTATGGGAATCTCAGTGGGGCATAAGTTTTAT
Source organism: Xenopus laevis (assembly GCF_017654675.1). Taxonomy (NCBI): domain Eukaryota; kingdom Metazoa; phylum Chordata; class Amphibia; order Anura; family Pipidae; genus Xenopus; species Xenopus laevis. The sequence continues at coordinate 49,754,918 of NC_054388.1, read as the reverse complement.
AGACTAGCAAAGCAAAGTATCTAGAGATAGTAGCACTGAGTCAGCAGAAATTCTAAGAAAAATGCTGCATTGTGGGAAAACAACATGGTGATCGGGCTTGAAACTGCACTTTACTCACTGTAATTGCGGATGTAGATGAGCCCTAGTATCTTCCCTTCTGTCTGTGACTCTATGGAAACACAGAACAGGTGGAACTGCTCACAAGCCTGCACTGGACACTGGAATTGTGAGCTATGCTGAAACTGTGAAAAGAAAATCAAGGCATTCTGTCCTGGCAAATTGCAGCCAATGTATCGGGTTTCTTACCAGCACCAATTGCAGCCCGCCAGCTCCACAAAACAGAGCCTGCCTCTGGGTTCTTCTCCCTTTACCAGCTCAGGAATTCTTTTTCACAGTCATTTCTAATTGGATTGAAGATTCAGGATTATTACAGAATCTCAATCTCTGAACCTGCTGGGAACTAATAACTCTTTCTCTACTCCTCATCTTCAAGATTCTTTTGACAATTGGTAACTCATGATATGCCAAATCCAAAGGACACTACCCTGATTATTTCAGAATGGACTTAATGTATGTCTCAATATATATCCATTAAAACAAACTACTCCACTGTGCAATTCGTTTTATGGTATCTCTAATTACAGGGTATAGGCAAACTTAGAGGAACATTTAAATTCACTCAACCAGAGGTGAGTTTCTGTCTGACCATAGGAAAGAGAGCAGCCCTAGAGCAGGAAGTACAGAAAATCAGAGCCCTGTATGTAAATAAGTAGTGAGGTAGATTACATTCACTTACCCAGGAAACGATTGCCGTCTGTCCATGATAAAGAGAACAGACCAGAAACAAGCAGGAGGTATTGAGTCTCCCTCCTCATCTGGGCGTGGTGAGGTTTCTATTGGGCTATGGAACATAAGTTTGGTTTAAAATAAAATAACCGATCCTTTAATTAGAAATGTTTTTTTTTGGCAGGACAAGATTCCCATTCCCAAAGCGTGAAAGGCTTAGAGGAAGGAAATAACTTTTACGACACTACACTTATATCGCCAAACATTTCCGAAAGACCAGTTGTGCTTCTAGAGCAGGGGTTCCCAACCTTTTTTTACCCGTGAGCCACATTCAAATGTAAAAAAAAGTTGGAGAGCAACATAAGCATGAAAAACATACCCTGGGGTGCCAAATAAGGGCTGTGATTGGCTATTGGTAGCCCCTATGTGGACTGGAAGCCAACAGGAGGCTCTGTTTGGCAGCACACCTGGTTTGTATGCAACCAAAACTTGCCTCCAAACCAGGAATTGAAAAATAAGCACCTGCTTTGAGGCCTCTGGGAGCAACATCCAAGGGGTTGGAGAGCAACATGTTGGTCGCGAGCCATTTGTTGGGATCACTGTTCTAGAGGGTCAAAATACTCCAACTTGGCTTATATTACCCCCCCCCCTTCCCACTCCCACTGACTAGGGGTGCATCATAACTCAGAGCCTGTGACATATGCAGAGGTGCAAGTAACAGGTTTGTGACAATGTTTATTTCAGGCTGAATTCTACACATTTGCTATATGTACATCCCTGGAATAGCATCCAGCACCTGGCCTACTGAGTGTAGCAAAGTTATACAGCACCATCTACAGAACTTAGATAACAAAACACATTTTCTATCTTCAGCCTTCTTAGCTAGAAATGTCACAACTTTACATTTTTAGTTGCTGGGAGTTATAGCATATCCATGTTTATTACTAAAGTATGAAACCCAGGATTCTGCTCACTATTCCAGGGTAATCTATCTAACATGAAACTTCTTTGCATTGCATTATGATCAGTCCCTACTCCCCCCCCCCAGGAGGTTCCCATCAGGGGGGAAAGGAGCAAAGCTTGGTGCAAGGCTTAATAAACCCAGTTCCTAATGGAGTGAGGAGTCCCCAGATCCTAGGCTGTGATTGTGGGCCATCCTTCAGACTGCGCAGCCTAATGATCAATATGGGGCACCGGTACTTTATCTGTAACAGCAACAATAATATATTTCTTCATCTTATTACTGACAGTGCAGGATAATAGAGCTATTTAACTCAGATAAGCCAATCCCTCCCCACACACACAGCCAATCACAGCCCACACAAAGAAGCCAAGAGATGGAATTCAGCCCTACACATTGGTTCTCAAATTATTTTAATCCTACCCACTGCATCTCCCTATGAAAGTTTCCATCAGAGTTTTCTAGTCCCAGCTGTCTGGTTTTTATTATCTCATTGCCCCACCTAACTCTTAAATGTCAGTTATTCTGCCCCTTGACATCACCCACCCCCTGACACTGTACAGACCGGAAAAGACAGAGGTTGCAACCCTACACCCAGGGCCGCCATTAGAATTTAAAAGGCCCCGTACAACAAAATTTTCGGGGCCCCCTGGGCCCCACCCACACTGGCGCCCAAGCCCCACCCCAGATCCCACTCCACATCACAGTTAAAAGACCACACAGACATCAGCGCAAAAAAGTAACCCCCCACACACAAGTTATAAAAAGCTATTGATGGTCATGACCCCTTATAAGTTAAAAAAAAAAAAACATTGGCGCCAGGGCCCCAAAAAATATTTTTTTATTATAACATTGGTGGCAGGGGCCTATAGAATATTAAAATAATACATTGGTGGCCAGGGGATTCAAAAAAAAAAAACAAATTGGTGTTCAGTAGAATTGAACTCATGGCTTAAGTGACTTTGGGTCTTTTCGCCGTTTCAGGACTTCAAATTCGGCTATTTTTGTAGCTTCGGGTCTTATCGCTGCTTCTGGAGTTCGGCTTCAGCTGTTTTCGTGGCTTTGGGTCCTTCGGCTGTTTGGCTTTGCGGCACTTCCGCATTTCGGCTGTTCAGGACTTCGAAAATGGCTGCAGGCTTCGGCGCTCACAAAGGGGGGCACTAGCTCTTTCAAAACTGCAGCACTTCCGGGCCCCCCCTCATGCCTGGTCCACCCTGTCTACACCCCTGATGGCCCTGCCTACACCCCTGCTCAGGGCAGCCATCAGGGGGGGACAGGGGGGAGAGTTGTAGGGGGCCTGAGGGTAAGGGGGGCCCAGCCACGCTGCACTTACTTGATTAGCCAGGCCCCCCTGCTTTCTGAGAGCTGCTGACTTCAGGAAGGCAGGGTGGGAGCACAAGGGGAGGTATCTTCTGTCCATTACAGAAGAGCTGCTCAGGGATTGGATAGCTGAGGTTTGAACGTCTCCTCCAGCTCATCCAATCACCATGCAGCTTTACCAGGACTTGAAATTCTGTGACCAATAAGAGAAGAAAATGCTGTCACTGGAAGAAGATGCAGCCACCTGTGCCCCCCTCCTCCCTTCTGTAGTTGGCAGCTCACTGACAGCAGGTGGGCCACACTAATGAAGTAAGTACAACATGGCAGGGCCCCCCTAAAGGTAACCCTTTGTGGTCCCTGTTGTGTGATGGGGCCCTGGGCACCAAATTTGTTTTAAACTTCTGGGAGGGCAAGTTTTTTTTACATGGACATAACGTTTAAGGGGGGCCCTGGCCACCAATTTTCTTATAACGTGGTGGGGGGCCCTGGCCACCAATTTTTTTCCCCATGTGGTGTCCTAGCCACCAATATTTTTTAATGGGGGGCCCTGACCACAAATGTTTTTTTTCAATGGGGGGGGCCCTGACCACCAATATTTTTTTATTAACATGTGGGAACCATAGCCACCAATGTTTTTTTAGTGTGTGTGGTGGACCTGTGGGGTGGGGAGGGTGGACCTGTAGGTGGGGCTTGTGGTGGGTGCAGCCCAGGGGGCCCAGGCAATTTTTTCCTATGGGGCCCTGCGATTTCTGATGGTGGCCCTGTCCCTGCTTGAGGTACAGGCTCCTCCATCACTCTGACGGAGCCTAAACTGATGAGATAGATGAAGCTATAAGCTGAAGTATTAGTGACATTCTCACCAGCAAGGGACAGCAGTAGGGAATCACATGCCAAGCCTGAAAGTCAATCTGAACAGCTTGATAGATAAACTGTACAACACTGATATCCTGGCACTCAAATGATAAATATTACCTTTAAATAAGTATCGCTATTTACTGTTAGAAACTACAGTTCATTATGGTATCTCTTAACTGTGTGTAGGCTTCATGCCCAGAAGTGGGAAAGGAAACTGGTGACAATGACAGCACAGCAATTGGCAGCGCCAGGATATCAATCAATGACAGAACTCACTGTGCCCATTTAACTGATGTGCTCCTTGTTGTTCAGCCTGTAAGTGTATTTCCATGTTCCTCATTTGCTCAAATTGGATAAGGACCAGAAACATTCTCTATTTGCACTTGCTGCACTACTGCCATGGTCTTAAATTGCTATAACCAAGAATGATGATCAAGGTCTGCTCAACAATTTTTACGTGATTTACATGATGCACCAACCTTCCTTTTTAGACTCCACCCACAACAAAGTGGCACTGAGGCTTACTGAACTATACAGTGTTTATACATTAAACTCCACCTACCATAAGGTGCCATTAGTGTGACATCATGATCTGCCCAATGACATAGGGGCTTACCCAGCATCTAGAGGGTCTGGCATAATTAGAATCCATCTCTGTGATTGCTGCACTGTAACCCCCATTGTGCATGCTGGGGGTGACAAATCTGTAACAGCACACAGTCCTAATGGTTAATAATTTATGGGGGGGTTATTGATCCTTTATTTTTATGGGAGGAACTAAATCTTTAATAAACAACCCTTACAGCTTTACCGCAAGTTACTATCAATGACTGTGGGAAAGGCAGAAGCAGTGGACATGTCGTTAGAGGGAGAAACCTAATGAAAAAGATAACAGTGAATAAAACAGAAGGCCGGGTCTGCAGCAGCCGGGGCCATTCATTTACAGATTGCAAGAACCTTGTTGGGATTTTAACTGTCATAAAATACATTTGGATTTAGTGATATTAAGAGATGTATCTGCTCATTCATTGGCTCCTAGAACAAAGCCAGTACCAGTTATTATTGGCCTAACTAAATATATATATAAGCACTCACCCCAATTTTCAAGGGGCTGGGGCCCCCTTAGCTCATAACAATGTTACAGATATAGAGAAACATTGCTATAGATCCAGAGGTACCCAGGATACAAATAAGCACCCCAAATCTCAGACCAGGCGAAGTGCAATAGAGTAGATAGGGATTGCTTCAAAAAAAGTTCAATTTTTTAAGTCCCAAAAAACGCTGCCGTTTTTTCTATATTATGGGTGATAGGCTGAAAAAAAAAAATCGAATTTTTTTTGGGGCTCCCCTCCTTCCCTAACTCGTGGCAACTTAACTATACAGTGGGCACATGTGTAGGGCAAAAAAAAAATTTATTTGATGTTTTGAAGGTTTCCCAGGCATTTGTAGTGATTGTACGTATTCCTCCATTGAAATTTGAATTTGGCGCCGTATGCAAATTAACCTTGACTAGCGTAACTTCGCTTCGCTTAGCGAATCAACGCTAGCGCAACTTCGCAATCTTACGCTACCCCTGAGCGCAACTTCGGATTTTAGTGAATTTGCGGAGCGCTGGCGAAACTACGCCTGGCGAAGTGTGGCGAAGTGCGGCGAAGTTACGCCTGGCGCAACTACGAATTTTAGTGAATTTGCCCCTAAGTATCTTTCTCCGGCATCAGTGCTTGAGATCAAAAAGAAACTCTGGACTTTTTAATAAAAAACCAGGACTGAGGGATGAGCTGTCAAAATCAGGACTGTTCCACAGAAAACAGGACAGTTGGGAAGTGTTTATGAATATTTTAGCAAATTTATTCCTAACCCAAAGCACTGAATCAGTGTCCCCAGCACTGGCCCACATGGCCCACCCCCTCAAATCACCGATTGGTTAAAGCCTGGTAACAATCAGTGGAAACCAAGAGATCTGCAAAGCAGGAAGTAGTGTTCTGGCTATTATGTTAGACCTCCAGTCTAGTGATGTGTGGGTCAGGGTTTTCCTGACCCGCACCCGACCCAACCTGATACCCACCCTGATCCAGCCCGCGCCCGCCTGCATCCGCGCTTCCGGGGTCCTTTTATAGACCCGCGCCGCCCCACCCCGGCCGATGACATCACAATGACGTCACAAAAGGGGCGGGGTGAGCAGACGCGAGAACCTGAAAGTCGTAAGCCAGCATTTGGAGGAGGAGCAGTGCAAGGTCGCCCTGAACCGAAACCCGCGGGTCCCGTGAGTATCGGGTCGGCCCGCACATCACTACTACAGTCACTCCAGCCTTTATACATTACATTTTTGGCTAACTAACTCTATTAGAAACGTGTTATTTTGCACAGCCTATCTATTTACCAGTTCTTATTTTTATACTGAACAATTCCTTTAAGGGAGGAAGGCAGCAAATGTTGTGCATACTGGTTATAGTACATTTCTCTCGGAAAATTTTGGTAAAATGCTTTTTATCTACTACTTCCTTGGAGAAAAGTTACGTTAAAAGGTCTGCTCAGCTCGGCGTCTGAGCCGGCTAGTGCTTTTTACCTACTACTTCTTAGGGGGAGAAAAGTCACATTAAAAGGTATGCTCAGCTCGGCGTCTGAGTCAGCTATCGCTTTTTACCTACTACTTCTTAGTGGGAGAAAAGTCACGTTAAACGGTATGCTCAGCTTGGCGTCTGAGTCGGCTAGCGCTTTTTACCTACTAATTCATAGTGGGGAGAAAAGTCATGTTAAAAGGTATGCTCAGCTCGGCGTCTGAGCCGGCTAGTGTTTTTACCTACTACTTCTTAGTAGGAGAAAAGTCACGTTAAAATGTATGCTCAGTTCGGCGTCTCAGCTGGCTAGCGCTTTTTACCTACTACTTCCAAGGGGGAAAAAAGTCAGATTAAAAGGTGTGCTAAGCTCGGTGTCTGAGCCGGCTAACTATTTCTACCTACTACTTCTTAGGAGGAGAAAACTCACATTAAAAGGTATGCTAAGCTCGGCGTCTGAGCCGGATGACGCTTTTTACCTACTACTTCTTAGAGAGACAAAAGTCACGTTAAAAGGTATGCTCAGCTCGGCGTCTGAGCCGGCTAGCGCTTTTTACCTACTACTTCTTAGGGGCGAGAAAAGTCACGTTAAACGGTATGCTCAGCTCGGAATCTGAGCCGGCTAGCGATTTTTACTTACTACTTCTGAGGAGAAGAAAAGTCACGTGAAAAGGTATGCTCAGCTCGGCGACTGAGCCGGCTATCGTTTTTTACCTACTACTTATTAGGGGAGAAAAGTCACGTTAAACGGTGTGCTCAGCTCGGAATCTGAGCTGGCTAGAGCATTTTACCTACTACTTCGTAGGCGGAGAAAAGTCAATTTAAAAGGTATGCTCAGCTCGGCGTCTGAGCCGGCTATCGTTTATTTACCTACTACTTCTTAGAGGGAGAAAAGTCACGTTAAAAAGGTACTATCAGCTCGGCATCTGAGCTGGCTAGCGCTTTTTACCTACTACCACTTAGTGGGAGAAAAGACACGTTAAAGGGTATGCTCAGTTTGGTGTCTGAGCCGGCTAGCTAGCACTTTTTACCTACTACTTCTTAGGGGGAGAAAAGTCACGTTAAAACGTATGCTCAGCTCGGCGTCTGAGTCAGCTAGAGCCTTTTACCTACTACTTCTTAGTGGGAAAAAAGTCACGTTAAAAGGTATGCTCAGCTCGGCGTCTGAGCCGGCTTGCACTATTTACCTACTACTTCTTAGGGGGAGAAAAGTCACATTAAAAGGTATGCTCAGCTCGGCGTCTGAGCCGGCTATCATTTTTACCTACTACTTCTTAGGGGGAGAAAATTCACATTAAAAGGTATGCTCAGCTCGGCGTCTGAGCCGGCTAGAGTTTTACCTACTACTCTTAGGGGGAGAAAAGGCATGTTAAAAGGTATACTCAGCTCGGCGTCTGAGCTGGCTAGCGCTTTTTACCTACTACTTCCTAGTTGGAGAAAAGTCACATTAAAAGGTATGCTCAGCTCAGTATCTGAGCCGGCTATCGTTTTTTACCTTCTATTCTTAGGGGGAGAAAAGTCACGTTAAAGGTATACTCAGCTCGGACGTCTGAGCGGCTTGTGCTTTTACCTACTACTTGTTAGGGGGAGAAAAGTCACATTAAAAGGTATGCTCAGCTCGGCATCTGAGCCGGCTAGTGTTTTTGCCTACTACTTCTTAGGGGGAGAAAAGTCACGTTAAAAGGATGCTCAGCTCGGCATCTGAGCCGGCTATGGCTTTTTACCTACTACTTACTAGGGGGAGAAAAGTCACGTTAAGAGGTATGCTAAGCTCGGCGTCTGAGCCGGCTAGTTAGCACTTTTTACCTACTACTTCTTAGGGGGAGAAAAGTCACGTTAAACGTATGCTCAGCTCGGCGTCTGAGCCGGCTATCGTTTTACCTACTAGTTCTTAGGGGAGAAAAGTCACGTTAAAAGGTATGCTCAGCTCGGCGCGTTAAAAGGTTAGACTATCAGCTCGGCGTCTGAGCCGGCAATCGTTTTTTTACCTTCTAATTCTTAGGGGAGAAAAGTCATGTTAAAAGGTATGCTCAGCTCGGCTTCTGAGCCGGCTATCGTTTTTACCTACTACTTCGTAGGGGGAGAAAAGTCACGTTAAAACGTATGCTCAGCTCGTAGTCTGAGTCAGATAGAGCCTTTTACCTACTACTTCTTAGTGGGAAAAAAGTAACGTTAAATGGTATGCTCAGATCGGCGTCTGAGCCGACTTGCGCTTTTTACCTACTACTTCTTAGGGGAGAAAAGTCAGGTTAAAACGTATGCTCAGCTCGGCGTCTGAGTCAGCTAGAGCCTTTTACCTACTACTTCTTAGTGGGAAAAAGTCACGTTAAATGGTATGCTCAGCTCGGCGTCTGAGCCGGCTTGCACTTTTTACCTACTACTTGTTAGTGGGAGAAAAGTCACGTTAAAAGGTATGCTCAGCTCGGCGTCTGAGCCGGCTAGTGTTTTTACCTACTACTTCCTAGGTGGAGAAAAGTCACGTTAAAAGGTACTATCAGATCAGCGTCTGAGCTGGCTAGCGCTTTTTAACTACTAATACCTAGTTGGAGAAAAGACACGTTAAAGGGTATGCTCAGTTTGGCGTCGGAGCCGGCTATTGCTTTTTACCTACTACTTCGTACGGGGAGAAAAGTTACATTAAAAGTTATGCTCAGCTCAGCGTCTGAGCTAGTTAGCGCTTTTTACCTACTACTTCTTAGGGGAAGAAAAGTCATGTTAAAAGGTATGCTAAGCTCGGCATCTGAGCCGACTAGTGTTTTTACCTACTACTTCTTAGGGGGAGAAAAGTCACGTTAAAAGGTATGCTCAGCTCGGCGTCTGAACCGACTTGCGCTTTTTACCTACTACTTCTTAGGGGGAGAAAAGTCACTTAAAACGTATGCTCAGCTCAGCGTCTGAGTCAGCTAGAGCCTTTTACCTTCTACTTCTTAGGGGAGAAAAGTCACGTTAAAAGTATGCTAAGCTCGGAATCGGAGCTTTTTACCTACTACTTCGTAGGCGGAGAAAAGTCACGTTAAAAGGTATGCTCAGCTCGGCGTCTGAGCCGGCTATCGTTTTTACGTACTACTTCTTAGGTGGAGAAAAGTCACGTTAAAAGGTATGCTCAGCTCGGCATCTGAGCCGGCTATCGTTTTTACCTACTACTTCTTAGGGGGAGAAAAGTCCCGTTAAAAGGTATGCTCAGCTCGGCGTCTGAGCCGGCTATCGTTTTTTACCTACTACTTCTTAGGGGGAGAAAAGTCACGTTAACACGTATGCTCAGCTCGGCGTCTGAGTCAGCTAGAGCCTTTTACCTACTACTTCTTAGTGGGAAAAAGTCACGTTAAAAGGTATGCTCAGCTCAGCGTCTGAGCCGGCTTGTGCTTTTTACCTACTACTTCTTAGGGGGAGAAAAGTCACATTAAAAGGTATGCTCAGCTCGGCGTCTGAGCCGGCTAGTGTTTTTACCTACTACTCCTTAGGGGAGAAAAGGCACGTTAAAAGATACTATCAGCTCGGCGTCTGAGCCGGCAATCGTTTTTTACCTTCTAATTCTTAGGGGGAGAAAAGTCATGTTAAAAGGTATGCTCAGCTCGGCTTCTGAGCCGGCTATCGTTTTTTACCTACTACTTCGTAGGGGGAGAAAAGTCACGTTAAAACGTATGCTCAGCTCGTAGTCTGAGTCAGATAGAGCCTTTTACCTACTACTTCTTAGTGGGAAAAAAGTCACGTTAAATGGTATGCTCAGATCGGCGTCTGAGCCGACTTGCGCTTTTTACCTACTACTTCTTAGGGGGAGAAAAGTCACGTTAAAACGTATGCTCAGCTCGGCATCTGAGTCAGCTAGAGCCTTTTACCTACTACTTCTTAGTGGGAGAAAAGTCACGTTTAAAGGTATGCTCAGCTCGGCGCCTGAGCCGACTCGCACTTTTTACCTACTACTTCTTAGGGGGAGAAAAGTCACGTTAAAAGGTATGCTCAGGTCGGCATCTGAGCCGACTTGCGCTTTTTACCTACTACTTCGTACGGGGAGAAAAGTTACATTAAAAGTTATGCTCAGCTTGGCGTCTGAGCTAGTTAGCGCTTTTTACCTACTACTTCTTAGGGGCAGAAAAGTCATGTTAAAAGGTATGCTAAGATCGGAATCTGAGCCGGCTAGTTAGCACTTTTTACCTACTACTTCTTAGGGGAAGAAAAGTCATGTTAAAAGGTATGCTCAGCTCGGCGTCTGAGCCGGCTATCGTTTTTTACCTACTACTTCTTAGGGGGAGAAAAGTCACGTTAAAAGGTATGCTCAGCTCGGCGTCTGAGCCGGCTATCGTTTTTTACCTACTACTTCTTAGGGGGAGAAAAGTCACGTTAACACGTATGCTCAGCTCGGCGTCTGAGTCAGCTAGAGCCTTTTACCTACTACTTCTTAGTGGGAAAAAGTCACGTTAAAAGGTATGCTCAGCTCAGCGTCTGAGCCGGCTTGTGCTTTTTACCTACTACTTCTTAGGGGGAGAAAAGTCACATTAAAAGGTATGCTCAGCTTGGCGTCTGAGCGGGCTGTCCCTTTTTACCTACTACTTACTAGGGGGAGAAAAGTCACGTTAAGAGGTATGCTCAGCGTCTGAGCCGGCTAGTGTTTTTACCTACTACTCCTTAGGGGGAGAAAAGGCACGTTAAAAGGTACTATCAGCTCGGCGTCTGAGCCAGCAATCGTTTTTTACCTTCTAATTCTTAGGGGGAGAAAAGTCATGTTAAAAGGTATGCTCAGCTCGGCTTCTGAGCCGGCTATCGTTTTTTACCTACTACTTCGTAGGGGGAGAAAAGTCACGTTAAAACGTATGCTCAGCTCGTAGTCTGAGTCAGATAGAGCCTTTTACCTACTACTTCTTAGTGGAAAAAAGTCACGTTAAATGGTATGCTCAGATCGGCGTCTGAGCCGACTTGCGCTTTTTACCTACTACTTCTTAGGGGGAGAAAAGTCACGTTAAAACGTATGCTCAGCTCGGCGTCTGAGTCAGCTAGAGCCTTTTACCTACTACTCATTAGGGGAGAAAAGTCACGTTATAAGGTATGCTCAGCTCGGCGTCTGAGCCGGCTTGTGCTTTTTACCTACTACTTCCTAGGGGGAGAAAAGTCACGTTAAAAGGTACTATCAGCTCGGCGTCTGAGCTGGCTAGCGCTTTTTAACTACTAATACCTAGTTGGAGAAAAGACACGTTAAAGGTATGCTCAGTTTGGCGTCGGAGCCAGCTAGTGTTTCTACCTACTACTTCTTAGGGGGAGAAAAGTCACGTTAAAATGTATGCTCAGCTTGGCGTCTGAGGCGGCTAGCGCTTTTTACCTACTACTTCTTAGGGGGACAAAAGTCACATTAAAAGGTACGCTAAGCTCGGCGTCTGAGCCGGCTAGCTAGCACTTTTTACCTACTACTTCTTAGGGGGAAGAAAAGTCACGTTAATACGTATGCTCAGCTCAGCGTCTGAGACCGCTAGCGCTTTTTACCTACTACTTCGTAGGGGGAGAAAAGTTGCGTTAAAAGTTATGCTCAGCTCGGCGTCTGAGCCAGCTATCGTTTTTTACCTACTACTTCTTAGGGGGAGAAAAGTCACATTAAAAGGTATGCTCAGCTCGACATCTGAGCCGGCTATCGTTTTTTACCTACTACTTGTTAGGGGGAGAAAAGTCACATTAAAAGGTATGCTCAGCTCGGCGTCTGAGCCAGTTAGCGATTTTTACCTACTACTCATTAGGGGAGAAAAGTCACGTTATAAGGTATGCTCAGCTCGGCGTCTGAGCCGGCTTGTGCTTTTTACCTACTACTTCCTAGGGGGAGAAAAGTCACGTGAAAAGGTACTATCAGCTCGGCGTCTGAGCTGCCTAGAGCTTTTTACCTACTAATACCTAGTTGGAGAAAAGACACGTTAAAGGGTATGCTCAGTTTGGCGTCTGAGCCGGCTAGTATTTTTACCTACTACTTCTTAGGGGGAGAAAAGTCACGTTACTACGTATGCTCAGCTCAGCGTCTGAGCCCGCTAGCGCTTTTTACCTACTACTTCTTAGTGGGAAAAAGTCATGTTAAAAGGTATGCTCAGCTCGGCGTCTGAGCCGGCTAGTGTTTTTACCTACTACTTCTTAGTAGGAGAAAAGTCACGTTAAAATGTATGCTCAGGTCGGCGTCTGAGCCGGCTATCGCTTTTTACCTACTACTTACTAGGGGGAAAAAAGTCACGTTAAGAGGTATGCTAGCTCGGCGTCTGAGCCGGCTAGCTAGAACTTTTTACCTACTACTTCTTAGGGGGAGAAAAGTCACGTTAATACATATGCTCAGCTCAGCGTCTGAGCCGGTTATCGTTTTTTACCTACTACTTCTTAGGGGGAGAAAAGTCACGTTAAAAGGTATGCTCAGCTCGACATCTGAGCCGGCTATCGTTTTTTACCTACTACTTGTTAGGGGGAGAAAAGTCACATTAAAAGGTATGCTCAGCTCGGCGTCTGAGCCAGTTAGCGATTTTTACCTACTACTCATTAGGGGAGAAAAGTCACGTTATAAGGTATGCTCAGCTCGGCGTCTGAGCCGGCTTGTGCTTTTTACCTACTACTTCCTAGGGGGAGAAAAGTCACGTTAATACATATGCTCAGCTCAGCGTCTGAGCCGGTATATTAGGGGAGAAAAGTCACGTTATAAGGTATGCTCAGCTCGGCGTCTGAGCCGGCTTGTGCTTTTTACCTACTACTTCTTAGGGGGAGAAAAGTCACGTTAAATGGTATGCTCAGCTCGGCATCTGATCCAACTTGTGCTTTTTACCTACTACTTCTTAGGGGGAGAAAAGGCACGTTAAAACGTATGCTCAGCTCGTAGTCTGAGTCAGCTAGAGCCTTTTACCTACTACTTCTTAGTGGGAAAAAAGTCACGTTAAATGGTATGCTCAGCTCGGCGTCTGATCCGGCTTGCGCCTTTTACCTACTACTTCTTAGGGGGAGAAAAGTTTACATTAAAAAGTATGCTCAGCGTCTGAGCCGGCTAGTGTTTTTACCTACTACTTCTTAGGGGGAGAAAAGTCAAGTTTAAAAGGTATGCTCAGTTCCGCGTCTGAGCCTACTAGCACTTTCTACCTACTACTTCTTAGAGAGAGAAAAGCAAATTAAAGTTATGCTCAGCTTGGCGTTTGAGCCTAACTACTACTGCTTAGAGAGAGAAAAGTCAATTTAAAGGTATGCTCAGTTTGGTGTTTGAGCCGGCTAGTGCTTTTTACTTGCATGTTCTTAGAAAGAGAAAAGTAAAATTAAAAGGTATGTACGTGCAATAAGGCTATGCAACATAAAAAAGAGTGCACTGGCAATTTTTCTCTTTTTCATTGTGTAGAAATATTAGCTTTTTATCATTCATAGCAAATGGTCAATTTCAGAATGTGGAGTAGACTGAGCGCTGGCACAAGGGTGTTTTTAGCAGCTAGTCAATGCCACAGCAAGGAATAGACCGAGCACTGGCAATTAGATTCTGTATTTTGTGTACAAATTGTTGCCAAATATTGCCTATAGCTGCCATTCAGCCTTTAAAACGGAATTATTTATAGATGTTTGTTAATTGGCTGGGGCTAAAAAGCTCCTTGCTTTTTCACTATAGCCCCTGAGTTTAGGGGAAGTGCACCATGGTGATTGATTACTCAATGTCTACGGGGGGTATTAATTTTAAATGCACTACAAATTAAAATGCTAATAGATAGTGTAGGAAGGTAATTATTCAGAGGTTTAGGTTTGTTTGCTGGGGCTTAAAAGCTCCCTGCTTTCTCACTAGAACTCCTGAGCTAAGAGTAACTGCGCAATGTTCTTACTACTCAGTCACATTGGTTGCTGGGGGATTTAATTTTAAGTGCACTACAGACTTAGAATGCTCACAAATACAGTAGGACTCACGTACAATGAGGGGCTTTGGCGTGGCACGTGAGCTTACATATTTTGCCAAAGTGTGGTACTAACACCTCATTATTTGTAATAATTATTTTTAAAGGTGAACCATGCACTGGTAATTTTAAAATTTTTCACTTTGTGTACAAATATTGGCTTTTTATCATTTATAGCAGCTGGTCAACTCTAGAATGTGGGTTAGACCGGGCGATGGCACAAGGGTGTTTATAGCAGCTGGTCAAAGCCGCAGTGTGGGTTAGACAGATCACTGGTGATTTTTTTTCTGTTTCGTATAAAAAAAGAAAATGCCCAGCCAAAATTAGTATAAATCAGAGAGTAGAGTGATTGTAGCAGTGTATAACACCTGTTTGGTGTCAAGTGCTGCCAGGTGTAGGGCCTAAAACAATTTCTTGACAAAATGATAACACCAATAACACTACTGATGCAGTGGAACCGGTGAAGGATGTCTATTTGCTCATAAAAAAAGTGGCACAACTCTGATAGTCTTCATTATTTATTTATAGCTTTTTTGCCTTTTTCTTCTGAATTTTTCTTGCTTTGAAATAGGGTCGTTGACCTGCTCCTTTTGATTACTAATCTTTCTATTCAGGCCCTATTCTACTAATATTCCAGTCTCTTATTCAAATCAATGTATAGTTGCTAGGGTAATTTGGACCCTAGCAACCAGATTGCTGAATTTGGAAAATGAAGTGCTGGAGAGCTAAAGAAATGAAAAACAAACAAAAATGTCTCAGAACATCACGCTCTACAGTCTACATCATACTAAACGTTAACTCAAAGGTTACATTGTGCTCATCTATCCTATACGGTTGTATCCCCATATATAATATAAGGCACTAAGATCATCTAGGAGCAGTAACTCATGGCAACCAATAAGATGCTTGTATTTGAATTGGCGACTAGTAAATTCTACCTGCTTATTGGTTACTATGGGTTATTGCCCCTGGACAAACTTAGTGTCTTTTATTACTAGTAATGGGCGAATTTGGGACGTTTCGCTTTGTCGAAAAGTGCGCGAATTACCCGCAAAATTAGCTTAACAGCTTCTCGTTCTTGATGCCGGCATCCATTTTCCCGGCAGTTTGGTGAATTTATTCGCCGGCAGCGAATTGCGGGAATCCACCGTAAATTTGCGCCTGGCGAATAAATTCGCCCATCACTATTTATTACTTGACCCAATGATATGAAATGTATGTATAGAAAATCTCTTCTCAATGATCATAATGGTCTTCCCTATATATATATACCATGGAACAGTGACATATAAAATAACAAAGCAAAAATCTGTATAACAAGTATGTCTTCCTTTAAATAACAAAGAAAGGCTTCCCCTACATTTCACACTTCATCATAGACCACCTTTACCTGATCGCTAACTTTGTTTGTACCAATTTAGCCTCTTTTTATATTGGGGGTTACTCTCTTTAGCGTTTTTTATTTGGCGAGGGAGGTAAAAACCTTTTGAAAGATGGGCATGGCATTATAAGTTCAGTTACCCATGACCCTAATTATCAAATGCCAACAGGTGGGGGGAAACTTGTTAGGAAGGGGGTTACTACCCCAAGAGGTAACTCTCCCAGATGGTTGAAAGATAAATGTTGATTTTTTTCCTTTGGCTAACCATACTTTAATATCACCAGAGGCTGTTGTTCCCAAAAATATTTTTTTGCATTATACTAACTCATCTGGAGTAATGCAGGATGTTTACAAATTCACTCTGTCTCTAAAACCTAAACAACAATTTAAAAACTCCCCTGAACCAGTCAAGACTTTCGTAAATTCATCCCACCCAATGTGTCTTCCTCAGTTGCCACTTTTTCCCAAATACTAAAACACAATTGCAAACGATGACACAATCTACTTCGGCGAGGTGTAAGTCTAGGTGTAACTTTTTTCTAACCACTACTTTCAGGGATATTATGGTGAGAGGTATGGTTGGGTTTTTTGCAGTTCAGATAAAAGTGACCCTTTTTACATTTTAATATTTCTATTCAGTTCAGTTGTAGGTCTCTTACCTGCACAGCCACACAATTCAGCTTCCTCACTCACACTAACACAACTCAAATCAGATGCTACAAGAGAGTTTGTATCTGGAGTGAGCATTATGACATCATTGGTCACATGTCCCACTATGAAGTCTGTTTTTACTCCCCCTGCATCCAACTCCTAACTAAGCCATGATGTCCTAACATGTATTTTAGATCATCACAAATATGAAAATATTGTAGGTCTCTTACCTGCACATCCACACTCTTCAGCTAACGCACTCAAACTGACGCAGCTCAAATCAGATGCTACAAGAGAGTTTGTATCTGGAGTGAGCATTATGACATCATTGGTCACATGACCCACTACGAAGTCTGTTATTACTCCCCCTGCATCCAACTCCTAACTAAGCCATCTTTTTAAACAGTCCTTTTGGAGAAGTTACAGTGTGGGGAAAACCACATTTTCTTTTAGTACAATACTTAAGTGGTGTGAAAGGCCATGATGTCCTTACATGTATTTTAGATCATCACAAATATGAAAATATTGTAGGTCTCTTACCTGCACATCCACACTCTTCAGCTTCCACACTCCAACTGACGCAGCTCAAAGATATCAGAGAGTGTTTATCTGGAGCAGGGCTGCCATCAGAGGGGTACAGGGGGAGAGTTGTAGGGGGCCCCCGAGGGTAAGGGGGCCCGGTCACGCCACACTTACTTGATCAGCCGGCCCCCCTGCTTTCTGAGAGCTGCCAACTTCAGGAAGGCAGGGGGAGGCATCTTCTGTCCATTACTTTCCCTTATTGGTCACAGAGTTTAAGTCCCGGTTGAGCTGCTCAGGGATTGGATAGCTGAGGTTTGAACTTCCCCTCCAGCTCATCCAATCACCATGCAGCTTTACCAGGATTTGAAATTCTGTGACCAATAAGGGAAGAAAATGCTGTCAATGGAAGAAGATGCAGCCACCTGTGCTCCCCTCCTCCTTTCTGTAGTTGGCAGCTCACTTACAGCAGGTGGGCTACGCTAATGAAGTGTAACATGGGCCCTGGGCCCCAATTTTTTTTTAAACTTCTGGGGGGGGCAAGTTTTTTTTTTACATGGACATTTAAGGGGGGCCCTGGCCACCAATTTTCTTATAATGTGGGGGGGGGGGCTGGCCATCAATTTTTTTTTTTACCATGTGGGTCCTAGACACCAAAATTTTTTAATGGGGGGCCCTGACCACAAATTTTTTTTTTAATGGGGGGCCCTGACCACAAGTTTTTTTAATGGGGGCCCTGACCACAAATGTTTTTTATGGGGGGCACTGATCACAAATGTTTTTTTTTAATGGGGGGCCCTGACCACAAGTTTTTTTTAAGGGGGCCCTGACCACAAATTTTTTTTTATGGGGGACCCTGACAACAAATGTTTTTTTTAATGGGGGTGCCCTGACCACAAATGTTTTTTTTAATGGGGGGGCCCTGACCACAAATGTTTTTTTATGGGGGCCCTGATCACAAATGTTTTTTTAATGGGGGGCACAGACCACAATTTTTTTTATGGGGGCCCTGATCACAAATGTTTTTTTTAATGGGGGGGCCCTGACCACAAAAGTTTATTCGACTTCGAATATCGAATTTGGCCATTAGCAGTCGAAGTACAATCGTTTGATCGAACGATTCGAAGGATTTCAGCGATCGAACGAGCGATTTTACTTCGACTTCCAAAAACTTAGAAAAATGCTCTAGAAGGTCCCCATAGGCTAACATAGCACTTCGGCAGGTTTAATTTGGCGAAGTATTGAAGTCGAATTTTTTTTAAAGAGACAGTACTTCGATTATTGAATGTTCGAATATTCAAACGATTTTACTTCAAATCGAAGTCGTAGTATCCTATTCGATGGTCTAAGTATCCAAAAAATTACTTCAAATTTCCAATTTTTTTACTTCGAAAATTCCCTCGAATTCACTTCGACCCTTGATAAATCTGCCCCTATATGTTACTATCCCGAGCTTATATCGCTAGTTTATCTACATAAGTTTAACTACTATCCATCTGAAGGAGAAGGGATTACTGAACCAGCAAAGGGAGTGAACCACAGAAACCTCAGATTTTTTTCTATTTTTAATTTATTCAGTATTTTTGAGCAACAATAACCATAAAAAGAGAGTACAGGTGACCCTTTCAGATGACTACCAAACAAGAGAATTGGAACACAACACTTAAGAGGGTTGTGTAATAAAAGGCACTACGTTTGCCCAAGAGCAGTAACCTATAGCAACTAATCAGTCGGTAGCATTTGATGGTCACCTCTTTAAAAGCCAACTGTCACGGTCGGCACCCAACACCAGAACAAATGCCAAGCACCCTGGTCTCAGCTCGTGCATCACCTGTAGTGTGACCGCCATTGGCCTCGGGAGGAGCCCTCAGCTACTTGGATGCCACCAGGGGCGATCCTGGCCCCACCGCCGCCTGAGGCAGCAGCAGTTGCTGCTGCCCCCCCTACCCCGTAAATTCGTTCTTAAAGTACCAGGAGCAGCATTTTTGCCGCCCCTGGTACCCAATAGGGCGCTGCCGCCTGAGGCGACAGCCTCAACTCGCCTCATTGGCGAAGCACCCCTGGATGCCACCAGGACTTAAACGAGAGGTGCAAGGCTAGAGGTTCTGGATAAGCAGAGGGGCACGACTGTTAGAAAAGTCTTTGGGCAGAAGGTCATGGTACAAGGTGTTAAACAAGATCATAGTCGGAACTTGCCGGGTTGAGGCAGGCAGAAAGTAAGCGTAAACAAATCTGGCCGGGTCTGGGCAGGCAGCGTTCAAAGCGAGGTCAGGCAGAAAAGGGTCAAAACCGGGAGATCAATTAGAGGGATATGGCAGAAGAGGTAGTCGAAATTCAGGCAATGGATCAGGATACAGAGGTCAGAATTGTCAGGAACAGGCAGGGGTCACAACAGGTAGTCAGAATCAGGCTCAGAATCAGAATAGCAAACAGCTAAAGGCACCAGAAACAAACCTATAACGGGCAATGAGAAACTGCAGAATGGCCCTTTAAATATTTTCACTCCATTGCACGCTGACGTCATTACGCCAGCGCGCATGCGCCATTTAACCAGCAGAGACGCGCCGCTCACGCCCTAACAATCCGGCACAGGAGGAAGAGGATGTGGCGGGCGTGCCTGCCGTCCCCCTACTAGACCACCAGGGTAAGCCCTCACACCAACATTTTATTGGTTGCTATGGGTTACTGCTCCTGGGCAAACTTAGTGCCTTTTATTATATATGAGGGTTTGTGCCACTGCCCTAACAAATTTTTCTATAAGCTTACTTAAAATTATATCATGCTAATATTTGTTTTTTTAAAAGAGCAATAAATGTTTTATATTAAACTATAAAATGAAAACATCTTACAAGTCATTTCTTGCCCTCCCATGTTTTCTTTCAGGCTCCTGATTTTTAGTTTTCTTTTTAAATAAATCGATATATACAGCGGTGCTTGTAATTTTGTTTCATTTGTTTAACTAGCTTTTCTTCATCTACTTTTAGGACTTGTTTAAAAATCAGATGATGTTTCAGGTCAAAAAAAATATAGAAAATGTTAGAGCTCATAAACTTTCAAGTACCACTGTAGTTAACCCCAGCTCAAATGGTTTTCACTCAGAAATAACAATCAGAATAACATTTTTGGAAACAAATTGCCCTTGCTGCCATTTTGTTTCCATGCTCATATAAGGAGTCATTTAGTTACCGCACTGCAGTTGTGAACCTCACATTCAGCTTCCCATTCATTAAAGGTACTTGTGTCAAAAAGTGCACCTTGGACTCATGTATAGTTGCACTTTATAGGTGCTACTGCCTTCCTCCTGCACTTATTGATGGTGGAGAACCCTGGAGCAACCACCACCTTCATCCCAGGTGTTAGACAACAGCCTCCTGTCTAAATAGGTGCAGAGCAGATGCATCAAAAAGAATCAGGCACGCGTCACTCTCATGCCAAATGTATCAAAGTACAAGCACAAATGCATTAGACATAATCACATCAGGTGCACCTCCCCGAGCAACCTCAATGGAACTGGGATTGTGGGAAATAATGCTGCATTGTGGGTAATAAACATGCTGAATGCTGATTGAATACAGAGGTGCCTTTGCGTGCTGCTTCTATGGTATGTAAATTGCCACTATAAAGTGCACTTCAGGTAATTTTAACACAAGTGTACACACAAGTATACATTTGTTTTTTTTACATATTCCACATGGTTTAAGGGTGGTGGCAGATGGGGAGATTTCCCCGTTCTGCCTTCCCGTCAGCAAGAAACGAATCGCCGGCGGGATTGCTTTGGATTTCTGAAGTCGCCCGAAGTTGCAGAGGCAACTGGGCTGCTGCAGTTTTTTTTGCTGATAGGAGCACTGGTCAGGGTATCAGGTATTGAATGCAGTCACTGTGGGGTGCCTAACTTTTGGCACCCTCCAAAATTTTTCATAATTTTTCAGAACCCAAATATAAGTTGGATTAATTGAACTATTTGCATTTAGATAAACCAAATAAATTGCAAAGATGTAAATAGCTATACATTTATATAATGCATCTTGTTAGTATTGTATGTAATGGTTACGCAAATTAATATCTATCACTAGTCACTAAAGCTGGTCAGAGTTTATTGGTCAATTCATTTGTTATTGCTGTAGACAACTCCATTTAAAGCAAACAAGTGTTACCCAATGGTACTGAAAATGATGTATATTAGTACCAGCCATCAGGACATTCAGAGTTAACTCAGCAATAATAGTTATCTCAGTGTTCTACATAACTATGTATTTTGTTGTAGAAATAATATCATCAGAGGGAAATTCTAAAGGGAGATTAGTTCTCTTGAGTCATTTGAGTTCCCTGCCCTGATGGCTCTTTTACCCTCATCTGCTATTTCCTTTAAAAAAAAAAATCATTAATAGATACAAACAAACTATACTAAAGATCAAAAATACTAAAAAAAAAAATCATCAGTGACTGCCCACCCACTTAGGATGCTGACACAGGTGAGGTGAGCTAAGCAAATAAAAAAAATCATAACAGTTCTTTAGATTTGCATGTTTAGCATAGCTTTGCTGTTTGGTAGTTTGCAGTAGAAAGATGTAATTTAGATTCATCAGAATGTGTACTTTCAGAAAATATATGGTTTTCTAGGGTCTCCATACTGTTAGGGGGTCTCATGGCACATAATACACATATCGGGTGCTTATATTGTAGTAGCCAGAGTGTCATATGTAAAAATTTAATTTCAAAAGTAAAATTAAAAGGTATGTTCAACTTACTATTTGAGCCGGTTAATGGTTTTTGCCCGCACCTTCTTAGAAAGAGAAAAGTAAAGTATGTTCGACTTAGCATTTCAGCCGGTTAGTGCTTTTTAACTGTACCTTCTTAGAAAGAGAAAAGTAAAATTAAAAATGCATGTTCAACTTAGCATTTGAGCCGGTTAGCGCTTTTTAACTGCACCTTCTCAGAAAGAGAAGAGCCAAATTAAAAATGCATGTTAAACTTGGCGTTTGAGATTTTTAGCTCTTTTTGCATGCACCTTCTTAAGGAGAGAAAAGTCACGTCAAAAGGTATGCCCAGCCAAGCGTCTGAGCCAGCTAGCGCTTTTTACCTACTACTTAGGGGGGAGAAAAGTCACGTTAAAAGCTATGCTCAGCTTCTGACCCAGCTAGCGCTTTTTACCTACTACTTCTTAGGGGGAGAAAAGTCAAGTTAAAGGGTATGCTCAGCTCGGCGTCTTAACCGGCTAATGCTTTTTACCTACTACTTCTTAGGGGGAGAAAAGTCACGTTAAAAGGTATGCTCAGTTCGGTGTCTGAGCCGGCTAGCAATTTTTACCTACCACTTCTTGGGGGGAGAAAAGACACGTTAAAAGGTATGCAGGCCCGGATTTAGGGAAAGGCCCCCTAGGCCCGGGCCTAGGGCGGCAAGAAGGCGCCCCCTAACATCTTGTGTAAGTCGGCTGCTCCTGATAGATCCGGCTGGCTTTAGGACCGCTCCTCCAGCCTATCTCCCGCTGTGGCTCCGCCCCCTCCCACTACTCTCTGTGCTTGTGCTGCTGCTGCCTCTGCTGTGCTGCGTGTCCCAGCAAGGTGATCTGTTCCTGGTATGTACATTTAATATTTCCCCTGCAGATCTGCTGTATATCGGCCATGTAGAGAAATATGTCATAGTCAACTTGCAGATTTGCTGGAGGTGCAGAATCACAAGTGTTCTAACTTCTAAACCTGTTACAGATTTTTTTATGTCCCTTTCCTGCTTCCTACAAAATGAAAACCATTTCAGTTCTTGTATTATAAGGGATAATGTACCCCCTACTTTAAATGATAAGGATATTAGAAGTCACTGAGGGGTTCTATGGCCATATAAAGGCACAAGGCTGCAGGCTGAGTTATACAGGGAACTCTGAGTATCACTTATGTATTATAATGGATAATGTACCCCCTACTGTAAATGATAAGGATATTAGAAGTTACTGACGGGGTTGTTCTGTGACCATATAAAGGCACAAGGCTGCAGGCTGAGTTATACAGGGAACTCGGAGTATCATCATGTATTATAAGGGATAATGTACCCCCTACTGTAAATGATAAGGATATTAGAAGTCACTGAGGGGTCCAGTAACCATATAAAGGCACAAGGCTGCAGGCTAAGTTATACAGGGAACTGGAGTATCACTCATGTATTATAAGGGATAATGTACCCCCTACTGTAAATGATAAGGATATTAGGAGTCACTGAGGGGTTGTTCTGTGACCATATAAAGGCACAAGGCTGCAGGCTGAGTTACACATGGAACTCGGAGTATCACTCATGTATTATAAGGGATAATGTCTGCTGAGAAATAGGAACTACAAAGATTATGATGCTGCCAAGATTTGACTTTTTTATTTTATAATAAATATTTAACTGATGCTGCTGCTGCCCACTGTAGCACAATTGACAAACTTATCAAAACAAGGGACACATCTCTCTCTGCATCTATGTATAAAAAGGTGTCTATATATAGAGAATATATATAGATATATCTCAAACAAGCCTAACTGCTAGTTGATCCATCTGATCCACTTTTGCATAAATGTCCTGATTGGAAAAAGATTCACATCCAGAAAATGCGTGCGGGGTGGGGGGGGGCGGCACAGTAGCTGGGCCTAGGGGGGCAAGGAGGGTAAATCCGGCCCTGAAGGTATGCTCAGCTCGGCGTCTAAACCGGCTATCGCTTTTTACCTACTACTTCATAGGGGGAGAAAAGTCATGTTAAAAGGTATGCTCAGCTCCGCGTCTGAGCCGGCTAGCGTTTTTTACCTACTACTTCTTAAGGGGAGAAAAGTCAAGTTAAAATGTATGCTCAGCTCGGCGTCCGAGTCGGCTATTGCTTTTAACCTACTACTTCTTAGGGTAGAAAAGTCATGTTAAAAGTTATGCTCAGCTCGCGTCTGAGCCGGCTAGCAATTTTTACCTACTACTTCTTAGGGCGAGAAAAGTCAAGTTAAAATGTATGCTCAGGGGGGCGTGGTCTGACGTGACGCTGGATAGTCGCATGAGCTTAGAGCTCCGAACAGCACAACCCGAACCAACCTCTTGCGGTAAGCTTTGAGATGGGGAAAACGAGGCAAGCCCGACAAAGACAAAACCCCCGGGCATAAATTACAACCGGCCACTAGCGAGATAGCTCCTCTGTTCTTACAAAAAAGAATGATCCGGTCGGAATCCAAAATGGCGGCCGCAAGATCAGAGTGTGGTGCTGAGTCAGCATATAGCAGAGAACAGTTTGATGCAGATAGTGAAGGGGAAGACATGGATATACAATCATATATCACAAATCTCCCTTCAAAGACAGATATCAAAGAAATGCTGCAAGAAGTCACTGTTGCTATTAAGGAAGAAATACAGGACATGAAGAGGGATATGTTAACCCTTGCTGCCCACACTGATGGCCTAGAGCACAATCAAAGTAAGTACATGGACAATCAAAAGGCTATATACACCCACATTCAACAGCAGGACAATGTCATTCCGGAGCTTCAAAGGCAATTGGAGGACCAAGAAAATAGGAGCAGGAGAAATCAGTCCAAATGGACGAAATACGTCCAGCCCTACAGATATTTAGCTCTATCCTAAAAAGAGAAGCAGATACAGACATTAAAATTGAAAGGGCTCATAGAGTCCAAAAACCTAAAGCGGCCCCTTTAAATGCTCCTCGGGATATTCTCTGCTGCCTGCACTCTTTTTCATTAAAAGGAAATTGTTGGTAAAGCTAAGGAAGTGAGTCAACTTTCCTATGAGGACTGCAATAATTTTTCAGGATCTCTCCAGAATAACTCTGGTCAAATGGAAATTACTAAAACCACTTACATACATTTTGAGAGAACAAAATATCCCGTACTGATGGGGATACCCTTTCTCTCTCTCAGCCAGTAAGGATGGCACTACTGCAGCTATACGAAACCCGAGTGACACAGAATACGTCCGAAAAAAACTACACTTACCTGATGTGGATCTTCCTGGCTCTCTACCTGTCATGGGAAAGATTAAAGATCTAGATTTTTACCTTATAAGGAGAATGGATGCATTCACCCAACTCCAAGAGGATCCCCAGAACCCCGAGGAGAGAAAGGTCAAGACTTGCATCTAATTGACTTTAGCAATAAGAATATCATGTTGGACTTTCAGATGCACTGACAGTTCGCAGGTCAAAAGGTATACCCTGGAGCTGTAGTTATTACTAAAAAATGTTCATGATTTTGAAATAAGTACTCTTTACTGTTTTTCAGGCTGATGTGTTTATCATTTTGACGATTATAAATTCGTTAGAATGGGGCTAGACATTTTGTCAATTTCCCAGCTGCCCCTGGTCATGTGACTTGTGCCTGCACTTCAGGAGAGAAATGCTTTCTGGCAGGCTGCTGTTTTTCCTTCTCAATGTAACTGAATGTGTCTCAGTGGGACATGTGTTTTTACTATTGAGTGTTGTTCTTAGATCTACCAGGCAGCTGTTATCTTGTGTTAGGGAGCTGCTATCTGGTTACCTTCCCATTGTTCTTTTGTTTGGCTGCTGGGGGGGAAAGGAAGGGGGTTGATATCACTCCCACTTGCAGTACAGCAGTAAAGAGTTATTGAAGTTTATCAGAGCACAAGTCACATGACTTGGGGCAGCTGGGAAAATGACAATAGGTCTAGTCCCATGTCAGATTTCGAAATTGAATATAAAAAAAATCTGTTTGCTCTTTTGAGAAATGGATTTCAGTGCAGAATTCTGCTGGAGCAGCACTATTAACTGATTCATTTTGAAAAAAAAAATTTTCCCATGACAGTATCCCTTTAAGAAAGAATTATCCCCTATACTTATAGATTACTTCAATGGGATGACATCCGGAGACAGTTTCCATCCACAAGCCCAAGAGGCTCATATTACTATAATGGCTCGTTCCAGACATTGTTCAGCGACTTTTATTAAAAAGTTGATTGTAGAGGTGAAAACATATAAAGAAGTGCAGAAAATGATAGGTTGCTCAGCTAAAATGATTTAAAATGGCAACCAAAACCTGAAAGACGTGGAAAAAAACTAAAAACTACCATTTAAATGGATAGAAGAATAGCCAAAATGGCAAAGACTCAGCCAATGATCAGCTCCAGGAAGATCAAAGAAGATGTAAAGTTACCTGTGAGTAATGTTACAATTAAAAGACGTCTATGTGAAGCCAAGCTATCGGCAAGAAGCCCCCACAAAGTCCCATTGTTGAAAAAAGACAAGCATTGGGCATATTAGCCCATAGGCAGTTACCTATAGCAACCAATCAGTGATTAGCTTTTTAAAGCCAGCTGCAAGTAGCACAATGAATGCAGCAATCTAATTGGTTGCCATGATTACATGTACATCCACTGGCTTAGTTAATTTTAGTTCGTTTTTGTTAATTTTCTTGAATGGTATACAGTTTTGATAGCATCATGCCATTGTATTGAATGTAACATATTTTCTTCCTCTGCATAACATTTGCTGTCATCTTGATTTCATTTATTTAATATGAAAATCAAATAAAATATTTTAAAGTAATTGGTTGCCATGGGTTACTGCCCAGTCTTGATAAATGACCCCCATTGACTGGCCTAAAGAGAAATGATGCAACATTTTGTGGACTGATGAAAGCAACATTGTTCTTTTTGGGTCTAGGGGCGACAGACAGTTTGTCAGACGACCCCCAAACACTGAATTCAAGTCACAGTACAGTGTGAAGACAGTGAAACATGGTGGCACAGGCATCATGATATGGGGATGTTTCTCATACTATGGTGTTGGGCCTATTTATTACATACCAGGGATTATGGATCAGTTTCAATACATTAAAATACTTGAAGAGGTCATATTTGCCTTATGCTAAAGAATTGGGTGTTTCAACAAGACAACACACCCCAAGCACACCAGTAAATGAGCAACATCTTGATTCCAGGACAACAGGATTGACATTATGGAGTGGCTGCCCAATCTCTGGACCTTAATCCAATAGAAAACTTGTGGGGTGACATCACATTTGCTGTTTCTGAGACAAAATCAACAAATTCAGAAGAATTATGGAATAATGGGTAAATTAACCAGAGACTTGCTAGAATAATCACTAAATAAAATAGATGATGGCCATATTAACCCCAGAAGTCCCAGCATAATTACTAAATAAAGTTGATAATGGCTAGTGATGGGCAAATTCATTCAGCAGGCATGGATTCTCTGGGAATTTCTGAATTTTGACACTCGCGAATGTTTTTGCCAAACTGCAGCGATAATTCGCTGTGGAAAATTCATTGCGAAAAGATTGTCGCGCTTCATAATTGGCACACACATCAAAATTATTCGGATGGCCATTGACTTTAATGCATTTGTACATAAGAGTCACGCTTATAATAATTGTCACTCGTGTCAAAATTAATTTTAAGCTCATTGACTTCAATGTGCTTTGTGAATAATTTGCTGTTTCGGCGAAGTGTAAAGGGGGCAGAATCGCCCAATACTAATAATGGCCTTATCAACCCCAACTGTGGCAGTATAATCGGCAATTAGTGCAGGACTCCACAGACGATTCCGCCGCGGATATGAAGGAAATAAGGTAAGTAACGTTATTGTACGATCGTGACGCATTATGGATGCAACGCGACATGACTGTTGGATGCAGACACATCGTGCAGCGTCTGCATCTGTCGTGTCGCGTCGCATCAATACTGCGACACAATCCAACAACAGAATTACTTACCTTATTTCCGTCGCATCCAACGTGACGCCTGCATTTTTGCGCATTGCGACGGATCGCGGCGGAATCATCCGTGGAGTCCTGCCATATCAATTGTGGTCGGAAGTGTGTATGAATTTATAAGGTTCCCTCACTGATTATTTTTTATCTATTTATGTTTGTATTTATGTACTGTTTTCAATTGTTTATGAGTTAGTAGACTGCCCAGTCACTGATTATTTAAGCTACTTAATATTTTGGTGTGATCAATTAAAGAATATAAATGTTAATTCCACTCTGTATGTTTAAGGTATTTTGATTCAGTTATTGGAATTTTTTGTTGGTTTGAGCACCCAACACATGGTCATTGAAATAATAAGTTATAATACTGAGAAGTGGTACTATTGATTAATTACTAAATAAAACAGATATTGAAGCCAGACATGCCAATAAGACCACTGTAGAAAGAACCAATGAGCACTCTATTAAGCCCAGATGGGGTAAAGGAGGAGGCCCTGCACTACTGCAAAAAGGGCTGCTGCTATTGATTGCTCTGTTTGTGCATAACTTGTTCGAGGGCATTTTGGGCTGCTGCTCCCATCAGACATTAGATGAATGATTCCTTTTAGAGTCCATCGCATTTCACTCACACAATACTAATCAATACTTTAATTACAGTATATTTAATACCTGACATATATCTTGGAATTAACGTAGCACCTCATTAATCTCCCCTATATACAGCATATGGCATCATTCAGAATCCTCAGTATCTCTGCAACCCAAATACAACTGAAGGGCTTCAGGTTGAACACTTATCCCAAATAAATAAAACACAGAGATTTCTATTCAATAATTTCCTTGCGTTTCATTGGCCGGGGAATGATAAATCTCTTAATTACTTTAATCCATCGCAGAAACACTTATTTTCAAGCTTCCTCATAAATGCATTAATATGATAAATTATTCAGTGCCTGGCTCTTTATTTTTCCATGGCTGAAATATTAGCCAATCTCTACAGTTTAAAGGGCAACTAAAATCCCTGCAAAATAAACTTGTAGTTTATTTTAGGCGTCAACTGTATTGCTTTTAAAGATATCCAGACATTCAGAAGTTGTACTAATCAGGAATGTCCAAATTGTAGCAATCTTACTCTCAGCACATATGAATATTTCGATTCATTCCAGGTCAAGGTATATCTAGTATAAGTAATTCTAAAACAAATGGACTTGCTGAGTAATCATTGAAGACATTTCACTACTCATCCGAGCAGCTTCTTCAGTTCCATTGACTTGTATAGGAAGTCCTTGGCATATAAACTCTTCCAATAATCCATTCATTCACAAAGGCACACTGTAACTCTTCAGAGAGGTGACACTTGAAACCCACAGAGGTACAGTATGTTATTCTGTGGGATTACTGTAATAGGATTACCAAGGTATCATGCAACTCCTATGAACAGGTGTTACCAGGGCTGGGCCAAGCCAACCAGGAGCCCTAGACAACCCAGACGGCCAGAACATGCTTGCACGTCTGACCTTGACTGCGAGCATGCACAGTAACAGAGGGGTGAGAGCAGGGCTGGATTTACATAGTGGTCGCCCCAAGGCACACTGCCATTCGTCGCCCCTGTCCCTTTTCATCATCTGGACCAGAGCAATGGGAATTGGCGCATGAGAAATTAAGAAAAATATTGTATCTCCAGCGCATCCCCAGTGTTTTTGAACCAATGTGGGTGTGGTTGGGCAGTATGCCGCCCCCTTAAAATCCTGCCGCCCTAGGCCCGGGCCTAGGTGGCCTTTCCACAAATCCGGGCCTGGGTGAGAGGGGAGGGCGAAGAAGGGGAGAGTGAAGGAGGGGAGTGGAGAGGAGAGGGAAGGAGAGAGGGGAAAGCTACAAAGGGCAGTGAACAGGGATTAGGGGTAGACAGAAGACACTTAATGGGTACCTGCCCAATGTTCTAACATCTGTACCCCGTCGCTATCGTATAACTATCATATTATACTCCCTCCATCTTGCCATACTGTCTCCATCTGCATGCTGTTCTAACATCTGTACCCCAGCTGTCTAGAATTACTTATACTAGATACTATCAGCACAGGGTAGGATCAAATGGAGACAGTATGGCACAATAGAGGGAGTAGGATAAGATAGTGACAGTAGGGTAAGATGAAGACAGTAGGACAAGATAGTGGCAGCTAGACAAGATAGTGATAGTTTGGTAAGACAGAGACATTAGAGCAAGATGGAGACAGTAGAACAAAATGGTGACAGTAGGACAAGTTAGTTAAGTAAGATGGAGAAGATGGAGTCAATAAGGCAAGATGGTGACAGTAGAGCATAATGGAGACTTCAGAACAAAATGAAGACAGTACAAAAAGATAGTGACAGTAGTACAAAATTAACTCAGTTGGGCAAGATGGTGAAAGTAGGTCAAATGGAGACAGCGGTGAAAGATGGAGACAGTATGACAAGATAATGAAAGCTGGGCAAGACTGAGAAAGTAAGGCAAGATAGTGAAGGAGGAGGACGGACGCAGTAGTACAAAATGGAGGTAGTAGGGAAAAATGTTGACAGTAGTACCATATGGAGGCAGTAGGGCAAAACAGAGACAGTAGAAAAAAATGGAGACAGTAGAGCAAGATAGAAAGAATAGGACAATATGGAGACAGTAAGGCAAGATAGTGACAGTTTATCTAGATAGTGACAGTAGAGCAATATGTAGACAGTAGTAAACACGTGAGACAGTGGGACAAGATGGATAGATTATGGCACGATTGAGACAGCTGGGCAAGATGGAGGCAGCAGGACCAGACGGAGGCGCTAGGAGTAGGACAAGATGAAGAGTTTAAGACAAGGTGAAGAGAGTAGGATGAAGAAAATATGGCAAGATGATGGTAATTCCAAGATCACCCAAGTACATACCAAGGTCCAGTTTTCAGGGGCTTAGCATATGGACACACCAGCTTGAGCACACTGGGATGGAAAACTTCACTTACAGACAAGACCAACTTAATCTGCATTTCTGAAATTTGGCCAGAAGCCAAGGCCAAGATTAGCTGTGGTACAATGGCAGCTATAAGCCATCCAAACTTCCAATGCCCAGTGCTGGGATATCCCTGGTTTCTTCTGGATATGACATTCTGAGTGAATTAATCATCTGTCAGACTGGTCTAATGGACTTGCCAATCCAAATGTCATTAGTATCCGTGCCCTGACACTCAGCTGATGGTTTTCAAAGTGTTTCCCTGTGAAAGGAAAAAAGGTCAAAAAAAGGGTGAAATGGAAAAGGAAATGTAATCATTTAATCCATCTATACAGCAAACATATTCTTAAAGGGGAACTGAACTCTAAAACCTTTAATATTTGTTGCTGCATTGTGCATTTAAAGATTGTTCTTGCACCAGTTCTAATAAGTTGTAGAACAATTAATTCTGCTTCCACTTACTTCTTGAGTCACAGCCTCCCAATCCCCCTCCTGTAAGCTTCCATCAAAGTGCCCTACTCTCACTTACTTCTTGAGTCACAAACAACTGCTTTGTGTGAGGACTCTCCCTGGTGGTTTAGTCGGCCAGCGGGGATGCCCGTCACTGTGATCTTTCTCCTTCTCTTGTAGGTACTCCTTTGGCATGTGTGGTGCCCACTTCCGGGTTTTAGGGACAACATGCATCATGAGCATCATGACGTCATTGTGTGTGGCGCAAATTTTGCAATATTTAAAGGGGATTTGAATCCAAATTCATTGCCCGTTGTTAGTTCTAACTTGTTAGTATCCTGGGTGCGATTTCTGGACGTTTTGACCCTTGCCTGCCTGACTATTCCGAACTCTGCCAATTCTGACCCTTGCCTGCCTTGACTATTCTGAATTCTACAAGTATTGATCCTTGCCTGCCTGACTATTCTTTGAACGCTGCCTGTACTGACCCGGCCTGATTAACCTTGCTTGAACTCGGCCTGAACTGGCCACTGCCTGTCTGACCCCGCTTGAACTCTGCCTGTACCGACCCTGGCCTGCCTGACTACACTTTCGTCTATTGCCTCAACTGTTGCCTTCCGTCCAAAACCTTGGAAGCGCACGTGCCCCTTTGCTCTTTCAGAACATCTGCTTTGCTCCTCTTAAGGTAAGACCTGGTGGCATCTGAGTAGCTGAGGGCTCCTCCTGAGGCCAAAGGTAGCTGCTATAGGAAGAAGATTGAGCCTTGACCAGGGAGCCTAGCACTTGTTCTGAATTTAGGGAGCCGTACATGACACTAGGCAAAGAATAAGAGTTTAGAGTCAAACAAAGTGAATGTACAAATATATTGGCCTGCAGCTGTGTCCTTGTGAAGTTGTTCAGAACCACCTGAAATCAATCTCATTGACGACAAACTAAACATATGTTGCATTCCAATCAGCTATTTATCATACACCAAGGAGCAGGTTCTGTGGTAACAGCACAGGCTCTTTCCTTTCTGTGAAACTTTGACTGACAGGCTGAGATGGGGACAGTCAGGTTGGTAAAACAGTCAGGTTTAGGAACTTCAACTAACAATTACTTACAAAAACAAACCTGTCAGCAGCAAAAGAACAATCAGCATGATCTATAGATAACTTTTAATGTACATTCATATTTTAAAAATTCGTTTTTTAGTGCCAGTATCACTTTAAGAAACCAGCATGGGCCCATTCCCTGGCCACCTATCATGGAAATCAATGGTTTCAGGAGAACCTTTTACCCCACTGACAAGCTCCACATTCTGTATGTCATGCCTGATGGTACAGTTCTTGTATAATGATACAAATTCAGCAACCCAGAAATAGGAAACTTCTGCTTTGATAGAACATAAAATATCACTATTAATCTGCAGTTTTAACTTGGTTTCCTGCTGAATCTCAGTGCTGTAATTACTGCAGCTTAAAAGACTAAAATTTTTAGCAAAGAAAAGAAAAGCCCCTTGTTTGGACTCTTTGAGATTTGTCCTGAACCTCGGAGTTAAATCCGTTCATTGAGTCTGTTTCGCGCTTGGCATCAATGACTTTGCAGCACTGCAATTCTCTGTTTTTCTTTCTCCTCCTTTGTATATAGATGTGATTGGGCGATGTAAAGCGAGCCTGAATTTCCCCCAGGTAGCAACAGATAACTAGAAAACATCGCCTTAAGTCTTCTCATTAACATCGGTGCTGAGATGTTGCCAAAGGCTTTCTCTGGATATAGAATTTGAAGGCTATTTTCAGCTCAGCCAACTAGCGCTAAACTGCTAATTTTAAGACCTTGATGGCATCTATGCTATTATGGCTCCTCACAAAAAATGCAAGGGTTGGGGCACAGACTTTATTAAAATGCAAATGCAAAGCACCCCCCCCCCCTCTCTTTTCTTTTGCAAAGTTTTAACTGTCTACAAAGAGATTTAAAATCTGACTTTTAATTTTTTTTTCCACAAAGTATAAAAGATAATGAGGAACGGAATTTCTGAAAGATGAATGTGACTCTGATCTCTTATCAGGACTATAATAGCAGTGGGATAATAGACTCTGGGAAGGGACAGTGGCTGTAGGTTAGCAGGTATAATAGGGACAGATGGTGCCTATAGTAGCAGTGGGATAATAGCCATTGGGAAAGAACTGTGGCTTTGGGATAGCAGTATAGTAGGGAGAGACGGTGACTAGAGATGGTGACTATAGTAGCAGTGGGATAACAGCCTCTGGGAAGGGACTGTGGCTGTGGGATAGCAGGTATAGTAGGGAGAGATGGTGCCTATAGTAGTAGTGGAATAATAGTCTCTGGGAAGGGACTGTGGGATAGCAGGTATAGTAGGGAGAGATGGTGCCTATAGTAGCAGTGGGATAATAGTCTCTGGGAAGGGACTGTATAATAATAGTGATAGATGGTACCTAAAGTAGTAGTGGGATAATAGCCTCTGCGAAGGCACTGTGGCTGTGGGATAGCAGGTATAGTAGGGAGAGATGGTGCCTATAGTAGCAATGGGGAAGGGACTGTCACGGTGGGATAGCAGGAATAGTAGGGAGAGATGGTGTCTATAGTAGCAGTGGGATAATAGTCTCTGGGAAGGGACTGTGGCTGTGGGATAGCAGGTATAGTAGGGAAAGATGATGCCTATAGTAGCAGTGGGATAATAGTCTCTGGGAAGGGACTGTCATAGTGGGATAGCAGGAATAGTAGGGAGAGATGGTGTCTATAGTAGCAGTGGGATAATAGTCTCTGGGAAGGGACTGTGGCTGTGGGATAGCAGGTATAGTAGGGAAAGATGGTGTCTATAGTAGCAGTGGGATAATAGTCTCTGTGAAGGGACTGTGACTGTATGATAGCAGGTATAGTAGGGAGAGATGGTGCCTATAATAACAGTGGAATAGTGGGGAGAGGGAGTAAAAGAGTTTCTGCCCACCTGTGCTTCTTGGAGTGAGCAGGTTGAACTGCCCAGTAAATAAGTATTGATGAGAAGAATTTTTCGACAGCCATGGATTCGCGGCTACAAAAAATTTGCCAAAACAAAAAAATTGGCTTAAAAAAAAAAAAACGCCCATATGGTGGAATGTAATATGTGGTGGACACCTTTGAGAACATTAGCAACCATGTTTGTGTCCTTTTTGACCGATTACAGACGTCAACGAATTCCTCACAAAGTTTGCGACCAAATGTCTTTTGCATAAAGTCACAGTGAATGTAATAAAATTTTGCAATCGCAAGGTGTTTTTTGTAACAAAATATTTAACGAAACTCCAGAGCAGGTGTTGACACACACCTTTGCATATCGATAATGTGCAATGTAATATTCACCAGCGAATGTTTCATCATTGCTAGCAACGTTAAACATTTGCGAAAACGTCATTAATTGCATCCCCCCCCATTGACTTTTGGAAAAAAGTTGCAGAGACAAAAAAGTCGCCACAAGAAAAACGCCCATTGACTAATGCATTTGGAGTGAGAGAGAAAATGTTAATCAATTTAAAAATTTGGATTATTTACATAAAATGGAGTCTATGGGAGACAGCCTTTCCGCAATACAGAGTACTCTGGATAACGGGTTTCCAGATAACGGATCCCATACCTGTATTAAAAAAGTATATTATTATGAAAATGGTTTATTTACATGAAGCAGGGTTTTACATATGAGATGTTTTATGCAATATATTTTTATAGAGACCTTCATTGTTTGGGGGGTATAGTTTTCCTTCAAGGTTGATTTACTGGGCTTTGAAACAGCATTAGCAAATGCCCGGCAGCTACTGCTTAAAAGTGATGCCATTTAAAAGGTAAATTGTACTGCACACTGCCAGGGCATTCTGGGAGTCGTACTTAATAACATCTAGAGGGTTGCAAGCTAGGTTATTAATAAAGGCATTCTGCCCCCTCACTGCTAATAGTTGCCCTGGCTGAGGACCAGTAATAATGACTACAGATAATTCTGTGCATACTCTGCATTCCTATGCACCCACAATGCTTGTTATGCCAATTCCAGATATCAAGTTGACACAGTAATAAATCCGCTCATTTACAGAAGGTAATTGCAGGCTGCAGGCTGACTGATTATAATGAATAGAATATTTGGCAGAGAAGGAAATGTTACATTTCTAAAGGATAGATGTAAATTCATACACAAACCCAACACCACCACCCCCAAAAATTCACAGCGAATGACTTTTTGGACAGTTGATAAATATTTCTGCATATAAAGAAATACGTAAACCCCACAAGCAAATGATGATAAGTCTTGCACCCTCTTGCTCCATCCTATAGCCAAAAGTATTCTCCAAAACGGAGTTGTATTTGGCTGCTATTATACAGGAGAAAGGGATGAAAGGAAATGTACAAATCACAGAATGGCTCCGTTACAATCTCCCTGCTGCACAGAAGAAACAGAGAGGCTGGGGGCCCGGGGAAAATATATTTTTTGTGGATGGTTTTGTAAGCCGAAAAGTCGATAAGGAACTCTGCAGCGTTACGGTACGGGCGACATTGACTGAAATGGTTGCAAACACAAATACATCCTCTCAGTTTCAGTAGATATTAGCTCCCAAAGAGAATACGTGTGCTGCATGTGGGGGGAGGCTGATGCTTTATTATTTTAAGGGGGATAAAAATAAAAAAAATTTGTAGGAGAAAGCTCAGAGCGACGCCACATTCAGTTTATGCCTTGGAGACCCACACTTTGTGTTTCCCATTATCTGAGCAAAGCTATGGAGTCATCAAAGGATTCCGGCCTCTGCAGCTTTTTCAGTGAAAGGCCAAGTATCTTTTAGCCACAGAGGAGTCAAGGAGGACACTGGTATATGTGGGGCCCCTGCCGAAGGAGCTGAGATGCACTTAGGTACAGTGAGGGAAAACTGTATTCACTCAAAAGATATTTCCTAATAGTGGCTTATGTACTACTGTAGATTTTCCACTGCCATATATTTTGAATGATGCATTTCCCTGAATATATTGAGCTACAATCCTTATTGGTAAAAAGACAAATTTGGGGATGATGATAAGCTAGTTAAGATAGAACAGGCACTACCCAATCCATCAGAAACCCCACCCAGTTTCCAGTAAACCCTGCCCCTAAGAGGTCAGCATTTCTGGACATGCTCTGTCTGACTGGACATGAAGTCTACAATTCAAGCTGACTGCTGTGGTGCAGGTATTAGGAATGTGGGCCAGCAGACTGGATACAAGGGAACATCCTATTGGGTCAGTCCTATATGTAATATAATGCTCAGCTGTGGCTAGGGTTGCCACCTTTTCTGGAAAAAAAATACCGGCCTTCCTATATATTTATCTTTTTTCCCTATTAATAACATTGAGATCAGCCATCATTTTTACCGGCCAGGCCTGTAAAATACCGGCCAGATGGCAACCCTAGCTGCCCCGACTAAGAGGCAGAGGCCACAGGGTGATGCTTCTTTTAATTTCCACTAGATTCTGATTCCATCCAACTTTACTACATTAGCAGTTTAGTGTTCAGCTCCCTGGCCAATTGGGCCTAACACTTTTGACTCAACAGTAGAAGGAGAGCAGCAGAGGATTAAAAAACATAAATAAATGCTGACCTAACTTAAACCCATGTTCACATATCCTTTAATAAACAATAATTTATTTTAAAAATCTGGATTATAGGAGAATTTATGGTTCATTCCATTATATTTTTCTTTCAGGCCCAAGCACATTTTTCATTACTCTTTATGAAACCTACTGAGGTGCAGCACCTGTGAAACCAAATGTGCCATCAATTCTGATAAAACAAAGCAGGTAGAAAACATCCAGGACTGTTTCTGCTTCATGCAGGGCTAGAACTAGAGGAAGCAGAAGAGGCACATGCCTAGGGCTCAACAAATCGGGGGCACCTAGCATATACATCTTCCTTTGTCTAGCCCTGGTCCAGACCCTTTTTCCCCTACCAAATCAGATGTCATAGACACTGACTATTGTGGTGTTTATACAAATGGCCTGTAGATGTCACTGTGCTCAGACTTATACTGTGCATACTTCCTGGTAGCTTAAAAGTGAAAGTTACTGTTGTATAATGGCTGCACAAGACTCTGCTAATAAAGCACTGTTATACTCTACTCATCCTCGGCTACCCAAAACATAACAAATGCAGCAGCCTGCACCTTTTCTCCCAAACCCTGGTGAGCCTACCATACCTTTTACTGCTTGGATCTGTATGTTTGAAAATTACATTATTGCTGCTGACCAAGGGGAGATTTCTGCTGCTAGAAAACGTTCTTTACTTATTCACTGCCTGGGAGCAGAGGGACAGCATATATTCTATACATTTCTGTAACACCTATTTGGGCTGCATAGAACACAAATAGTTAAACTGTCCAGCTAGCAGTAGAAGCATGGGTTACACTGCGACTTACACAACAGGGTCAGGGCCTTTGCCATGTGGAAGTGTTCCCTCTATGGTGTAGTGCAACTACATCCCCCAGGCTACTGTGCATACAACAAAAGATGGGCGCCAGGAGGTTCTTGCAGTAAAACAGAAAACGGTTTATTAACTATGCACGAGGCAAGTGACATCAGGTTTAGTACTCACGCAGGAGCTGAGGCAAAAGTAACATTTACTCACACAGAGCTGCAGGCATTAGGCATTTCTCACAGATGAAAGGTTTCCATTAGGCATTTGCAGTATTCACACACATTCCCTCCTGGAAGTTGTCAGGAAAGCAGCTTCTACCCTACAGTCCCTCTTCACTGAGGTCCCTGACTGGAGGCAACACACAGAGCCTCTGGGAAGCTACTCCCTTACTGCAAATCCTTGTTGGAGCTTCAGCTGCTCTTTCTCTCTCACTTCTCTGCCTTTCTCTCCTAGAGAGACTATGACTAGTCTGCCCTAGTGTAACTATTCCTCATTCACGGGGTTTCCTGGTCCCCCACTTCTTCTCCAAAGCACATGGGCCTTTCTGGGCCTAGCTGTGCCCAGGCTCTCCTGAGCACACCCAGCTGGATCAGCATCCACAGGCCAAAGAGGAAGTGGCCACTCCCTACACAGCACTATATAGCAGTGTAGCAGGGGAGTGTCATTCTCTCTCCTGGCAGATCACTCTAAGAAAAAGGTGGGGGCCTTAAAGCTGCAGGGCAGATTAACCCGTAGGGGATAGGGTTGTGGTATTTTGAGGGGCTGCCCGGGTCTATACTTCCTGCCCGGTTTTCCAAATAAGGAAAATCGGGCGGGATTCCCTTGATTGACACGGCGATCGGCCAATCGCTGATCGATGCATTGTATTCCCGCCCACTGACATCACGGGTCCGCCCACTGACAGACCGGACGGGGACGGGTCTGCCGTCAGTGGGCGGGGCTGTGACATCAGTGTCTGGGTCTGTGGGCGGGGCTATGATGCGGCGATCAGCGTTGGCCGATCGCCGTGTCAATCAAGGGAATCCCGCTCGGTTTTCCTTATTTGGAAAACCGGGCAGGAAGTATAGACCCGGGCAGCCCCTCAAAATACTGGGCTGTCCAGGTCAAAACCGGACAGGTGGCAACCCTGTATAGACTGCAGATTTGCTATAACCTTGATAGATTATTACAGTAAATGGCCTGAAATTGCATTTGTTTCTCATATAACATTAGCTACAGTAATAACATTTCTGTCTACAGTCTTCAGCAGAGAAGGTAATCCAAAAGAGTTAATATCAGACAACGGACCACAGTTTGTCTCATATGAGTTTGAATCCTTTCTGAGGGAGAGGAATATTGTGCATAGGAAATCTTCAGTGTATTACCCACAAGCAAATGGAGAAATCAAGCGATTCAACAGAAGTCTGAAAGAAGCACTACAGACAGCAAATCTTACTGGGAAATCTTGAAAAATTATTTACAACAGAGTTCCTACATAACTACAGAATTATTACATGGCAGACAGATGCACACT
Organism: Xenopus laevis; assembly: GCF_017654675.1. Taxonomy (NCBI): domain Eukaryota; kingdom Metazoa; phylum Chordata; class Amphibia; order Anura; family Pipidae; genus Xenopus; species Xenopus laevis. The sequence goes on along the minus strand of NC_054388.1, from coordinate 49,715,979 downwards.
AAGTTACATGTTGCAGACATCTTCAACTTCCACAAAATACTGTGCCTACAAAATCATCTACTGCTGACATTGTGAAACATCACCAAGCCAAATGCAAGACTTATACTGACAGAAAACGTGGTGCCAGAGAAGTACACTTTCAGCCTGGATCT